>NC_073313.1:99858080-100162345 GCF_027595985.1 Sorex araneus | reverse complement strand
ACAGGTTCTAATTTTCACTATGAAAGGAGGATCTGGAGGAGGAAGATTCTAAGTAGGCACCAAAATATCTGAGAGGGGGAAACTGAGGTGGATACTATTACTGTATCACTGTATCACTGTCATCCCACTGCTCATCAATTTGCTCAAACGGGCAGCAGTAATATCTCCATTGTTAGACTTGTTACTGTTTTTTTTTTTTTGCTTTTTGAGTCACACCTGGGGATGCATAGGGGTTACTCCTGGCTCTTCACTCAGGAATTACTACTGGCAGTGCTCAGGGGACCATATGGGATGATGGGATTCGAACCCGGGCCGGCCGTGTCCAAGGCAAACGCCCTAGCTGCTGTGCTATCACTCCAGCCCCCTGTTACTATTTTTAAGGAAAATTATCTAAACAAGGAAGATAATGCAAAAGAATTTCATTCAAAGGCTAGTTTCTCCTGAAATCTAATTTCCCTAATCATTGTGATGAACTTCAGGACTTTGGGCAGATATGCTGGCTCACTTGCATACTTCCTTAATTGTCTCAGTCCAAAGTATATAGTCGCTATTCAGGAATATTGCTGAAAGGGCCCAGTACAAGAGTCTGATTTACATCTTTCTCAGCCATGATCCAGACCTGGATGGCAGCAGTTCGGAGCTGCACCTAAAAAAGATCATGTAAAGGGAAGCAGGGGTTGTAAAAAAATCTATCATGAGGCCCCCTTTGAGCCTTCAGACTTTCAGTCTCCCCAAATAACAATTTCACAACGGATCTATCACACGTAGGTTATAGCTGGCCACCAAGAGCAAACTCATTACTTCATAGGTGCAGTCCCTAAGGGTTTTCATCAGGCATTTGAGCATTTTCTTCTTCGGACATATTCCAATCTGATAGGACTCTATTGTCTTGGATCAGCCAGTTCCCTAAGGCCCCTACTTCTAGAAAGGGTTGTTTACTTTCCTTTCAAAGCAAAAACCAAAATTCAAAACCTAACCTAAATTCAAAACCTAACCTAAAACAAAAACCTCAATTTACACTTATTTAAAGTCATCCTTTAAGAACTAAGACTCCTCCCTGGTGATCTCAGTGTGGAGGGTGCCCATGGCAACAAAGGTGACACTCTGGGTCAGGACCGATGATGATTTTCAATCTGCGTATAAAATGCTTAGATTTTTTAGAGACATCTAATCTGCAGAAGGAATCCCCAAAGCAACGTACCCTGGCTTTGCCTTCCTTGTATCTCACGAGGGACTGAAATAAGGGCTGGAGTGATAGCACAGCGGGTAGGGCGTTTGCCTTGCAGGCAACCGACCCGGGTTCCATTCCCAGCATCCCATATGGTCCCCTGAGCACCACCAGGGGTAATTCCTGAGTGCAGAGCCAGGAGTGACCCCTATGCATCATCGGGTGTGACCCAAAAAGCAAAAAGAAAAAAAGAGAGAGAGGAAATAATGTCAATAAAGTAGTGGGCTACAAGCAGATAGTCTGCAGTCACTTTTTTTTTGCCTCCCTAAACACCCCACGATTCATTTTATATTTTCCCACTTCTCTATAGATACCATGCAGGCGACTAGCAATTACAAACTACTGTAGCTAGTGGGTCGTGTGTTGGCAGGGCACTTTGAAGTGAAGGGGCACATCTATTGCCTTCTGTCAGTTCTCCAATCGGGATACATGTGTTGATTCCAATTTTATACGAAACTGTGTAGAGTTGTGTTGGCTTCTCAAAACAGAATGCACTGATATAAACAACACGAATTTATAACAAATAGCTTATCCATTAAAACTGGTTCCAGATCTCAACCACACCCCTTCTCAAAGTTTAAAATTATTATTCAGATTTCTTTAATTTTTTTTAAAAAAAAACCTCACCGTGATTTACAAAGTTAGTGATAACTGAGTTTTAGGCATATAATGTTCTAGCACCAATTCTCAGATGAGGTGGGAAACCAGTGAGCGCCTTCATTTCCCTTCCTACCTCTGCATTGGGGGTCCTAAGTAATTTCGCCTGGAGTCTGTTGGAACTGTCCACAGCAGGTAAACCCAATCTTCTGGGCATAGATACTGTTCTTTCACCAAGGGAATCAGAAGCTGCCTCACCTCTTATTCCGCTTTCCCTCCCCGCCCCGCGTCTTTGCAGAAAGAGCGGAGGAGAATTCCCTTGTCCACCTTCTGAATACAAGTCAAACCCACCTTATCGCACTTCCTCCAGAAACCATCCAC
This sequence comes from Sorex araneus, assembly GCF_027595985.1. Taxonomy (NCBI): domain Eukaryota; kingdom Metazoa; phylum Chordata; class Mammalia; order Eulipotyphla; family Soricidae; genus Sorex; species Sorex araneus. Next base: position 100,160,139 of record NC_073313.1, on the reverse strand, counting down.
CAACAGTTCTGCACTGGGCTGCACACAATTTAAATTCGAATTCGCCTTTGATAGCCAGCTTTGGAGGAGAAAGGGAATTGGATACCCCCCTGGGAGGAGATGCAAAACTTCCTAGGCACACTGCTGGGGAGTCGAGTCCCCGCGCCCCTTACTGCCTCCCAAGCTCCGAAAGCTCCTCGCATCTCGCAGCCCCCGGTGGCACCCTACCTCCTCCCTCTGCTCCTGCCTTTGCCTCGCAGTTCTCGATTTCCCCAAGACGGGGAACAAACGGCCCAGTACGAGTGAGGTTCCCCGCTGCTCTCTTGGCGCCAAGGCAATCGCTCCCCTCTACCTCTGCTGCTCTGGTGGGCAAGTAACCTGAGTCGCGGTGACAGCCGTGGATGCTGCCCCCAGGGGGAAGTGACGCCGCCTCCCCGGCCGCTGAGCGACCTGGGGCTGCAGACACAGAGCCGGGCTGCGCTGCCTCCCAGCCAGGGCCGCTGAGTGGCGGAGACAAAACGGTTCCCACGGCAGCCAGGGCAGCCCCCGCCTAACCACCAGCGCTCCCAGCAGCCGCCGCTGCGCCTGGCCTCTGCCCATTGAGACAAAAGAGCGTGACGAGCAGCGCGGCGCGGCCAATCGGCGGGGACCCGGGACGGCCTCCGAGCGCAGCCCGGGGCCTGGCGGCCGTGGCCAGCTAGAGGCGGGGAGCGGGCCGCGGGGGCTGCGGCACACAGGTGCGGGGGGCCAGCGCCGCAGCAAGTGCAGCTCGGACTCGCGGACCTCACCGGTTTGCCTTCCACTCGTGAGTGTGTCGCCCCCCTGCTCGCTTCCCTTCTCCCTCTCTCTGTCCGCTCCAGCTCTCCTTTTTCCTCCTGGAGACCCGATTGCCCTGCACACGCGGTGGGACAGACACCAAGTGAACAATGAGACTTTCTTCACCTTTGGCGGGTGCGCGGGAGTCGGAGAGGGGGGCTCGAGACGCGTTTCTGGAACGCGGTCCGTGTGCGAACACGCTTGCACAGGCATCTCATGTATTCTCAGTAGCCCTGTGAAGGAGGGGGCAGCAGCCCGTTTAACGGAGCCAAGACTCAGCCCCCTGCTAGTAAGGCTAGAAAGTGCAGCGCGCCTCTCCCCGGGGCGGCAGGTCTGATTTCCAAGACTAATCGTTGGAAACACTCTTCAACGGTCGGAGTAAGGGTTAGTGGAGAAAAGCCAATGTGGGGATGGGACTAGAGATGATAGACTAAGCGAGCAAGGACTATTATCTCCGTTTTTCCAGATTAGGAAACGGGAGACAGAGGTAGGTGTCTTGCTCAGCATTATGAAGCCAATAAATATCCACGTCCATTTTTGCACCTAAGTCGATTGTACGCCTCATGCCTAACATTTGCCCTGCTGAGTTACTTTCACATAGGTGGTCTCCAATCATTTCAACAGCGCTTTCATTAGGACGGTAGTGCTGAGGGAGGCAGCCAGGAGATGCGTGGAGGGAGGGATGGGAAACTTTTATAGTACCGACTCTACAGAAGGGGAAACTGGCTCTTTCCTTTCTAACACTACAAGAAGCTGTTAGTTTACATACTCACACATGGAACACCCCCCCTCCTTCTGCGGGTCCCCAACACATTTCTTCAGCTTTTAGAGCTAAGGCTCAGAGAGGTAAATGACTTGTCTGAAATTGCAAGGTAAAGCCAAAATTCGGATCAAGTCTCATACCAGAACCCGTGCTATTACCCAAGTGTGGTAGCCGGTCTGCTGCCTCAGAAACACCTGGGAGAGCTTTTTAGAAAGCAGATCACCGAACTCCACTTCTGGAGGCCTGGGGACGGGCACATGGTTTATACTCTTCAACTAGCTCTGTGGTTGATTCTTAGTTGTAGAAGGCTTTGTGAGCCTCTGCCCAAAGCACCCAATCATGCTCTGGGTAGCAAGAAAGTTTGTTGGCTGCCAGTGCATCTGTGGCAGTGGACCTATAGTTAACTCCAGAGCAGAGATTCCTACCTAGAGTTGTTCCTGAATATTTTTTTGCAAATAATTTAGACTATATTTTTCTAAGCTCTGTGGATTTTCAAATTAGTCTGTGACCTGAAATACGTAAGAGCCATCCCACCCCCAACACACACACACACACAGCCTTTCTTTGCAACCTCTTCCTCTTTGAAGTGTTAAAAGTGAAACACAATTTGACCTAATCCTCAACCCACTGCTGATATGGCTCTTTCATTTCCTGGCTCTAGGACAGGTTGCTAGGTTGCCCTTCTGTGAGCTCTTGAAGGGACCTCTCCTTTGCTGGGTTTGGCATCACTCACCCCAGAGAAGGAGTGACTCCATGGAAACGGCATGCAGGGCTATCCTGAGTGAAAGGACTGTGAAACCAGTGGCTGGGAAACCTGCTCCATTTCCCCTGACTTACGGTTCTTGGAGAGAAGGTCTTACTTCCCTTCTATAGATTGTGGTTAGGAGGCATCTTTTGGGACCTGTTCTTCAATCCTGTTTCTTGGAAGCAAATGAACATTGTGCCCTTCCACTACTATTGAGTTCATCTTCAACCTACCAAATTACTTCACCTGTTATTTTCTGTCCTCTTATTTATCATGACAATATCTAAAGTTTCTTGGAGTAGTCAATCCGAATTGATGATGATGATAAAACTTCTTCTATCTGAATACTGTGATCTTTCTCTGGTGGGTGGAATAGTGGGATAAGGAGGGCATGATACTGGAGGGTGAGAGAAGTAGAAAAAAAGGCTCACCTCACACAATCAGGACTGATACTGGTAGTAGCTCTTGGGTTTCTTTCAGAGGTTTGCCTCTGATTCTCAAAGACATAATATCTGACATGAATTTATTTAAAATAAAAACATTTATTCTGTGTTCATTTTGAATTACCAGTCAAGTTTGGTCATGTGCACTGAACCTAGAGGTAGGACAAAATAGGACAAAGAATTGATATTGAGATATCTGACAAAAAGTAGTGAGAAATTGGATTGTATAAAGGTGCCTGCAGTTGGTCCATTAAGCCCAAGCAAGGGCCTCTTCAGGGAAGTTGGACTACAAATGGGTATGAAGCATCCCTTATTTCTGGGCCTTCTGAAGGAGTGTGTTCCAATTGATGGCACTTATGAGACCACATTTTGAAATTTTGAAAAAAGAACCCTTACAAGTCTGAAGTTTAAGAGAAAAAGCTTTTAGTAGAGCAATTAGAGCTGCCCTTTGACTGCCCAACTCCTCTGCCAGGAACATTCCATTTATCGTAATTAAGTTCTTCATCAAACCAATTGACACAGGCATTGTTATCCCATTTTGAAGATGGGGAAACTGAGTTTCTGGAATGTTAAGTAACTTTAATAAGGCTGCACATTGTCATTGGAGGCACATGTACTCCAACCAGGACTGTCAAGTTTCAAAAGTTAGTAACAACTCTTCTGCTATCTTCCAAACAAGCACCTTAAAAAAATACTTTCCAGATTAATCAGTGGATTTCCTAGTGTAGTTACTAGTAGAATTTATGAAACAACCTATGTACTGCATGCTGTGCTAATCAACTTAGATACTTCATCTCATATACAACCTTCATGACAATCATGACAATACTGACAAGAATTTAGAGGCTCAGAATGATGTAGATTTGGCAAAGGCCATCAAGCTAGGAAGTAACAGAGGAAATTCAAACTTAGTACTGACTGCAAACTTGTCTCTTTACACTACAAGTCACTGCAGTGGGGAAAGCAAAGAACACCCTCAGTTTAAATTGGCTTATTTGTTTTTGACTACTTTTATTTTTTTAGGAGCGATAGCACAGTGGGTAGGGCGTTTGCCTTGCATGTGGCCGACCTGGGTTAGATTACTCTATCCATCTCAAAGAACCTGGCAAGCTACCAAGGGTATCCCACCCACACAGCAGAGCCTGGCAAGCTACCCATGGCATATTCGATATGCCAAAAAATAGTAACAACAAGTCTCACAATGGAGACGTTACTGGTGCCTGCTTGAGCAAATCGATGAACACCGGGATGACAGTGCTACAGTGCTACCCATTTATGTGCAGTGCTTAGTCCTGGTTCTACATTCAGGGATCAATCCTGGTGGACACGGAGGCTATGAGGGGTGTCAGGAATATAATCTGAGTGTGCTATATGCAAGGTAAGCACCTTACCTTTGGCACCATCACTCTGGCCTTAAAATAGCTAATTTTGGCCAGCCATATCTCCAGCTGCTTCTCACAGCCTGCGTCTAGACTAATGAACCACACAAAGTTTTAGACTTTTGCGCCTGAGGATATTTTTAATTTTTTTTATTTAAAACATTGAATCACCTGGAGATGCACAGTTACAAAGATATTCATGATTGAGTTTCAGTCATACAATATTCCTATACCCATTCCTCCACCAGTATATATTTCCTGCCACCAGTGTCCCCAGTTTCTCTCCCACCCCAGAGCCTACCTCTATGGCAGACTCTCTCCCCATCTCTCCCTCTTGCTCCCTTCCCCCTCACCTCTTATTTTCCTTTTAGGTACTGTGTTTTTCACCACTGTTACTGATTAGCCTAAGGATTCTTTCTCGCCCTTGAATGCCTGCCTTCATGCCAGATGTGAGTCTACCTGTCACTTTAGGATTAAGTCAGATGCTTTATCTCAGGGAGAAATTTAATGGCCCATGTGAAACAAATTCCTTTTGTTTTCCAGTTCTGACCTTGATTAGTGCATCCCTTATTTTGTCTTCTAGGATAGTTCAGATCATTGCTGACATGTTTTTCCCACTAAGTGTTGTATGCCAAACACCAAGTTCTAGTCATCTCCAACTTCACATAGGTTTAACCATAGTGAAATGTAGATGAACTTTATGTCCATGTGAGCTAACCAAAGGACTTGATGAAGGATGCCCTACATGTGGTGCTGTATCCTAGGGTAGTGGCATTGGTTTTCCATTTGGACAAGAGCAGCCTGGAGTCCCTTGGGCCCATTTATCAGACTCTAAGCATAAAAGAAACATCGAAGTAAGGGTAATTGCTTAAGAGCTCTTTGGATATATTTTCTAGTCTCCACTCTGAAATTCATCTTACAGGGTCAGGCATTCCAGGATTGTTTATATGTGTCATAAAAACCATTCATAGTAGAAAGGTCTTACCTACTAGCCATTCATAGCAGAAAGGTCTTCCCTACTAGTCATTCATAGCAGAAAGGTCTTCCCTACTAGCGATTCATAGCAGAAAGGTCTTCCCTACTAGCCATTCATAGCAGAAAGGTCTTCCCTACTAGCCATTCATAGCAGAAAGGTCTTCCCTACTAGTCATTCATAGCAGAAAGGTCTTCCCTACTAGTCATTCATAGCAGAAAGGTCTTCCCTACTAGCCATTCATAGCAGAAAGGTCTTTCTGACTTCCCATGTTAACACAGCATTTATTCCACCACATCATCCAGTTCTGGATGACCTACAGTGTCCTACAAGAACATGTACTCTGTGGAGGCAGAGGGTAAAAGTTGTGGCAGAGTGATCACTCCTTACATTGCTCAGGGGATCATGTGGTGCTGAGATTGAACCTGGGGCTCCTGCATGCAAAGCATGCACTCAGAAATTTGAGTTATCTATCTGACCACAGGAAGCATCTTTTGAAAAAAGAAGAATTTTATTGAGGACACCATTCAATGGATATTCAACTAATTCAGTGAATTTTACTTTATTACTTTTTGTAACAACCTTTTGAGAAAAGTTTATTGTCCCTATTTTGTAGCTGAATAAGCTGATACTGAATGAGGCTTATTCTTGCTTATTTAAGATCACACAGCTAAGTATTGAACATAAATTCTGTGTCCTGTTACTCTGAAGTCTGGCATCCTAACAGAAAAGTACATTGGAGAAAATGGGACTCCCTGATCCTTTATTTAATAAGAAGAATTAGAGTGATGAAATGTTGTATTAGGTATTTAAGGAAGGTTTCTAAATTATTGTTCATTTATAATTCCTGAAAAATGATTGTCAAAATATTGGCAGAAAGAATAGAATGTGGAAACACACATTCCTCAATTAAATATTGCTCCAAATTCCAGCATGTCTATGACATGCATATTATAGGGAAGCCAGAATGTTCCATACTATTTGCTCTTTTTAAAACATTGATAAATGAATTTATTTTTTCTCTTATTTCTTTTTTCCTTGATTTTTTTGTTCACACAAAGCTGTACTCATGGTTTAATCCTATTTCTGTGCTCAGAAGTCACTCCTGGTGGGGTTCAGGGAACCACATGAAGGGCCAGGAATTAAGCCAGAGTCATCTGTGTGCAAGGCAATCCATAACCTCTATACCACATCTCTGGACCCAAAATCAGTAAATTTCTTAACATCACAGAAAAAGTTGATAATGGAACTGGCCCTTAGAATGCTTGATGGCCGAATCTTAGCCTGGTTAGCCTGACTTATGCAGTCAGTCAACACGTGTTTGTGATAGTAACTCAGGTAAATGCGAAGAAGTGGTAGTATGCTCTTAGAAGCAGGAACAAGAATCTTCTTTACACACATTCTTGCTTAAGTATAGGTAAAACTTGGGGAAGAATTTCCTTGGTAGGACAGACAGATGAATAGTCTTGGGCTCTCTTGTGGTTTTAGGGAACTGAATGGAGCTCTCCCATCCTGGGATGAGAGAGGGGACCCTATTGATTTTAGAGGAATGAAGATGACCGCCAAGGGTCCAATGTCCTTGGAACAATGCCAGAAGTTGGCCTGTAAAGGGATCACCCAATATCTTGGCCATGAGGTTAAAAAGTGGTTGTGGGGCAGGTAATGACAAAGTACAGGAGGTTGAGGTTCCATCCTATTCCACCAAGAGATGAATGTGGCTTTACATCAGATTATGGGAAAATAGATGGAGTAATAACAAGAACCCAGAAAGGCCTGCTATGGATTTTTCTGGAAGAAGAGTGGAGGCTGCAGTGATTTTGTAGTCCCTGACTTTTAATAGTTCCTTTGGTCTCAGCCTATGCCCCTTTGTCCCTACTGAGCAGGTCAGCAATTGTGTTTTTTTTTTAAATTTTATTTTATTGAATCACCCTGAGATATTTACAAGCTTTCATGTTTGGGTCACAATCTCACAATGATTAAACACCCACCCCTCCACCAGTGCACATTCCCCACCACCGATATCCGGATATACCCCCCCTTTCCTATCCTCCCCCTGCCTCCATGGCAGACAATATTCCCCATAATCTCTCTCTACTTTTGGGCATTATGGCTTACAACACAGACACTGAGAGGTCATCATGTTTGGTCCATTATCTACTTTCAGCATGCATCCTCATCCCAACTGGTTCCTCCAGCCATCATTTTCCTAGTGATCCTTTCTCTGTTCCATCTGCCTTATCCCCTCCACTCATGAAGCAGTCTTCCGGCTATGGGACAATCCTCCTGGCCCTTGTATCTACTGTCTTTGGGTGTCAGCGCTAGTCTTCAGGGAGATGCAAATCAAAACAACAATGAGTATCATCTCACACCACAGAGACTGGCACACATTAAAAAGAACAAAAGCAACCAGTGCTGGCGTGGATGTGGGGAAAAAGGGACGCTCTTTCACTGTTGGTGGGAATGTCGACTGGCCCAGCCTTTCAGGTCAGCAATTGTTAGCATAATTAGAGTACTAACATTTTTCCTCCTTCCAGAGACCAAACTGCCCAGGCTTCTCTGAAATTCTGGATCTGCAATTTTTTCAAGCCTCTTGTCAATCTAGAAATGAGGTTCCTGCATGATCATTGTACTGTCTCTCCCTCTTCTCTCTGCTACCCATCACTAAGCTTCCTGTCTGTATACACCATTGCCCACTGCAACACACCCTGTTCTTATCCCAATCCTAGTCCTGTCTTCTTTTCCTGACAAATGCACCACAGTTAGTCAGATTTCCAGTGAACATTTATTTTTTCTTTATCGCAGATTTCCTTTATGTGCCCTAACTTCCTCATTCAAGTCCCAACTGCCTCACCTTTCTGAGGAAAGAGTAATAAATTGAAATCTTGACACTGCCTCTCCCCTTCTACTGAAATTGTTTTGAACCAGGGACAGTTTTGCCTCAAGGGACGTATGGCAATGTCTAAGGTACTTAGTTGTTATAGGTGGGTAAATCACAACTATAGTACTACTGGCACGAAATAAGAAGAGGCACTTTCCAGACACCAACTACAAAAAATTATCTAGCAAACTGTGTCAAAATTAATATCAACTTTTCTCTAAATGTATCTCTATAGCTTCAGGTCTAAAGATTAGGCTTAGAAATTGCCAGGGTATGAGAGTTTTGGTGCTGAACTAGGAACAGTTAATTCTTTGTTTCTCAATTGGAAGATGGGGCAGGGCATTACCATAAAATGGCAATAACGTTGTCAAGAATCTATTGAAAGATTTTTGACAAGGGATATTCCTTGCTTCTCAAATTTATTACCAACTCTTAGAGTAAGTATTGGGCTACAACTGTGCAACTGTATTAACTACAAGAAATGCCATGTTTTAGAGAACAACAACTTAGTATTCTAACAGTTTATTAAATACACGTTTTCATGTGGTAGAAGTTGAATACAGTTGGTTTTGGAGCTTTCTTTCCTCAGTCACACTTATTGAGTATTAAACCTTTGAATATTGGAGTATTTGTTGCATCAACAAAAACACTATAGCAATCACTGTTCAAAGAAACTGTGTTCATTTTAATTTATGATTGATTAATTCCTTCTTATTAATCTGAGTATCAGAAAGCAATTCAAGAGTTGAGTTTTTTGAGGCTCTGTTTCTAACTAAATAACTTAAATGCTCACTAACAAATTTAATGGTCAGTCTAACCACTTTTTTCCACTCTTGACAGTTTCTTCCATTTGCACCCAGTTATCTTCAGGATGGGGGAACAGAACCAATCTCCAGGGAACGAGCTTCAGCAAAGGACACGAGTAGAAGCTCCAGGAAAGAAAAGTTGGCACACTCAGGCCTACGCCCTTGGGGCTGTTTCCAATTTTATGTCTACTTTCCTGACTTTTCCTATCTATAAAGTTGTATTCCGGCAACAAATTCATGCTGTTGCAGTGTCAGAGGCTGTGAGAATGCTTTGGAATGAAGGCCCTCAATACTTCTACCGCGGAATCTACCCACCGCTTCTCTCCAAGACTTTGCAAGGGACTCTCTTGTTTGGGACTTATGATAGTATGTTGTGCTCTCTCTCCCCAGTTGGGCCACACTCCCTGGGACACCGCTGGGCTGCAGGGCTCATGTCTGGTGTGGTGGAGGCTGTGGCACTCAGCCCATTTGAAAGAGTGCAAAATGTGCTTCAGGATGGTCGCAAACAAGCCCGCTTCCCCAGCACCTTCAGCATTCTCAAGGAATTCAACTCTTATGGGCTTTGGGGGCGGCTGTCACTAGGCTATTATCGTGGTTTCTGGCCTGTCCTTGTCAGAAACAGCCTGGGGAGTGCTCTGTATTTCTCCTTCAAGGACCCCATCCAGGATGGGTTGGCAGAGCAAGGCCTGCCCCACTGGGTTCCTGCATTGGTGTCTGGGGGTGTCAATGGAACAATCACCTGCCTAGTTCTGTATCCACTTATTGTGTTAGTTGCCAATATGCAGTCCCATATTGGCTGGCAGAGCATGCCAAGCCTGTGGGCCTCAGCCCAAGATGTGTGGGATACTCGGGGCCGAAATATACTCCTGATCTACCGTGGCGGCTCGCTGGTCATTCTAAGGTCTAGTGTGACATGGGGACTCACTACTGCTATCCATGACTTCCTGCAGAGGAGGTCTCATTCCAAGAAAGAGCTGTAAGATATTCTAGCTATAAGATGTCTGGTCATGACAACTTTGTTGTTCTACGCCTTCCTAGGTTGGTCTCAATAGTTTACTTCTTTGATTTAGGTACTTAATGCAGTCATTCTTTAGCCTCTTTGAACTGTCAATGCACATAAGAAATTCCCAACTACCAGTCTGGTTGGGCACATGGACAAAGCCCAACAGGCTTCCGTAGTCAGAAAGAAGGTCACCTCAATCTATCCACAGCTTCAATGGCCTCAGGAACTGGAGGTCTTTAAGTAACATGTAATTCAGATGAAATGTTTATTCCTCTAAGGAATTCCTTAGAGGAAATTCCAGAGGAAGCTCTAGAATAATTCGGAGGAAACCTAAATGAAGCACTCTGAGTTCTGGGAGCTCTACAGTTATCCTTAGAGAAAACTCAATAAAGGACCAAGAACAATTTCAAAGACCCAAACTTGACTCTTAGAATTGGAAATCCATAAAACATCTTACATTACTACATTTTCATGACATATTTTATTACCCCTGCCACTACCACTTATCACTTCTCATGGCTGTGTGGGTCCTGGGTTCACAATGGCAGTTGTGACTCTAAACCCTACGTTTAACTCAGCTCAACAGATAAGCTGAAAGAACTAGAGGCTGGAAGCAGGAAAGGGAAGAGGATGGTCCCTGAGTGAATGAAAATAATCGACTTTGAGAGAAGAGATTTAGTTGCATGAAAAATAGAAAAATTTACTATAGGTTTCTTGGTACTATATATTGGGACTTTATTTTTTAGAAAGGTCTAGAAACCACTTGAGGTCTTCGAAGAAACATGGTAGTGAAACGACCATATCTTTTCACAAATAATTGCTACTGTATTGCTGTGAATATAGTCATATAAATAACAGTGATGTATACAAAATATCAGAAATGTTAACCTGTTTGTTAGAGTCACTTGAAATGTGAACCCATATAACTTGAAGCATTTTATCATACCACTCCTACCCACTTACATCTATCGAATTTACTGGCCAAACATGACTGTTTTCTCCCTAAGCATGTTGCAAACTTCCCGTGGCCTTGCTTTGGCCTACCCTGTTCTCCACCTAGTGCCCCTTCTCCAAATGCCATCCTTCCATTTGGAGACATCCGTTGACATCCTTCCAGTTTCTCAAAGCCCAGCTCAGATGCCGGCTTTTCGATAGAGTCTCTTTTGATTTCTCACAATTGAATATTTCATTGGTCTCTTGTGATGTCCCTCTCCATGAAGACTTAATTCATGGCACTTCCATTATATCACTGATACATGTGACTCTGTGTTCTTGGTTTTTCAATACCTCCTACTACAATTAAACCTCCTTGAAAGCAGGGATTATTGTACGAATTTGAAAGTCTCTCATTTTGCCTAGGTGCTTAATAATGTTGACTGGATTATTAAATTGATTATCATACTGTGATATTGTCTTTATCCTCAGGGTGCTGTCCCTTGTATATAAAAATAATGTCATTAGCTCACTGTCAGTAAGACACATACCTTTGGGGTGTTATTTTGTTTTCTTTCATTAGGGGATTTAGTTTTATGCTATTATAATGCTGCTGATGATAATAATAAAATGACTTTCAACTGGAATATTTTATTTTGTATTATTGATGAGTTTGTATTATTGATGGCATGTTTGCTTTTCCACCACTATGAGACAGAAACACGTTATGTTAACCTTTAAACTCTTTAAAATCTAGAAATTTCAGGTTGCAAAAATGGCATATGCTGCAATTTTCCCCTTAAAGGTCCTATCATGATAATGGCATGCACTTGCAACTTCTTATTGAACTAAAATTGTCATTGACCTGATTATAACTCTTAGCACTGAACATTTCTCACAAACATGAAAAATTAAAGACACAGTTTTAGGTCTCTGATAAAAGATCAGAGGCCATTTGCCAGTAAAGTCAGTAGAACATGGCCAGATCAGAGCAACTGGAGATGAGTAATGAAGTTTGCAGTTTTGTTTGTTTGTTTTGGGGGGGCCCACCCAAACAATGCTCTGGGGTTACTCCAGTCTCTTCACTTGGAAATTAGTCCTGGAGGTGCATGGGGGACCATACAGGATGAAGAGATCAAACCTGGATCAGCAGCCCTGGGTGGGCAAGTTCCCTATCCACTGTATGTACTATCTCTCTGCCCTCTGAAGTCTGCAGTTTGAACCCTGTGCAGACCTGAAGAAAATAAGACAGTACTCCGTGAAATCAAGGACAGTGAACACTCCGCATGAGGAAAGGAGTAATTCAACAGGAGCTAGTTATATTTAAGGCTAACTCCCAGGAGGAAATGATATTTACAAGAAATTTTATCCTGGCTTTTTGGTAGGTTGTAGGGCTGGAGCAATAGCACAGCGGGTAGGGATTTGCCATGCACACGGCCGACCCGGATTTGATTCCTCCATCCCTCTCAGAGAGAGCCTGCAAGTTACCGAGAGTATCCTGACTGCACAGCAGAGCCTGGCAAGCTACCAGTGGCATATTCGATATGCCACAAACAGTAACAACAAGTCCCACAATAGAGACGTTACTGGTGCCTGCTTGAGCAAATCGATGAAGAGTGGGACAGTGCTACAGTGCTACAGGCTTTTTTGGTTATTAAACTGAAAAAAGAAATAAACTACTGTACTCCCTGCAATTTTATCCAAGATAGGTATTTATTTCCAAGTAACACTGTCACTCCTACTTACGTTATGCTATCAGTTCATGTCCCTTTCTTAATTTGGTTTCTTTTTCTTAATTAATTAATTAATTAATTATTTTAAATTTTATTGAATCACCGTGAGATAGTTACAAGCTTTCATATTGGGTTACGATCACACAATGATCAAACACCCATCCCTCCACCAGTGCACATTCCCCACCACCAATATTCCCGGTATACCCCCTTTATCCCACCCTCCCCCTGCCTCCATGGCAGACAATATTCCCCATACTAGCTCTCTACTTTTGGGCATTATGGCTTGCAGCACAGACACTGAGAGGTCATCATGTTTGGTCCATTATCTACTTTCAGCACACATCTGCCATCCCGACTGATTCCTCCAGCCATCATTTTCTTAGTGATCCCTTCTCTATTCCATCTGCTTTCTCCAATCCACTCATGAAGCAGGCTTCCAGTCAAGAGCAGTCCTCCTGGCCCTTGTATCTACAGCCCTTGGATGTCAGCCTCATGCGATGTTATTCTATACGGCACAAATGAGTGCAGTCCTTCTATGTCTGTCCCTCTTTTTTTGACTCATTTCACTTAGCATGATACTCTCCATGTCTATCCATTTATAAGCAAATTGCATGACTTCATCTCTCCTAACAGCTGCATAGTATGCCACTGTGTAGATGTACCAAAGTTTCTTTAACCAGTCATCTGTTCTAGGGCATTTGGTTTGTTTCCAGATTTTATATAGTGCTGCAATGAACATATAGGTGAAGATGTAATTTCTACTGTGCTTTTTTGCATTCTTGGGATGTATTCTCAGAAGTGACATTGCAGGGTCATATGGAAGCTCAATTTCTAGTTTTTAAAGGACTGTCCATATTGGTTCCCAGAAAGGCTGGACCAGTCGGCATTCCCACCAACAATGAAAGAGCGTCCCTTTGTCCCCAGATTCACACCAGCACTGGTTGCTTTTGTTCTTTTGAATGTGTGCCAGTCTCTGTGGTGTGAGATGACATCTCATTGTTGGTTTGATTTGCATTTCCCTGATGGCTAGCGATGTGAAGCATTTTTTCATATGCCTTTTGGTAATTTGTATTTTTTTTTAGAAAACTTCTGTTCATTTTTTCTCCCCATGTTTTGATGGGGTTGGAGGTTTTTTTTCTTATACAATTCTACTAATGTCTTGTATATCCTGAATATTAATCCCTCATCAGATGGGTATTGGGTAAATATTCTTTCCCATTCTGTGGGCTCTTTCTGTATTTTGGTCACTGTTTCTTTTTTTTTTTCTTTTTGGGTCACACCTGGCAATGCACAGGGCTTACTCCTGATTCTGCACTCAGGAATCACCCCTGGCGGTGCTCAGGGGACCATATGGGATGCTGAGCATCGAACCCAGGTTGGCCACATGCAAGGCGAATGCCCTACCCACTGTGCTATTGCTCCAGTCCCTGGTCACTGTTTCTTTTGAAGTGTAGAATCTTCTTAGTTTGATGTAGTCCCATTTGTTTATGTTTGCTTCCACTTGCATGGTCAGTGCTGTTTCATCCTTAAAGATGCTTTTAGCTTCAATGTCAAGGAGAGTTCTGCCTACATTTTCTTCTGTGAACCTTATAGATTCATGTCTGATATTGAGGTCCTTAACCCACTTTGATCTGACACAAAGTGCCTGGCATTAGACAGAAGTCAGAGTTCATTTTTTTGCAGGTAGCTTCCCAGCACCACTTGTCGAAGAGGCTTTCCTTGTTCCAATTCACATTTCTTGCTCCTTTGTCAAAGATTAAGTGGCCATATATTTGGGGTTCTGTGACAGGATATTCAACTTTGTTCCATTGGTCTGCAGATCTGTTTCTAGCCCAATGCCATGCTGTTTTAATTACTAGCGATTTGTAGTAGAGTTTGAAATTGGGGAAGGGTTTGCCACCGATCTTCTTTTTCCCAAGGATTACTTTAGCTATTCATGGGGGTTTATTGTTCCATATGTATTTCAGGAGTGTTTTATCTATTTCTTTGAAAAATGTCATGGGTATCCTGATAGAGACCATATTAAATTTGTATAGTGCTTTGGTTTTCTTTTTTAGAATTAATCTTAAAACTTACAGAAATTTTGCCAGCTTAAGTACAAAGTGCTCATAAATCAGTTTCCCAAATTCATTTACTGTTAATATTTTGCTTCATTTGCTTTCTTATCTGAGCACTTTTAAAAATTCTCTATAATCACATTTTCCTTGAACTATCCAATAATTAGAATTTTAATATTTCTATATCATATTTCAAGGCTAAACTTGTTTTGGTTTTTGGAACACATCCAGAGACTACTCATATATCTGTGTTTGAGAGAAATTTCCTGCAATGCTCAGAGGATCAAGAGGAGCTGGTTGTTGAACCTGGGTCTCCTGCAACCAAAGTATGCTCTCAGTCCATTTAGCTATCTATTCTACTCTAAAAATTGTAGTCCAACAACAAACAAAAATAAATTATAACGTACTTTGTAAATCCATGTTTCTAATTGCATAACCTAAATTATTAGCATATATAATATAAATTTTTATAAGGCAAATGTAGTTAAGTTAAACAAATGCCACCAATGCAGTTTTAGTTTCTGTTATCTTAACATTTTTTTCATTTGTTTTAAAATACCATAGAATTTCAGGAATATAGTTTATTAATTCTGTATGTGTATATGACTCCCTGCATCGTACAGAATAAAGATCTTCATTTATTCTTTCTACTCCCTTTTCCTTTCTCTCTGGTTAGCAGCAATTTTCAAAGTCTGGGATTAGTTTTGATGTTTATTACAGATCATTGGTTTGAGTAAACTATAAAAAACTAAAGCTAAGTCAGTGGTAGGTATTTAACATTACTATATTTGCCTTAACTTATAAAATTTACATTATATATGCTAATACCTATAGCTATGCAATTAAGGATATGGATTTACAAATGTGTTTCAATTTATTTTTGTTTATTATTGGGCCACATCAAACAGTGTTCAAGGATTAATATGTGGTGCTGGTGATCGAACTGTGGTTTGCCTCATGCACGCCAAATACTGTCTTCTTGGGCTCCAACATGTCATAATTTTTCTAATTTATTTTTCAAATTAGTTTATATAAAAACAGATGAACTAATAAATTTATATATAAATCTCATTTTTCCTTTAAATCTTCTGCTAAAGTTTTAATAGTTTCTAATGATTCTAATAGATTTCTAATAATTTAAAATATCAAAATGTTGTTTTGTGTTATCAATGCTAATGTTTTCTGACCTGTAAAAATGACTTGGAGATAAGAGCAATAAAATATGGGTAATAAATACCTGTATATTTAAAACTTGCAAAGTATAGAATTTGACTCTAAAGCTATTTGGTAAAAAAGATGAAAGGTGGTGAACCAGAGCGATACTACAGCGGGTAGGGCATTTGCCTTCCACGCTGCCCTCCCAGGTTCAATCCCCAGCATCCCATATGGTCCCCCAAGCACTGCCAGGAATAACTCCTGAGCACAGAGCCAGAAGTAACTCCTGTACATGGCCGGGTGTGACCCAAAAAGCAAAGTAAAAGGATGAAAGGTGGACCAAAGAGATAAATCATGGGTGCTTGACTTGGTTCACTAGCCCCACATCAATCCCTAGAACCACATATGGTGTCCCTGAGTACCCCTGGTTATGACCCACACCCTTCTCCACAAAAAGAGAGTTGAAAACAGAGTGAAAATCCTCATGAAGTTTTTAACTAAAGATAAAAATACATCAGTTTTCTAAATATCAAAGTGAAATGGAAAATAATATGTTATGACTCTTACTTAAGTGGTGCATTTAGATTGAATTTTACTTTTAAGATTTATTTTTAATTTTTAATGGTGTTTTTGGCCACATCTGACTATATTTTTCAATTTTTTAACTTTTATTGAATCACCGTGAGATAGTTACAAGCTTTCATGTTTGGGTTACAATCTCACAATGATCAAACACCCATCTCTCCACCAGTGCACATTCCCCAACACCAATATCACGGGTATACCCCCCCTTCCCCACCCTCCCCCTGCCTCTAAGGAAGACAATATTCCCCATACTCTCCCTCTACTTTGGGGCGTTATAGCTTGCAACACAGACACTGAGAGGTCATCATGTTTGGTCCATTATCTACTTTCGGCATGCATCTCCCATCCCAACTGGTTCCTCCAGTCATCATTTTCTTAGTGATCCCTTCTCTATTCCATCTGCCTTCTCCCCTCAGCTCATGAAGCAGGCTTCCAGCTATGGGGCAATCCCCCAGGCCCTTGTATCTACTGTCCTTGGGTGTCAGCCTCATGTGATGTTATTTTATACTCCACAGATCAGTGCAGTCTCTCAATGTCTGTCCCTCTCTTTCTGGCTCATTTCACTTAGCGTGATACTCTCCATGTTTATCCATTTTTTTTTCAATTTGAAAGCAGTCATTTATTAACTGACCAGATTATAAAAATACGGTTGATACCTTAGTTCATCCGTCTAATCAGCCGGTTGATCTGGTCTTCTCTGTTGCCAGCATCTCCACCTTCTACAAAATGGGTGGTCTTTTTCTTCATCCCACCCCGGGGAGAAGATAATTTGAAGGGCCAGAGGAAGTTGTTTGCCTCTTTGAAGCGTTTTCCAACAATATAGATCTCATGAATCAGATCCTCCATGCAGACAATGCCGTATTTACCCAGAGTTCGCGCTATCAATGCATTATCCGTTAGAGCAATTCGCTTCTTGTGGATTTTGCCATAACCACGCTTGTAGATCAATTCATTTACTGACTTCAGGTTTGGGTACCCCCATGCAATATAGGGTTCCACGATCCTCAGCATGTTAATGGAAGCCTTGTTGAGCTTAACAAAGGTACCATTGAAGATCTGGCGAAGGCGAAGAAGCTGTAGCACCTTTCGGACCTTGGGGCTCACACCATTGATACCTCTGATTCTGATGACAAAAGCCAATTTGGGTTCTGCAGGAACGTAAAAGTTGCCAGCTTTTCTTGCCATCCTAGCCATGCGAATCTCCGTCCTGTACATCTGCCTGTACTCCTTGTGATAATGCTTAGCTTTCTCGTAGATCAGCTTCCTCCTCGCCTTTCGAAGCATCTTCTGAGCAAACTTCTTTCTCAGGCGCTTGATCTTCAGCTCTGCGAAATTCTTTCGCTTTTTCTTCAGGGTTTCTGGCACATCAGGAAGCTTCTTTTTCTTCCCTGCGGTTGCTGCTGCTGGCTTAGCAGGGACCTTCTTTTTCTTCTCTTCTGCGCCCTCCATGGTTCCAGTCGGAAAAGAGGATCCATGTTTATCCATTTATAAGCATATTTCATGACTTCATCTCTCCTAACAGCTACATAGTATTCCATTGTGTAAGTGTACCAAAGTTTCTTTAACCAGTCATCTGTTTTAGGGCACTTGCGTTGTTTCCATATTTTGGCTATTGTGAACATTCTAAGGGCTTACTCCTGGCTCTGTGCTCAAGGATCATTCCTGGCAGTGTTTAGGGGGACCATATGCAGTGTTGGGGTCTACTGCTTGCAAGTCCAGTTCCTTACCTGCTATACTATCTCTTCTGCCCTAAGACAATTTTAGACATTAAATATCACTACAACTTGTATTTTTGGAATAACACATATATTGTGGTATATTAAAATTATCAAAATAATATATAAGAAAAGGCATAATATAATAAACCATGAAAAAGTGGTGTTTTCATAGAATAGTGAAATAAAGATATATTTCGGGGCTGAAGCGATAGCACAGCGGGTAGCGCGTTTGCCTTGCATGCGGCCGACCCGGGTTCGATTCCCAGCATCCCATATGGTCCCCCAGCACTACCAGGAGTAATTCCTGAGTGCAGAGCCAGGAGTAACCCCTGTGAGCTGCTGGGTGTGACCCAAAAAGCAAAAGAAATGATATATTTCCCTATTTTGTTCACTCTGCAACTTTTTCTTTCATACATTCTTCCATTTGTCTCAAATTTTGATTACTTTCCCTTCCATCCTCAATCTCATTTGGTAAACTTGCTTTCTGTTTTATTCAGAGAAGTGAAATCTTAGAAAAATATTGCTAAAATTATATTTATAAGCAGGTATTGACCACCAGGACAAAGAACAGAATGCTTTGATGACATGTACTCCCTCACTCTGCCTCCTTGGTTCCACATTGATTACATTCCTACCCCTCTTTCTTTTTTTTTTTTTTTTTTGCTTTTTGGGTCACACTTGGCGATGCACAGGGGTTACTCCTGGCTTTGCACTCAGGAATTACCCCTGGCCGTGCTCAGGGGACCATATGGGATGCTGGGATTTGAACCCGGGTCGGCCGCGTGCAAGGCAAACGCCCTACCCGCTGTGCTATCGCTCCAGCCCCCCTACCCCTCTTTCTTGATGCTGCATTCCAACAAAAGTGAATGAGAGTTTCTGCTGTTCACATTCTCAGCAGCATTTGGTACTATCAGTGCTATGATTAATTTTTGCTATTCTCATTATTGTTTGGATATTTCTCTCTCATTTAATTCATTCTTTCTTTTTAATTTTTTAATTTAACCACTTTGAGATAGACTCTTACAAAGCTGTTTCATGATTAGGTTTCAGTCATACAGTGTTCCAACACCCATCCCTCCACCAGTGTACGTTTCCCAGCACCAGTGTCCCCAGTTTCCCTCCTATCACTCCCCTTCCACTCCCCATTCTGCCTCTGTGTCAGGTGCTTCCCTTCTCTCTCACTTTCTCTCCCTCTCTCTCTCTTCCTTTTGGACATTGCGGTTTGCAAGACAGAGACTGAAAGGTTATCAGGAATCACTTTACCTACTTTTAACACTCAATTCCTGTCCAACGTGATTATTTCCATCTATTATTGTCATTTTGTTCCCTTCTTATTCTGACTGTTTTCTTATAGCTGAGCAGTATTCAATTGTCCTAATTTTTCATTTAAGCATTCCTAAACTACTATACAAGTTTATTTTGCAGATAATTAAATTTTATGTACTATATGTACCTAGAAGTGTGAATATGTTCTTTTTTCTTTCGGCTTTTTGGGTCACATCCAGCGATGTTCAGGGATTACTCCTGGCTTTGCATTCAGAAATTACTCCTTGTAATGCTTGGGGGACTATATCGGATGCCGGCAGTTGAATCCAGGTCAGGCACGAGTAAGATAAATGCCCAAGCCACTGTATTATTACTCCGCCCCCAACTCATTCATCCACTTTATTTGTAAGTCTTAGCATGTTGTTGCCAGTACCTATACAAATTTAATTTTAAAAATTTATGATGAATTTGCTTTTAAAATCAGCTTTTGGAGCAATTTTAGTTTTATAACAAATTTGAAAAGAAGATACTCTCTGCTCATACAAAGAAATAGCTTCCCTCACTACCTATATCCCTGTCCAGAGTGGTGCATTTGTTATGCTTGATGAAATTTATTGGTAATTATTATCACTCATAGTCCATAGTTCACCTTTGTGAATATTTTTATTCTATTTCTATGGGTTTGGATTGGATAAATGTAGAATATCATGTATCTAGAGTTACAGTGTCATACAGTATCTAGAGTTACAGTGTCATACAGTGTGGCTTTCCTCTACCCCTAAAATCCTCTGTGCTCTGTTTATTCATTCTGTGAAACTTCACATTTTTAATGCCTTCATAACTTTGTCTTTTCCAGTCATGCAATTGTAATCATGCAATGTTTAGCCTTTACAAATGGCCCTTTGCTTTATATTATGTATCACTGTATCACTGTCATCCCGTTGTTCATTGATTTGCTCAAGTGGGTGCCAGTAACGTCTCCATTTGTCCTAGCCCTGAGATTTTAGCAGCCTCTCTCTTAACTTGTGCTTCCCAAAGGTGCCACATTGGAGGCTCTTTCAGGGTCAGCGGAATGAGACCCATCATCGTTACCCATCATTGTTTTGGGCATATCAAATACGCCACAGGGAGTTTGCCAGGCTCTCCTGTGAGGGCAGGATACTCTCGGTAGCTTGCCGAGTTCTCCGAGAGTGAGAACTAGACAATACGAAATTGCACGACTGAAAACCTCTAGAACCCAGTCACAGCCATGCTCATGGCTACTCTCCACATGCTCGGATGAGCCTCAAGCATGAAGGGACTGGCAGAGAAACCCAGGTGTGCGGGATCAATTTTTTAAAAATTACTCAGTATCTTTCTATGGCTTTATAGCTATTTTTGTGTTTGAGGGCCATATCCTGTGGTCCTCAGAACTTACCCATGGCTCTATGCTCAGGGATCACTCCTACCAAGCTCAAGGGACAATATGCGGTGCCAGGAATTGAACATGGGTCTGCTTTATCCAAGGCTTTACCTGACGAACTAGGACTCCAGTCCATCATCTCCCTTTAACACTAAATAATATTTTAGTGTCTGAATGTACCATGGTTTATTTATTCATTCACCTACTGAAAGGCATCTTGATTGCTTTCAAGTTTGGGGAGTTATGAGTAACTATTATAAACAATTGTGCATGTTTTCTTATGTACATACATTGCGAACTACTTTAGATAAGTACCAAGGAATTGAATTATATGGTAAACATATTTAATTTTATATAAATGACCAAATAAGGAGGGGTGGAGAGATAGAACAGCAAACACTATCAGGGGTGATCCCTGCACACAGAACCAAGAGTAAGCCCTGAACAGGTGTGGCTCAAAACACCTCTCCCCAAACTGCCAAATTTTCTTCTTTGGTTAGATTTTGCATTCCAAAAAAAGTGAATGAGAGTTTCTGCTGCTCCAATTTCTCATCACCATTTGGTATTGTCAGTGCTATGATTTTTTTTTGCTATTGTAATGGTATCATTGTTGTTTGATTATTTCACTCTTATTTTTGTATTATGTTTTGTAATGTTATGTATTGACATTACAGAGCACTATGACCATGAATATTCTTTTCAGTTTACATGAATATGGCTGCCTCGGGTATATTTTCATAAGAGCAAAATTTCTGGTTTATAAGACACGGGCTCCTTTGATATTGCTAGATGATGTCTAGGTTTCTAATGACTTAATTTTCCCCATGGCATACACCAATTTACAGCATTATTGCATTGTTTTACAGTTATCAGTGCTCCGCCTGCTGGCCATCACTTGCTATTGCCACACTTTTATTTTTTTATTTATTTATTTTTTAATTTATTTTTAATTAGTGAATCACCGTGAGGGTACAGTTACAGATTTATACACTTTTGTGCTTATACTTCCCTCATACAAAGTTCGGGAACCCATCCCTTCACCAGTGCCCATTCTCCACCACCAGTAAACCCAGCATCCCTCCCACCCTCCCCAATCCCATCTCCCCCCCCACCCCACACTGCCACTGTGGCAGGGCATTCCCTTCTGTTCTCTCTCTCTAATTAGCTGTTGTGGTTTGCAATAAAGGTGTTGAGTGGCCACTGTACTCAGTTTCTAGCCCTCATTCAGCCCGCAACTCCCTTCCCCCGCATGGCCTTCGACTACATTATAGTTGGTGATCCCTTCTCTGAGTTGCCCTTTCCCCAGAATGTGAGGCCAGCCTCCAAGCCATGGAGTCAACCTCCTGGTATTTATTTCTATAGTTCTTGGGTGTTAGTCTCCCACTCTGTTATTCTATATACCATAGATGAGTGCAATCTTTCTATGTCTGTCTCTCTCTTTCTGACTCATTTCACTCAGCATGAAACTTTTCATGCCGATCCACTTAACTACAAAATTCATGACCTCCTTTTTTCTAACAGCTGCATAGTATTCCATTGTATAGATGTACCAAAGTTTCCTCAACCAGTCATCCGTTCTGGGGCATTCGGGTTTTTTCTAGATTCTGTATTGCCACACTTTTAGATTTATTTTAATTTAATTTGTTTTGCGATTTTTATACATTTTATTCTCATAAATTAGTTTGCAATAGTTCATTACAGATAATATTCAAACATCCACCCAACCAGCAAGCATATTCTCACCACAATAAGAGGGAAGTGTGTAAAGTTTGCTGTTTTCATTCTGGGGCACTTTAAGTCCATATATAAGAGAATATAAGCAAGTATATTAAAACCAAACACATGCTTGCTGCTTTAGGTACATCAGTGGGCTAGACTATAAGAGGTTGCAGCTGCTCTGGCTGCATGCTACAAGAAATACTGCGTCACTCTCTTCCAGGAGCTTTGTTTTATAGTATCCGGGTCTTGGCTGTTGATGGAATTACACAGCTCTGGGGGGCAGTTTGTGGGTGTGACTGCCAAGCTACTGGAAAACTGGGGATCTGGGTGGAGGAAGCACAATCCCAATCTGAGCAGGCTTGGAGATCTCAGTCATGGGTCCCACATACCTGTGTTCCTCTGCCGGTTCCTTCATGCGTGAGGCTCATCCGAGCATGTGGAGAGTGGTCTTAAACATGGTTGCGGCTGGGTTCTGGAAGTTTTCAGTTAATTTTATTTTAGGCACTGTGATTTACAATACTCATAATGGTAGGGATTCATACAAAAGATATTCTAAAACCATATCCTTCATCAGAGTGTCAGCTTTCCTCCACTATGTCCCAGCATCCCCTCCTATATCCCTCCCCAATCGCTCCACTCCCCATACAATGATATTCTTCCAATTAAGGGAATAACATATGAGAGTATTATTCTGTTTCTATCCCTCTCCTGACTAACTTCACTCAGCATGATACTCTCCAGATCCCTCCATGTAATCACATATTGGATGAGTTTATGTTTTCTTATAGCTGAGCAGTATTCAATTGTCTATATGTACTATTTTTTTGTATCTATTCATCTGTTCTTCAGACACTTGGGCTGTTTCAGATTTTGGCTATTGCATATAGTGCTACAATCAATACAGGAGTGCAAATACCTTTTTTGAGAGTGTTTTGGGCCTTTGGGATAAATACCAAAACTTAGAATTGCTGTATCAAGTGTGTGCCGTTCTCCAGGGCCACAGCTTTGCTCTTTGTCCCCAGGTTAGTCAAGGATCCCGGCTGCCCACCCCATACCCGCGTCCTCGAAATCAGAGCCTTCCTTGCCTCTGCTTCCCAGGCTGCCACCCCATGCACCTGTGTACACTGTTCTCCAGGACTGAGGCTTTGCTTCCCGTCCCAAGTGTGCGACTCCCAGCTGGCACCCCACCTACTTTGCAGCAGTGGGCGTGGCCTCCGCATAAGTGGGTGTGGCCTATTTTGGGGCACATGGCAGCTCACTAGACCGCAGTTATTTTTCCCTTTCCTGGCACTCTGGACTCACATCTTCAACTCCATCACTTAATTCTCGGGACAATATCCTGGCCATCACAAACGCATTAGGCCAATAGTCTAGTAGCCTATTCCTATTGAACCGGAATACTAGCATGACAAGAATCTCTACAAGTCTAATATTAAAGAACACATCCTCTGAAGCTTCACTAGATACCTCAAATAAGTTGCTGAAGAGCACCTGAGAGGAAGGTGAAACTCTAGAAGGGGGAAAAGATGACCACCATTGACCGAGCTCATCCAGAACCCTTTCTCACAACTAGAGGGAAATACTCATAGCGAACTGGAAGGTCCCATGAACATACTACCTCAAAAACATGAAGAAACAGCAGAAGTCCCCAACAAAAGTAGATGATGAAAAGTGTCCAGACGCCTCAACAAGCATTACCCGCAAATACGATCTCTCCAATAAAGAATTCAGTGATGAAATGTTGAAAATGTTCAATAAACTCAAAGAAACATTTCAACAGACACCCAGCAAACTAAAGAAGGACATGAAAGAAACAATGGAACGGACAGCTGAGAAAATACGGGAAGAAAAGAGAGCAAAAATAGAAAAGGTACAAGAAGAAGTGTCACGAATAAAGGATTCTGTAGATGAAATTAAAAACGTAACGGGTGCCCTAAATAGTAGAATGGCTACAGCTGAAGACAGAATCAGTGAGCTTGAAGATGAGCTGCAGGAAGCTTACAGACAACAACAAGCAATGAGAAAAGACCTCAAAATAGCTCTCTTGCGAATCAGAGACCTAGGGGATGACTTCAAGAGGAACAACATTAGAATCATTGGTGTACCAGGATAGGGAGACAACTTCAATGATAAAGCCACAGTTAAAAGTATCATTGCTGAAATGTTCCTAGAGCTGGAGAATGCAGGCATCCAGATCCAAGGTGCCCGAAGAGTTTGAGCTAAAAGAGATCCTAGTAAAAAGACTCCAAGACATATAGTCACAGATAGTCACATTCACAGATCTGGATGCCACAGATAGAGACACAATACTGCAAGCAGCAAAGTCAAAGAAGGAAATAACATACAATGAGCACCCCTTAGATGTATAGCAGACTTATCAGAGAAAACCCTCCAAGCCCAAAGACAATGGTGGGATATAGTGAATAAACTCAATGAAATGAACACATCACCAAGAATACTTTATCCAGCTAAACTCTCACTCAAACTTGAAGGAACGAAACACTATTTCATGGATAAACAACAGCTCAGGAACTTCATAGACTCAAAACCAAACTTAAAAGAAGGACTAAGACAAGAAAAAACCTGACATACACAACAAAACCCTACAGAAAGACGGAACAAAACCCATGACAATAATCTCCATCAATGTCAATGGTCTAAATGCACTAATTAAGAGACACAGAATGGCAAAATGGATTCAGAAACTGAACCCAACATTCTGCTGCCTATAAGAAACACATCTGAACAGTCAGAATAAACACAGACTCAAAGTCAAAGGATGGAAAACAATCCTGCAAGCAAACAACTCCCTCAAAAAAATCCGGGGTGGCCATACTAGTATCCAAAACATAGATTTCAGGTTTAAAAAGATTAGAAGGGACAGTGAGGGCCAATTTTTACTAGTCAAGGGATATGTACAGAAGGAAGAAATCACACTCCTAAACATGTAAGTACCTAATGAGGGACCAGCCAAATAATTAAAACAACTCCTACCAGACTTTAACAGGGGCATTATTAACAACACAATAGTAGTTGGAGACTTCAACACTGCCCTATCACATCCAGATAGAGCTGCAAGATTAAAATTCAGCAAGGAAACACTGGCTTTGAAGGAAGAGATAGAGGAGAGAAGGCTAATAGATCTATACAGGGCTTTGCATCCCCAAAAGAAAGAATACACATTTTTTTCCAGTGCACATGGATCATTTTCCAAAATAGATGATGTGTTGTGTCATAAAACATACCTCAGTAAAATCAGGAGGACAGAAATTTTATCAACTACCTTTGCAGACAGTGATGCACTGAAGATAGAAGTCAACCACGCACAGACTGCTTGTGGGAATGGCGAATGGCTCAGCCCTTTTGGAAAATAGTACAGACACTTCTCAAAAAATTAGAAATTGAGCTCCCATTTGACCCAGCAATACCACTTCTGGGAATATATCCCAGAGATACAAAAAAGTATAGTAGAAATGACATCTTCACTTACATGTTCATTGCAGCTCTGTTTACAATAGACAGAATCTGGAAAAAACCCAAGTGCCTTAGAACAGATGACTGGTTAAAGAAATTTTGGTACATCTACACAATGAAATACTATGCAGCTGTTAGAAAAGATGAAGTCATGCAATTTGCATATAGGTGCCTAGAGCAACATGGAAAGTATCATGTTAAGTGAAATGAGTCAGAAAGAGAGGGACAGCCATAGAAAGATTGCACTCATTTGTGGAATGTAAAGTAAAAGAATGGGAGACTAACACCCAAGAACAGCAGAAATAAGTAGAGGAGGATTACTCCACAGCTGAGAAGCCAGCCTCGCATGCTAGGAGAAAAGGCAGCTCAGATAGAGAAGATAGAGAAGGGACCACCAAGTAAAGGGTTCTAGGAGGGCCCACTCTGGATGGGAGAGGCTGGCTGAAAGTAGATTAGAGACCAAACATGATGGCCACTTAATACTTCTACTGCAAACCACAACACCCAAAAAGAGATGCAGTGAGAACAAAAGGGAATGACCTGCCAAAGAGGCTGGCTGGGTTGCGGGGGACAGAGTGTGGGTGGTGGGAGGGATACTGGGACCATTGGTTGTAGAAAATGGGCACTGTTGGAGGGATGGGTACTCGATCATTGTATGACTGAAACACAAGCATGAAAGTTTGTGAGTCTGTAACGGTACGCCCACGGTGATTCACTAATTAAAAATAATAATAATAAAAAAATAAAACTCAGCAAGGAAACACTAGCATTAAAGGAAGAGATAGAAGAGAGAGGCTAATAGATATATACAGGGTTTTGCATCCCAAAGAGAAAGAATACATATTTTTTTCCAGTGCACGCGAAACATTTTCCAAAATAGAACACGTGTATGCTCGATTCGGGAGCACATATACCAAAATAGACCACATGCTGAGTTAAAAAACATACCTCAATAGAATCAGGAAGATAGAAATTGTATCAACTATCTTTTCAGATCACGATGCACTGAAGATAAAAGTTGATCACGCATAGAAACACAGAACCAAATCAAACACCTGGAAATTAAACAACTCAATGTTGAACAACGAGTGGGTCAAGAAGGAAATCAAGGAAGAAATCCAAAGATACCTGGAAACAAATGAGAATGAAGACACGAGCTACCAGAACCTATGGGACGCAGCTAAAGCCGTGTTAAGAGGAAATGTATAGCTCTGCAAGCATTCCTCAGGAGGGAAGAAAGGGCCTACATAGATAACTTGACTTCACAGCTCAAGATCTTAGAAAATGACCAACAAAAGGAGCCCAAATCAGGCAGAAAGAAAGAAATAATAAAACTTAGAGCAGAAATTAAGGACATAAAATCCCAAAAAACAATCCGAAAGATCAATGAAACCAAGAGCTGGTTCTTTGATAAAATAAAGAAGATTGATAAACCACTTTCAAGGCTCACAAAGAAAGAGAGAGAACCCTAATAAACCGAATCAGAAATGAAAAGGGGGGCATCATAACAGAAACCAAAGAAATTCAAAACATCATCAGAGACTACTTTGAAAAGCTGTATGCCATGAAACAAGAGAATCTAGAAGAAGTGGATAAATTTCTCGATTCCTATCATCTCCTAAAGTTGAAGCAAGAAGGTCTGGAATACCTGAATAGACCTATTAATATCAAAGAAATTGAAACTGTAATCAAAGTTCTTCCAAAAAACAAAAGCCCAGGTCCAGATGGATTCACTAGTGAATTCTTCCAAACATTTTTTTTGCTTTTTGGGGTCACACCCAGCGATGCTCAGGGGTTACTCCTGGCTTTGCACTCAGGAACTACTCCTGGCGGTGCTTGGGGGACCATATGGGATGCCGGGGATCGAACCCGGGTCGGCCGCGTGCAAGGCAAACGCCCTACCCGCTGTGCTATCGCTCCGGCCCCTCTTCCAAACATTTAAAGAGGACCCATTGCCAGTTCTTTTCAAGCTTTTCTAGGAAATTGAAGAAACAGAAACTATCCCAAACAGTTTCCATGAGGCAGATATCTCCCTAATACCACAAACAAAGAAAGACACTACAAAAATAAAACTGATGAACACGGATGCAAAGATCCTCAACATAATATTAGAAAATAGAATCCAACAACTCATCAAAAAGATCATACACCACGACTATGTGGGATTGGTCCCGGGGATGCAAGGATGGTTTAACATTCGGAAATCAATCAACATAATCCATCATATCAATGAAAGAAAAGATAAATGCCATATAGTCATATATAATCATATCAACAGATGCAGAGAAAGCATTTGACAAGATCCAGCACCCGTTTATGATGAAAACTCTGAACAAAATGGGTATAGAAGGGACTTTCCTCAATAATAGTCAAAGCCATCTACCACAAGCCTATGACAAGTATCATCATCAATGGGGAAAAACTAAAAGCCTTCCCTCTAAGATCAGGGACGACACAAGGATGCCCACTCTCACCACTTCTGTTCAACATAGCACTGGAAGTACTTGCAATTGAGATTAGGCAAGAAAAAGATATTAAGTGCATTAAGGTAGGAAAGGAAGAAAGCAAGCGCTCACTATTCGCAGACGATATGACACTATATTTAGCGAACCCTAAAACCTGTACCAAGAAACTCCTAGAAACAATATAGCCTGTATAATGTTGCAGGCTACAAAAATCAATACCCAAAAGTCTATGGCCTTCATATATGCAAATAATAAGAGAGAAGAAAGTGACAAGAAAAAAGCAATCCCCTTCACAATTATGCCTCAAAAAATCAAGTACCTCAGAATCAGCTTAACTAAAGAGGTAAAAGACCTGTACAATTAAGACTACAAAACGCTACTTCAAGAAATAAATGAGGACATGAAGAAATGGAAACATATCCCATGCTCATGCATTGGGAGAATTAATGTTGTCAAAATTGTAATATTCCCCAAAGCATTATACAAATTAATGCAATCCCTATAAGGATACCCATGACATTCTTCAAAGAAATGGAAAAAACACTCCTGAAATTCATATGGAACAATAAATACCCACAAATAGCCAGAGCAATTCTTGGGAAAAAGAAGATGGGAGGCATCACCATCCCCAACCTAAAACTCTGCTACAAAGCGGTAATAATTAAAAGAGCATGGTACTGGAACAAAAGAAGAGCCGCAGACCAATGAAACAGGGTTGAATATCCCAACACACACCCTCAAACATATGATCATCTAACCTTTGATAAGAGAGCAAGAAATGTGAAGTGGAGCAAGGTAAGCATCTTTAACAAATGGTCCTGGAAAAACTGGAGATCTACATTAGAAAGAATGGGCTCAGACCTCTACCTACACCATGCACAAAAGTCAGATCAAAATGGATTAAATACCTCAACATCAGACCAGAATCCATCAGGTACATTGAAGACAAGGTTGGCAAACCTCTCCATGACATTGAAGCTAAAGGTATCTTTAAAGGCAATACACCATTGACCAAGCAAGTGGAAACGGAGATAAACAAATGGGACTACCTTAAACTGAGAAGCTTCTGCACCTCAAAATATACAGCGACCAGAATACAAAGACAGTCTACAGAATGGGAAATGATAATCACCTAATACCCATCAAATAAGGGGTTGATATCAAGGATGTACAAGGCACTCGTTGAACTCTACAAGAAGATAAAATCCAACCGCATCAGAAAATGGGGCTGGGGGTGGAAATGAACAGAAATTTTCTCAAAGAAAATATCCAAATGGCTAAAAGATACACAAGAAAATGCTCCACATCACTAATCATCAGGGAGATGCAGACTAAAATAACAATGAGATATCATTTCAAACCACAGACACTGGCCCACATCCAAAAGAACAAAAGCAACCGCTGTTGGAGAGGATGTGGAGAGAAAGGGACCCTTCTACACTGCTGGTGGGAATGCTGACTGGTCCAGCCCCTTTGGAAAACAATATGGACACTTTTCAAAAAATTACAAATTGAGCTCCATTTGGCCTAGCAATACCATTCCTGGGAATATATCCTGGAGAAGCAAAGGTACAGTAGAAATGACATTACATTTGTATGTTCATTGCAGCACTCTTTACTATAGCCAAAATCTGGAAAAAAATGGAGTGCCCCCAAAAAGATGACTGGTTAAAGAAACTTTGGTACATCTACACAATGGAATACTATGCAGCTGTTAGAAAAGATGAAGTCATGAAATTTGCTTATATCTAAGTGGAGCAACATGGAAAGTATCATGTTAACTGAAATGAGTCAGAAAGAGAAAGACATACATATAAAGATTGCACTCAGCTGTGGAATATAAAGTTAACAGAATGCAAGACTAACCAAGAGTAGTAGAGATAAAGACCAGGAGGTTTGCTCCACAGCTTGGAAACTGACCTCACATGCTGGGGGAAAATGTAGCTGAGATAGAGAAGGGAACACTAAATAGAGGATGTTGGCAGGACCCATTCGGGTTGAAAGATGTGTGCCGAGGTATACTATAGAGTGAACATGATGGCCACTCAATACCTCTATTGCAAACTACAATATCCAAAAGGAGAGAGAACAAAAGGAAATACCCTGCTACAGAGGCAGGGTGGGGTGTTGGGGGATGAGGTAGATGTGGTGGGAGGGATACTGGGAATATTGGTGGAGGAGAATGGGCACTGTTGGAGGGATGGATAAACAATCACTGTATGACTGAAATGCAAACACGAAAGTTCATAAGCTTGTAAATGTACCTCACGGTGATTCACTAATAAAATTTTTTTTAAAAAAAGAATCGCTAGATTATATGGGAGATCAAGTCCTAACTTGATGGGAACTATCTATATTGATTCATAAAAAACTGGACCATTCTACATTCCCATCAGAAGTGAATGAGGTTCTTTTTCTCCCACTTCCTGCCAACATTGGTTGTTTTTGTTCTTTTGGATATGTGCCAGTCTTCCTGGTGTCAGGTGTCTCACTGGTGTCTCACTGTCATTTGCATTTGCATTTCTCTGATGATCTGATGCAGAGCATTTTTTCATATGCTTTTCAGCCATCTGTAGTGCTATTTTGAGGAAATTTCTATCTCTCTCTTCCCCCAATATTTTAATGGATTGGTTTTTAATTTTTCTTGTAAAGTTCTACCAGTGCCTATTGGATCTTGTATATTAACCCTTTATTATTATAAGAGTGTTAGACAAATACTTTATCCTAGTCTATGGGGAGTCTTTTATAATGGCAATTGCTTCTTTTGTTGTGCAGGAGCCTCTTAATTTTATTTTTATTTTATTTTGGCACGATGATTTACAATGATGTTAATGTTTCAAGACTTAAGTTTTCATTGTCAAACACAACCATCAACAACTTTGTAAATCTCAGTTCTTCAACAAAAAATGTTTTAAATAAAAAGATTTTGTGAGTATAGTGAGTGTAAAATGGCCTCTAATAATATTATTTCCCAGGTTTGTTGCATGCAATGAAACTGCTGCACACTATACTATCACTGTAGCCCCTACCAAGTGTTTTTTAAAAGTAAATATCTTGAACAGAAACTTCACAAGGAAATTATAATTCCAGTAGGCATATGAAAAGATGCTCAAAACCATTAGTAATTAGGTTTCCTCTCTGGAGAAAAAGACAAAAAGAGAAAGAAATTTAGGTACTGGCTATAACTAAAAGATCTGGATTATATGCTCTGCGTATGGGAGCCTGGAATTTGATCCCTTGCACTGTGTAGGCTCTGAGTAGTATGTCAACTGAGCACTGTTGGAATTGACCTCTCCCCTCTATGAAATAACTTT
Organism: Sorex araneus; assembly: GCF_027595985.1. Taxonomy (NCBI): domain Eukaryota; kingdom Metazoa; phylum Chordata; class Mammalia; order Eulipotyphla; family Soricidae; genus Sorex; species Sorex araneus. Next base: position 100,128,530 of record NC_073313.1, on the reverse strand, counting down.
ATGTGTGTTAATTCCTCATATCAAATTCCAGAGCAATAAATAGTCCTGATACAGAGACTAGTTTATCTCAATCTTTCTCTAAGGAGATCTCCGGTTTAGAGATGTGGATGGCCAAAAGGTATATGAAAAATGTTCTGCATCACATTATTAGGGAAATGCAAATGAAAACAACAAGGAGATATATCACCTCACATCAGGAAGACTGGCACACCTCCCAAAAAACAGAAGCAACCAATATTGGCGGGAATGTGGAGAAAAGGAACGTTATTCACTGCTGGCGAGAATGTAAAGTGGTTCAACCTTTCTGGAAGACACCTCCTCCTCCCGATTGACTGCTACACTCCTCCATATGTGTTGCCCTTTCTTTGTTGTATCCCCCAGCCACCTCAAGTGGCACGTTTCCTACTGAACACCAGTTCTCAAGTTCTTTGTTTTCATTGCAATTGAGTACTTGTTATTCCAGCATTGTTTCTTTAGGCCTTGCATATAAGAGAAATCATATGTTTAAGTACACTAACTTAAGCCTTTGAAAAATTCTTAACTTCCGAAACACTAGACACATATTGAATTTGGTTGCTCATCCTGGTAGACCTCCTACTCCCTCTCTTCCAACTTTTTTCTGTGGAACTTGACGACAAGACAAGTATTTAAAGGACAGATGTGGTCTTCTGGTTATGGTGACTCTATGGATGGGGTCCTGAGCTTTCAAACCACAAATCATATCCTGGAGGTGCTCATGACTTATTCCTGGCTCGCCCCTCAGGATTCACTCCTGATAATTGTTGGGGGCCATATGAGGCTCCAAACATCAAACTGAGATTGACTGCATTCAAGGTAAGTGCTGCACTGGCTCTACTATAGCTCCAATATTACAGGACTTTTTTGAGACATGATGGACTCCCATCCTGTGTCATATTGGGCCATGACAACAATCACAGTGTAGGGAGCCATCTTACAGAGTTTGGCTCTTATCGTCTAGTCAAGCGGAGGCTGCTTGGGATTCCTGTGATCTTATCATTTCACCATTTGTCTCACTAGGCAAAGGCCATGCCTGATCAACATTCTACTACTGTTCCTATGGGGGTCCAAGCATGCATACCACCCCCCTCCCACCAAGAGGTATAAGTATTGTAACTGCTGTGAATAAACTCTCTCTCTTTCTCTCTCCTCCTCCTTCTGGCTCTGCGTCTGTTCATTCGGTTACGTCCCCTCCTTAGCCCCACGAAGGGTCCTCCCTGCGGGACAGGACGGGACCCCACATCACAGGTCAACCCATATTTGCTTCCCATCATCTTCCTAGTCCCTGCCATTACTTCTCTTTGGAATTATTATAGTAGATATCTCAAGAGATGGAGAATAAGTACAAATGGTACATCGATGATTCTGTCATGACATTTTGCTTTTAGAAATTGCTAAAATTCAAAGCAACAAGACAAAAAATGCACATTACAAGGATGGAAGATGTTTCATGGACGGAATGCTAATTGTTTTTCTTGAACAACTGAGATAAAAAGGTAGTGTGGGTGTAAATTATGGAAGGCAATACCATTGTCCCAATATAGATCCAATAGAGATCCTGGTAACTTTTTATTTTTTAATTTAGTTATCCTCAGCTTTTTTCCTGGATTTTTGAAACTGAATCACCATGTGATATAGTTATCCACTTGTTCATGATTGATTTTCGGTCATACAGTGATCCAACATCCATCCCTTAATCAGTACATATTCTCTGCCACCAATGTTCTTTTTCCCTCATGCTCATCCACCTGAATGACACTACAATCTGTCTCTATGGCAGACACATTTCTTCTCTCTCACTCTCTTTCATTTTCCTTTAAGACACTGGTTTGCAATACTGTTAATAAAAGTGTATAATGAATATCATTTTATCTCTTTTAGCACTCACTTTTGCCCAGTGATCATTTTTACCCATCACTGTCATAGTGATCCCTTATCTGTCCTAACTGTGCTCACCCTGTCCCTTTGTGGCAAGCTTCGTACCATGGACCAGTCCTCCTGCCCCTTGTTTCTACTGTTTTATTCTACTGTATTATTAACATACTATGTGTTTTTTATATCTCACAAATCAGTGCAATCATTGTACATTTGACCCCTCCCTCTTATTTCAGTCAGCATGATACACTCAAAATGCCATTCCATGTATAAGAAAATATTATTACTTCATTTTTTCCTAACAGTTGCATTGTGTTCCATTGTAGATGCACCAGAGTTTCTTTATCTATTTATCTGTTCTCAGAAACTTGGGTTGTTTCCAGATCATTCCTATTGTAAATAGTGCTAAAATGAATTTAGGAAAGCAGTTGACTTTTCTGCGTTGTGTTTTGGGGCCACAAGGGTATATTAGTAGAAGCAGTACTGCTGGGTCGTATGGATGCTCAATTTCTAGTTTTTTTGAGGAATGTCCATATTGTTTTCCAGAAAAGCTGAAAAAATTGGCATTCAATCAGTAGTCAATGAGAGTTCCATTCTCTCCTCATCTGCTCGAGAACTGGTTGTTCTTTTTGATGAGTCAGACTCTGTGGTGTTAGCTGATATCTCATTGTTGTTTTGATTTGCATTGCCCCAATATTTAGTTATGTGGAACATTCCTGTGCCTTTTGGTCACTTGTGTTTCTTCTCTGAGGAAGTTTCTGTTCCTCTCTTCTCACCATTTTTGATGGGGTTGTATGTATTTTTCTCGCAAATATCTACCATGACTTACATAGCTTGAATATTTGCACCTTATCAGATGAGTGCAGAAGCTTCTTTGTTTAATGTGGTCCTATTTATTTATCTCTGCTTCCACTTGCTTGGTCAATGATGTTTCATCCTCATAGATGCCTTTAACTTCAATGTCATGAAGAGTTCTGCCTACGTTTTCCTCTATGTATCCGATGTTTTCAGGTCTCATATTAAGGTCTTTAATCTGTTTGGATTTAATTTTGGTGCATGGCATTAGAAACTGGTCTGAATTTACTTTTTGCATGTGGCTGTGACCAGTTTTCTCAAAACTTCTTGTTGGAGAGGCTTTCATTTGCTCCCTTCATATTTTTACTCCTTTATCGAAGATTAACTGATCATATACCTGAGGGTATGTCTCAGGATATATAAGTCTATTCCACTTATCTGGGGTCTGTCTTTATTTCAATATAATGTTGTTTTAATTACTACCACTTTGAAGTACAGTTTGAAGTTGGGGCAAGTGATGCCTCCTATCTTCTTTTTCTCCAAAACTGCTTCAGCTATTTGGGCAGAGGAAGATTTGTTGTTCCATGTGAATTTCAGGAGTGTTTCATCTATGTATTTTTAAAAAATGACATAGGCCTTCTTATGGAGATGCTGCATTGAATATGTAGAAAGCTTTGTGGAGCATTGCCATATTGATGACATTCATCCTCCGAGTCTATGAGCAGAGAATGTGTTTCCATTTCCTGGTGTCTTCTGATATTTCTTGAAGTAGGATTTTGTAACTTTTTTTTGTAAGTCTTTCACCTTCTTAGTTACAATGATTCTTGGGTACCTGATTTTTTAAGGCACAATTGTGATCAGGATTATTTTAAAATATCTCTTTAGCTATTTATTTATTTGTACATAAGAAAGCCATGGACTTTGCCTATTAATTTTATAGCCTGACACTTTTTGTAGCCAATTAACTTTTTTTTCCTTTTGGGTCATACCCAGCGATGCTCAGGGGTTACTCCTGGGTTTGTACTCAGAAATTACTCCTGGTGGTGCTTGGGGGACCATATGGGATGCTGGGGATTGGACCTGGGTTGGCCGCGTCCAAGGCAAACGCCCTACCCACTGTACTATCGCTTCTGCCCCTGTAGCCAATTAACTTTAAAAATCTAAAAATTTTAAAATAAAAAATTAAAAAATCTATTATTTTGAGGAGCTTTCTAGTATAGTTTTTTGGAGTTTTCTAAATATAGTATCATGTGATTCATGAATAGTGAGTTCTTGGCTTCTTCCTTTCCTATATGGATTTCCTTGATATCTTCTTTTTTGCCTAATTGTTATGGCAAGTACTTGTAGCACGATATGAAATAGAAGTGCCAAGAAAGGGAAACCTTGTCTTGTGCTTAATTTTAGGAGGTAGCCTTTTAGATTTTCCCCATTGAGTGTGATGTTTTCTGTGAGTTTCTGGTAAATTGCTTTGACTATATGAGAACTATATGACAACTTCAGTTCTCATTTTGCTGAGTTTTTTTAAATCCTGAATGGGTGTGCTGATTCTTGTCAAATGCTTTCTCTGCATCTATTGATATGAGTGTATAGTTGTTTTTTTCCTTATGTTGGTATGGTGCATTACATTGATTGACATGTGTAGGTTAAACCACCCTTGTGTTTCCAGAATGAATCCTACTTGGATATGGTGTGCAATCTTTTTGATGAATTTTTGGATTCTGAGTGCTATTATTTTGTTGAGGATCTTTGCATCTTTGCATCTGTATTAATCAAGGATATCGGCCTGTAATTCTCTGGTTTTGGTGGCGCCTCTGTCTGATTTTGGTATCAGGGTGATACTGGCTTCATAGAGGTGCTTGTGAGTGTTTTTGTTTCTTCAGTTTCCCGAAGAGTCTGAAAAAGATTGACAGTAGGTCCTCTTTAAAGTTGTGAAAGAATTCAATGGTGAATCCATCTGGGCTTGAAATTTTGTTTTTTGTGAAGGCTTTTGATTACCAGTTCTATTTCGTCTATAGTTATAGGTCTGTTCAAATATTACAAATCATCTTGGTTCAGCCTTGAGAGTCCAGGAACTTATCCATCTCTTCCAGCTCCTCTTATTTCATGCCAAAAAAGATTATCATAAAGTAATCTCTGATAACCCTTTGAATTTCTGTGTCGTGTGCTGCAATGTCCCCTCTTTCATTTCTGATTTAGTTTATTAGGGTTCTCTCTCATTGTGAGTCTTGCTAGCGTGATATCTGTCTTGTTTATTTTCTCAAAGAACCAGCTCTTGGTATAACTGATCTTTCAAATTGGTTTCTGTTTTGGATTTATGGTCACTCATTTCCAATCTAAGTTTTATTTTTCTTTCCTTCTGCCCTGTTTTGGACTCCTTTTGTTGCTTATTTTCCAGTTTCTTAAGTTTTTTAGTCCTTTTATTTGTGTGGGCCCTTCCTTCCTTCCAAAAGAATGCTTGCATACCTGTGAATTTTCCTCTTAAAACCACTATTGCTCTATTCCACAAGTTCTGGTAGCTTGTGCATGCTTTCTCATCTTTTTTAACATAATTTTTTTCTCATCATCTAAAAGTTTTATTTTATTTTATTTTTATTTTATTGAATCACTGTGAGATACAGTTACAAGCTTTCATGTTTGAGTTACAATCATACAATGAACAAACACCCACCAGTGCACATTCCCTACCACCAATCTCCCCAGTATATCCCCCTTTCCCACCCTCCTCCTGCCTCTATGGCAGACAATTTCTGCCATACTCTTTCTCTTCTTTTGGGAATTCTGGTTTGCAATACAGATACTGAGAGGTTATTATGTTTGGTCCTTTATTTACTTACAGCACACATCTCCCATCCCAACCAATTCCTCCAACCATCATTTCCTTAGTGATCCCTTCTCTATTCCAGCTGCCTTCTCCCCACTCACTGATGAGGCAGGCTTCCAACTATGGAGCAATCTTCCTGGCCTTTTTGTTTACTGTTCTTGGATGTCAGTCTCATATTATGTTATTTTATACTCCACAAATGAATGCAGTCTTTCTATGTCTGTCTCTCTCTTTCAGACTCATTTCACTTAGCATGTTACTATCCATGTCTATCCACTTACAAGCAAATTTCATGACTTCATCTCTCCTAACAGCTGCTTAGGATTCCAGTGTGTAGATGTACCAAAGTTTCTTTAACCAGTCGTCTGTTCTCGGGCGCTTGAGTTGTTTCCAGATTTTGGCTATTGTGAACAGTGCTGCAGTGAGTAACATAAATCTCTTAATTTTGTCTCTGACTTCCTTTCTGTTGCACTGGTTGTTCAGAAATGAACTATTGAATTTCCAGGTGTTTGAATTGTTTCTTCATTTCTATTTATGATCATCTTCTATTTTCAGTGCAACATGTATTGTAAGTGTATTTGATATGATTTCTATGCTCTTGACTTGTGGAGGTATGTTTTGTGTATTAGTATGTGGTCTATCATGGAGAATGTCCCAGGTGTATTGAAGGATAATATGTATTCAGACTTTTGAGGATGAAAAGCCATGTATACATATATATATATATATATATATATATATATATATATATAGTGTGTGTGTGTTGCATTTATTTCCTCAAAGAAAGTACTTCCTTGCTGAGCTTTAGGATTTTTTCCCAAGGTTCCCCACCTGATCTACCAAGAGGACACAAATCAAAATGGGACTATTCAACTACAATTGTATTGTGCCAATGTCTTTCTTCAAGTCTATTAGTTGTTTTAAGAATTTTGCTGGTCCCTCCTTTGGTGCGTATACATTTTGGACTGTGAGTTCTTCCTGATGTACATATCCCTTGATCTTTTGCTTTAGCTTATAAACTTTCTTAGCCTGATGCATCTATGTAAGCTGATACATGTATGGCCATCCCTAACTTTTTGAGGGGGTTGTTTTCTTGAAGAATTGTCCTTTATCCTTTGATGTTGAGTCTCGGTTTGCTCTGACAGTTGAAATAGGTCTCTTGGGTTAGGTTCAATTTTCTCATCCATCCTGCCACTCAGTGCTTCTTAATTGGTGGATTTGAAGTCAATGGTCCTCCAAGCATGGAGCAGAGAGGAGAGAGATGGTCACTTTCTCTCTATCATCCTCTGTCATGCCTAGACAAGCTGGGAAAGCTAAGACTGATAAAGTCTAGAAAGTCAGTCCTAGGCCTTACCCAGGGTTTCCAGGTACTTTGTCCTGTATCACAGAAAAGAATTTCAGTGAGTCAGAAAGAAAGAGACAGACATAGAAAGATTGCACTCATATGTGGAATATAATGTAACTGAGAAGTACAAGTTGGCAATGATGCAACTTCTGGCAGATATCTCTCTGGACTTAGTTACTAAAATACAGAAACCCAAAACCGAGAGGCCGCTAAGTGTGGTCACTAGACCTCATACCTCTTCATCCTTAGCAATGGAAAACAAATTATCTAATGCTTCCTTTTCAGCAGGTCTGACTTTAGGGGAGAGACTCTCCAAACAATAATAGTGAATTTTGTTGAAATATTGAATGCAATCAAAGTGAAAGTAAAGTGAAATTTATTAGTTACACAGGCGGGGGGGCTAAGGATGGGGGGACTAGGGGCGTGGGGGGTTAGGGGTGTGGGGGTGCAGGGTGGAGCTATACTGGGATTCTTGGTGGTGGAATATGTGCACTGGTGAAGGTATTTGAGCATTGTATAACTGAGATTTAAACCTGAAAACTTTGTAACTTTCCACATGGTGACTCAATAAAAAAATTAAAACAAAAAGAAAAAAAGAAAAGAATTTCAGGAGTATGCAAGCAGTGAAATAAAAACAGATATTATTTGGATGGTTTGGGGGGAAGGGGAAGGAAGGAGAGCAAAGGGAGAGAGAGTAGCATGTTCAAGGGAGAACACAGGCTTCTCTAAAGGAGGAGAGTCCCAGTACACATCAAAAGAGGGGAGATGCAAGGGAAACATGTGCTCGGGGGCCACATGTGTTTTGCCACATAGGCACAAGCAGCACGTGGGCTGGGTTAGCATATGTGTACCCTTCTTTTGTTCAAGATTGCTTTTATAAGGTTGTTCCCAAGGTGGGGTTTTCTAGCTAAGTAAATTTTTCGCATGGGTGGTTGCCAAGAGCAGAAGGGGTATTGCCTTTTTTGAGTTTCTCTGACAGAGGTTGGGGTACTTAATGTGTCAGAAAATCTTCTCAGGTCCTTAATGGCAGTCTTTGACTTTGATTAAGTTTGTTTCTCTTTGGATTCCTACCTTCTCAGGATCTGTCACTTGCATCAGGAAGATGTAATCAGGTCTAAACCTAAATTCTTGCAGCTTTAGGGCTATTGGATTTATTACTTCTCTGAAATACAATTGCCATGGGCCTTTACCTATCTATTTGCTCACCTCAGATTTAGCACATTGACATTGAGAGAGAGAGTACGGCAGAGCCTGGCAAGCTCCCCGTGGCATATTAGATATGCCAAAAGCAGTAACAATGATGATAGAGCCTCCTGACCCCGATAGAGCCTCCAATGTGGCACTATTGGGAAGAACTAGAAAAGAGAGGCTGCTACAGTCTCAGGGCTAAGATGAATGAAGATGTTACTGACACCCACTCGAGCAAATCGATGAACAACAGGATGATAGTGATAGTGATAGTGATAGTGATAGTGACATTGAGAGAGATTATAGTTCTGACGTTTTGTGTCATCTTCTGCTGGAGCTTGACGTGTTTGTGAGGCTTGTCTTGTCTTAGAGTAGCCCATTTACTAATTTTTGTGACAATGTCTTGGAGTCTATGAATTTTTCGAGTTGGTAAAGTCCTGTTTTTTAAACAGGCAACAGACCTGACCATAAAATGCGATGAATCTACATTGAGCTTTTCCCAACTATATTAAGTTTAGGACGTGTTCTAATGTTCAAATGTCTTGAATCACCCAGAAAGATTTGCTACAGTTGTTTTCCTGGTTATACTGACCAGGCTCTTTGGGATGCAAATTATGTTTTTAGTTTTCAGTTTCATTCCTAGGACCATTCCCAAGTTTGAGAACAATCAGTCCTCACAAAGAGATCCTTTTATCTGATCTTTCCTCTAATTATCACTAGAAGATCACTGGAGTTATGAGTTTGGCTAATGGCTGCAAAACAAAAATTTGCAGACTCCTTGTCCACTATCTTTGCAAGGGGTAAAAAAATCCTCCACTGTGATAAAAATCTACCCAAAATTTAAAAAATTATCTACCTAGTACTTACAAGGGGAAAATAAACACTGTCTACTGTAAAAAACATGCTGCAGAAACATCACTCTCTACAAGCAATAGCCCTCTAATCTGAGGCCATCTAATCATCTAATCTAATGCCATCAAGCGCTACACTGGTACTGACCGAACTATTTTTTTTTAATATTTTAAGAAAAATATTTGAATCACTGTGAGATATTTACAAGCTTTCATGTTTGGGTTACAATCTCACAAGGATCAAACACCCATCCCTCCACCAGTGCACATTCCCCACCACCAATATCCTGGGTATACCCTCCCTTTCCCACCCTCCCCCTGCCTCCATGGCAGACAATATTCCCCATACTCTTTCTCTACTTTTGGGCATTATAGCTTGCAACACAGACACTGAGAGGTCATCATGTTTGGTCCATTATCTATTTTCGGCATGCATCTCCCATCCCAACTGGTTCTTCCAGCCATCATTTTCTTAGTGATCTCTTCTCTATTCCATCTGCCTTCTCCCTTCAGCTCATGAAGCAGTCTTCCAGCTATGGGGCAATCCCCCTGGCCCTTGTATCTACCGTCCTTGGGGGTCAGCCTCATGTGACGCTCCCCTACACTCCACAAATGAGTGCCTGACTGAACTCTTTAGTCCTACCCATGGCTCTCTTGCAGTGTGCTCTAAATATTGTTTTTACCTGATTCAACCTTACCTTTAGGAAAATCCTCACCCTCTAAAATAATGGACACACCTTGCGTTCAGTTGTCCATATGGGAACCCTCTCTCCAATCTAGCTATTCCAACTTCTGTAGCTTGATTTCTAAGACCCATATCAAAAGAACAGATGTAAGCCTCTGTCCGTGATGACTCTGTACATGAGATAAAAAGACCTGTTTACCCAGCCAGTCACATGCTGAAAAGATACAAGAATTTCTGAGACTTGATGGCTTCTACACCATGAAGCATGGATATTGAACTATGGAAACAGGCTCATTTTCATCTCAATTTGTTTCACATCACCTCCCCAGTCTCTGCTCTGACTCCTCTTTGGAATTATTAGTGCACAGTTTTCCAGAGATGGGAAGTAACTAAATGAAATGCTAGAACCATGTATCAGACAGGATTGACACCTAAAGTACCCAGTGAATATGCCAGCACTTTGGAGCCAGACATTAGGTGAGCTATCTGAGCCTGGAGTGGCTTCACCAAACCTTACTAGCAGGGGGAGAGAACAAAAGGGAATGCCCTGCCAAAGAGGAAGGGGGCGGTGGAAGGAGTGAGGTGGGGGTGGTGAGAGGGATACTGGGATCATTGGTGGAGGTAAATGGGCACTGGTGGAGGGATGGGTAAATAATCACTGTATGAGTGAAATGAAAACACAAAAGTTCATAAGTTTGTAACTGTACATCACAATGATTCTCTATTCATTTTTTTTAAAAAAGAATTGCAAAAAAACCCCTTATTAGCAGGGATGCTACCAATGATAATATCACGTGGTGAGCCTAATCCAGGAACACCTGATGAGGTGGTTTTCTTCCCATTATGTAGATCAATGTACCATAGGGCAAATCAATTCCCTTCTGCATTTTCTTCTGGCTTGTTTCTTTAACAACTGCATTAATTTTGCATCCCCACACCTCAAAGAAAAGCTCATGCATTATAGCATGGCACACATACTACATATACATGCATAGATATATAATCAATATCATGAGGTCATTGAGGCTGGGACTCAGTAGCACCCTGTCTACTACTCAAATTTCCAACAAACCTGTTTTTGCTCAAATCTAAAATAAGGTTTCAAAGGTAGAATTTAAGCTAAGTGCCATAATCCTTTAAATACTGCCTGGGTGTAGGTAAAGACTCACCTTCTAAAGGCCAGAATGCAGACAGAGTTGTTTTGAAAAACAAACGGCCACAAAATGTCTTTGACCACTAGTGTGTGCTGGACATGAAGGACTGGGCTAAGAATGAAGTAAAACAGAGGTGTTATAAAATGTTTGAGCAGAATATAAAGACCAAATAAATGGGAAGCAACATGGAAGAAAAAGTGCAGGATATGGTTACACGGTGTTGCTAAAGGAGGTAACTGGATGCACCAAAACCTTAGTCGTCAATCTAAAAACATTTATCAAGTAAGGTATTTGGGCACACCCAACAGTGCTCAGGGATTACATTAGGTGGTTGTGGATATTGTTCCCCGAGTGTGTCACATGCAGGCCCTACCCACTGTACTACTCTCTCCTGTCTCTCAAGAAATATTAAAAGGCCATGCTCCCTTCTCCCTTTATCCAGCTACTGTGCATAAAGTAACTCCCACACTACAGTCCTGGAAAACTAGAACTGAGCTGGCGGCAGATTTTGAGAGTGTGGGATTAGCACTTCAAACCAGGCTGTGCCAAGGAAGCAGCAAAAGGGCAGTGAAACTACCTGTCAAAGACCAGCGTCTGGGCACAATCCTTTTTTATTGTGGGTCAAAATGTTTTACCAAGGGGTCAAAAAGTCTGGCAACTTAGAGTCCTTCCCTTTTAGAGGTCCAGGTCTTCTGGTGACCACTGAGGTGGCTGTTGAAAGAGCCATGGTGAACGTTGACCACGTTGGGTCCAGGGTGCCAAGGCAGCTCAGTGGCGATTGGTGCGTCTGCTGCCGGCTTTGTTGCCCTGCATCATGACCCGACTGGCCAGTCTGGCGGGCAGCAGCAGACGCATTGCCATCTGGATGTCTCTTTTGGTGATGGTGGAGTGCTGCGCATAGCGTGCCAGTTGTGCAGCCACCTCCTGGATGCGTTGAAGGACATCCTTCACTATGCAATCCAGGACCGACACGGCCTGGCAGGTAATACTCAGGTTTCTGTGGGTGTTCCTCAGGATTCTGCAGAAATAACTGGCAAAACTGAGGGTTTCACCTTGGTGGAGGCGGCGGTAGGTTTCGCAGTGGTAGCTGCGGCGGTGAGATTCGCGGTGGTGGCTGCGACGGCGCCTAGGACACGGTCTTGTCATGGGTGGCGTCGGGAGCCTAGAGGATAGACTCCTTGAAGAAGGCTGCTGCTGCTGTTGCTGCCGGAGCCGCCGCCTCTGGGCCAGGGACTCTTGCTCTGGGCCAACATGTGGCACAGAGTTGGGCTGAACCATCTCTGAGGCAGCTTCGCGAAGCTGGTCACGAAGACAAATGGCGTCAGTGGAGGCCACGGGCCTTCCTATATGGTCCTTCCTTTCTGATGTCACAAAGCATCTCTCTCCCTGGAGACTGTAAGTGGGATGGTGCTGGGGGGCCTGTCACAAAGTCCCAGGTATCCTATGACATTGGAATGCCTTTCTGCCTGGCAACACATCCACCAATCAGGTCCACCCTTCCCTTGACCATGACTACATAATGACTGACAGGTGACAGGTGCTGGTGGGGGCCAGGGTATGGCTTAAAGTGTTAAATTCGCCGTTGGTAAAGGCAGACATTTAAGCAGCTGTGGGGACATTGCTGCAGTTATGGTATTTTAAGCATTAGTATTAAAGTGCTCTTGGTGAAGGCAACAAGAAGGTTCTATGTGGCATAATTATGCCCTGCCTCCTACTTGGCCCATTCACTCATCATGTAGCATGAGCCTATGTTCAACTACACGTTGTGTGTGGGGGGCAGCCTTCATTTGAAACCTCCACATAAGTTGACACTGCTGTGTCCCAACTACTATTTTATTTGACTTTGGGGTGTTGGCAAGCAATGTCCATGTTGGCTAAGCAGTCTTGTGCATTGATGAACCAAGAATGGATTCAAGGAAGCCACTTCCCAAACAGAAAGGGCTGGGTGTGAACCAGGCTCCCTACAACAAGAACAACACGTATATCTGAGTGGTTTTGAGACAGCTTCACCTTAAGGAGTCACTTCTTTGATCAAGTTCCTGCTGTTTGAAATTTTTTGTCTAAGTGAATTTCACTTGTGTTTCAGAGAATGCATCTCTCCTGGTCGCTGACTCTGAGGTGTATCAGCCCCTCCAGAGATTTTCGGATGGACAACCCCTGCGCCTGCTCCTGACCAGGAGCTGCACAGGCAGCCTTGTTGGAGGCCATCCAGATCATCATCAGGTGTGTGAGCCAATGCTGATAAGTTGCCTCAGGTTCCCCTGAGCATCATAATCCAAATGCTCTTTTCACAGCCTCTTAATGTGTCCAGAGAATAACAGAAGTAGAAATAAAATATGTATACTATTCTAGGTTTGGGATGATTATTAAGATATATCTGTGACCTTGTGAAAGCACTATCCCTCCTTAGGCACGCTTATTTACAAGTTTAACTAATACAAATTGTTCCATGTGTATCCTAGGTATTTATTGACCCTATTTCCTTCATAATTTTCTGAAAGGGTCATATTTATCCATTTTTCCTATGTGCCGTTTTTCTTTTTCTTGAGGATGTGCTCCCAAGTTTTGCTGAGGTTCCACCTAGGATTAATTCAACTTTCCTGCCCTACTGGGATGGTAATGTAATACAAATGCAGTGCCCCGGATGCTTTGCTCAACTGACTCTGTGTGCACCTGATTACCTGTTTCACACCTTGTGTGGCCTAGTACCTGCAAGGCATATATTCCAAAACTTTGAGCTGTTTTTCTGGCCCATGATTGCTTCGCTGGACTGGAGCAATAGCACAGTGGGTAGAGGGTGTTTGCTTTGCATGCGGCCGACCCAGGTTAGATTCCTCCATCCCTCTCGGAGAGCATGGCAAGGTACCAAGAGTATCCCGCCCGCACGGCAGAGCCTGGCAAGCTACTCGTGACATATTCGATATGCCAAAAACAGTAACAACAAGTCTCACAATGGAGACGTTACTGGTGCCTGCTTGAGCAAATCGATGAACAGTGGGACGACAGTGCTACAATACTATGATCGCTTCGTTATAAACAAACCCAGAATTATCACACTTAAATGTGGTTTATAGAATACTGAACGAGGAAATATACTTTAGTATAGAGGGGGTGCCTAGGTCACTCTTGACTCCAGTGTTTAAATACAGGAAAGACAGGGAAGGAAAGATATCAAGGGACGGAAGAAGAGAATGGGAAGTGTTAGATGAATAGGCATCAAGTCTTCAGTTATACTGGTGAAATGGGTGAGTGGTATAGCCATATATCCAAAGCACAGAATCAACAGCACTGAAAACTTGAACTCTAACGTAAAACTACTGGAACTTTGTCATATGCCTGTTAACAGGAGGTGTATGGGGTGACCGTTGTGAGTGGTGAGGGAATATGGGGATACTGGTGGAGAGAAGTTGACTCTGGTGGAGGTATTGGTGTTGAAATATTATATGCTAAAATCTCAAGATGTTACTGGTGCCTGCTCGAGCAAATCGATGAACAATGGGATGACAGTGCTACAATGCTATGATTGCTTTGTTAAAAACAAATCCAGGATTATCACACTTAAATGTGGTTTATAGAATACCGGATGAGGAAATATACTGTAATAAAGAGGGGGTCAATTTCAAACAATTGAGAATCTAAAGCTGTACCATTAACAACCATGAAACTCAAAGAATGATGGGGGAAACAACAGAACTCACTATTGTCTGAGTGACAGAAAGCCAGACAAGTACCCAAGCCATTAAAACTCTTGAGCCAGGTGAATGAGACCCTCAAATCCATACTTGCAGCACTAGCAACAGAAATTAAGCAAATGCTGGCAAGTAAAATGAAGCGATCAATGGACAAGAAATTCAACCAACTCAAGGGAGAAATGTTTCAAAGGACGAGAGAGTGAATATGAATGAAATTTAAGGAGCTAAACATCACATTAGAAAGCGACATTAGTTGAATCTGACGGGGGAACCATCTTAATGGACCTGAAGAATACATAATATAAGCCAGAACTGATAAAGAAGAGCAAAAGGAAAACATAAGCATAAGAATGGAAAAAAGTATGGTAGTTGTTGAACAACAACGTGAATTGTAATCTACAAACTATAGGAATACCACAAATGAGGGAAATGTATTGGGGATAACAAGTGTTGGGAGAGATAATAGCTGAGAACTTCCTCACACTCTCTCTATATGGGAGCAAACTCTCGGTTTCAAGAGGTTTGAAATCAGTGGTCTGAGTGATGATAATACAGTGGGTCGTCCTTACACCCAGTCAACCTGGGTTTGAACTCCCTATGGTTTGATACTCCCTATGGTTTCCCATTCCCCAACAGACAGGTTATCTTTGAGCATAGAGCAAGAAGTAAGTATTGAACACTTGTGGCCCTAAAACCAAAATTACCAAAGTATTTCTAGTGAAAATATAGCATCCATGACGAATTGTGCTGTGAATTCAAAATACAAATTAGATCTGGAGGATGGAGTAGCATAAGGTCATAAGATGCTTCAATTACACTATTTGTTTTGATTATATGTTGAAATAACATTGGGCAAATCTTGTGTTAAATTTAACATATTGTTAAACTCAAAAAAAGTAAAAGGCATACTCTTTCAAAATGAACTTTTAGGAAAATGAAAATGAACTTCCATGGCATTTGGCATTGCAGCAACTCCCATCCACCAGTATTATCATGCTCCACTGTCCGCCTCCTGCCTCCCTGTCCACCTACCTGCCACTATAAAAGGAACATTTTAAAGTTTTGTGGTTGTAGTTTAGATCTCTTGTGTTCAGTATGGTTGAACCCATGCTTTGAATATGTAGCTATAACATTTTGCCACATCACTTGTATAACTAAGGCTACTGAACACTGATCTGTCATTATTTGTGTCTTGGACTCAAGGAGGCAGAAGCATGAGCTGGTTAGAGATTGCTTACTGAGTTCTGGTCAGGAGAAATGTTTACAGAGGAGCTGGGTGATCCTGCTCTCTTGTGCCCACAAGTATACATAGATAAAGGACATTTGTAGCAACAGCCTGGCTGAGGATCCTACAGGTCCTTAGTTGATGGGAAAGGTTAGAGTGAGATAGAATGGTACCTTTAATGACAGAAGCATGCCTTGTTCTAAGTTTAAAGTATTGGCGTGGACTCCTCCTATCTCTTGTGGTCTTAGGGCCAGCCTCACCTTCCAGCCTACATGTACACACTGCCCTGGAGAGTGGAGATAACATTTGGGCTTATGGCATGTAGCTGCCAAGCTAGACAGCCTATCAATAGCTGGGGACCACAGTACCTATCCGTGACAGATAGTATGACTCTTAAACCCTTCGTAAAACATCTTGACCCACAATAAAAAAGAGTTGTGCCCAAACGCTGGTCTTTAACAGGTATCTTTAGTGCCCTTTGGCTGCTTCCTTGGCACAGCCTGGTTTGAAGTGCCAATCCCACACTCTCAAAATCTGCCGCCAGCTCAGTTCTAGTTTTCCAGGACTGTAGTGTGAGAGTTTGAGAGCTCCTTTATGCACAGTAGCCGGATAAAGGGAGAAGAGAGCATGAGCTTTTAATATTTCTTGAGGGACAGGAGAGAGTAATACAGTGGGTAGGGCCTGCATGTGACACACTCCAGGGACAATATCCACAACCACCTAATGTAATCCCTGAGCACTGTTGGGTGTGCCCAAATACCTTACTTGATAAATGTTTTTAGATTGACAACTAAGGTTTTGCTGCATCTGGTTAACTCCCTTAGCAGCACCATGTAACCATATCCTGCACTTTTTCTTCCATGTTGCTTCCCACTTCTTTGATCTTTTTATTCTGCTCAAACATTTTACAGTACCTCCATTCCCCTTCATCCTTGTCTCAATCCTTCATGTCCAGCGCACACTAATGGTCAAGGACATTTTCTAGCAGCTTGTGTAAAAACAACTCTGTTCTGCATTCTGGACTTGGCCTTTAGAAAGTGAGCCTCTATCTACACTCAGGCAGTGTTTAAAGGATTATGGCATTTAGCTTAAATTTTACCTTTGTAACCCTATTTTAAATTTGAGCAAAAACAGGCTTGTTGGAAATTGGAG
Organism: Sorex araneus; assembly: GCF_027595985.1. Taxonomy (NCBI): domain Eukaryota; kingdom Metazoa; phylum Chordata; class Mammalia; order Eulipotyphla; family Soricidae; genus Sorex; species Sorex araneus. The sequence goes on along the minus strand of NC_073313.1, from coordinate 100,111,729 downwards.
TTGGTGGACAGGATGCTACTGGGTCCGGGCCTCAATGACCTCACGATATTGGTTATATATGTATGTATATATATATTATGTGTGCCAAGATACAATACATGAGCTTTTCTTTCAGGTGTGAGGATGAAAACTTAATGCAGTTCTTAAAGAAAAAAAACAGAAGAAAATTCAGTAGGGAATTGGTCTGCCCTAAAGTACATTGATCTACAGAATGGGAAGAAAACCACCTCATCAGGTGTTCCTGGATTAGGTTCACCACGTGATGTTTTCATTGGTGTCATCCCTGCTAGTAAGGCTTGTGATGCCACTCCAGGCTCATATTGCTCATCTGATGTCTGATTCCAAAGTGCTGGCCGGAGGCTGGAGTGATAGCACGATGGGTAGGGCAATTGCCTTGTACGCGGCTGACCCTGGCTCGATTCCCAGTATCCCATATGGTACCCTAAGAACTGCCAGGAGTAATTCCTGAGTGCATTTCCAGGAGTAACCCCTGAGCATCGCCAGGTGTGACCCCAAAGCAAAAATAAAGTGCTGGCCTATTCATTGGGTGCTTTAGGTGTCAAACCTGCCTGATAAATGGATGTAGCATTTCTTATAGTTACTCCTCATCTCTGGAAAACTGTGTACTGACAATTTCAAAGAGGAATCAGGGAAGAGATTGGGGAGATGATGTGAAGCAAATGGAGATTAAACTGAGCCTGTTTCTGTGATTCAATAGTCATGCTTCATGGTGTGGAGTCCATCAATTCTCAGAAATTCTTGCATCTTATCAGCATGTTATTGGCTGCATAAACTGAGGTCATTTTATCTCATGTATAGAATCACCATATACAGAGGTTTACATCTGTCCTTTTGATACTGGTCTTCATAATTAAGCTACAGAAGTTGGAATAGCTGGAGTAGAGAGAGGGCTCCCATAGATTTGAGCAAAATTGGGTTTGTTGGAAACTGGAGTTAATGGGCAGGGTGCCACATTGGTTCTTGGTCTCCATGACCCCAAGTTTATATTTGAGCCATGTGACAAATATATGCGCTTTTACTTGTAATGGTTTGATGATTCAAACAATGCATTTGTAAAAGAAACATGCCAGAGTAGAATTGGAAAGGGATTTGGTTTGTCCAAATGTAACTGGATCTACAGAATACTAAGAAATGCACTTGGCATAACCATCAGTGTCAGATGTTCTTATATCTGGCTTGATGATCACCATGTGAAGTTATTTTTGGTAAAGTCCTTATGAGTAAGGTTTAGCTCTATTTCCACACGGTCAGATTGATCATTTTAAGTCTGGTTCCACAGAGCTGGTCTACCCATTTTATGACTATCTGAGTCAGATGTACCATTTCTTCTAGTTATTCTGGAGCTCTTTGGTGTGATGATTCCAAAGTTAATTAAGATCAGGCACTGGGGAGGTGATGGGAAGCAAACATTGGTTGACCTGTTCCTATTGCTATGGTTCAGTGTGCCACAGGATGGGAGTCCAACAAGTCTTAAAAAAGTCCTATATTCATGAAGCAATAGTACAGTAGGCAAAACACTTTCCTTGCATGCAGCAATTTTTGGTTTGATCTCTTTTATGGCCCCCAACTGTTTCCAAGAATGAATACTGAGGACCGCGCTAGGAGAAAGCCATGATCACATCCAGTGTGGCTCACTTCCAGTGTGGCTCAAAAATAAACAAACAAATTAAAATGCTTTATCATATCAAGATGTAATTAGTGACTTGAAATCTTAGAATGTTCATCTCATGCAGATAGTTGCTGTAGCCAGAGGACTACATCTGTCTTTTTTATACTTGTCCTCATATTCAATGTAGAAAAGTTGGAAGATAATGGGGAGCATTCCAGTATGAAAAACCAAATAGAATACATGTCTGGTGTTTTGGAGGTTATGAATTTTTCAAAGGCTAAAGGACCAAGAAATGTGAAATAGAACAAAAAAAGCCTCTTCTACAAGTGGTGCTGGGAAACTGGATAGCTACTTGCGAATAAATGAACTAAAACCTCTTTCTAACTCCACACACAAAAGTCAGCTAAAAAAACAACAAAGTGGATTAAAGACCCCAATATCAGACCTGAATCCATAAAGTAGCACTGTAGCACTGTCGTCCCGTTGTTCATCGATTTGCTCGAGCAGGCACTAGTAATATCTCCATTGTGAGACTTCTTACTGTTTTTCGCATATCGAATAAACCATGGGTAGCTTGCCAAGCTCTGCTGTGCGGGCGGATACTCTTGGTAACTTGCTGGGTTCTCTAAGAGGGACGGTGGTATCGAATCCGGGTTGGTCATGTGCAAGGTAAATGCTCTACCCACTGTGCTATGACTCCAGTCCTAAATCCATAAGGTACATGGAGGAAAATGTAGGCAAACCCTCTATGACATTGAAGCTAAAAGCATCTTTAATGATCAAACACTACTGACCAAGCAAGGGGAAACAAATATAAACAAATGGGACTATATTAAACTAAGATGCTTTTGCACCTCAAAAGACACAGTGACCAAAATACAGGGAGCCCACTGAATAAGAAAAATTATTTACCCAATACCAATAAGATATATACAGAGGCAAGATGGCCCAACTGCTGCCCGAACCCCTCATGCTATCCCAAACCTAGCTCACCATCTTGCCTTAGACAGCATGCGGCTCAGCACGCCAGGCATGGAACCATGGTAGTGGCCGCAACATCGGCGCCTGCCCCTGCTGGGCCAAGTCTCAGCACCATTGGACATAGAGCTATGGTGACAGTGCACGCAGTGGCTCATCTACTGTGAGGTGCTGTCAGCCAACCACTGGGTGACCTGGGACTCACAGACTCTCCGCGATAGGGTCTTGCTCTGCAAGCTCAACAACCTCTGGGCGCACTCTATCAACCTCAAGGAGATCAACCTGAGGCCGCAGATGTCCCAGCTGCTGCCCAGAGATGAAGGCAGGTTTGTGTTTGTTAGTGTGAAGATCATAACAACATGACAGTTGACCAAAAGCTTACATTCGGTAGATCCGTCCCTCTCGGAGAGGCTGGCAAGCTACTGTGAGTATCCTCCCCGCATGACAGAGCCTGGCAAGCTACCCGTGGTGTACTCAATATGCCAAAAACAGTAACAATGACAATCCTCATTCCCCTGACCCTGAAAGAGCCCCCAATATGCCATTGGTCTGCACTAGCATGCAACAGGGATGAATGGAGATGTTACTGGTGCCCGCTCGAGCAAATTAATGAACAACGGGATGATAGTGATACAGTAATAGAGTGATACCATCAGATAAGGGGTTAATATCCAGGATATACAAGACATTAGTAGAACTGTACAAGAAAAATTCCTCCAACCCCATCCAAAATGGGGAGAAGAAATGAACAGAAACTTCTTTTTAAAAAGAAATACAAATGGACAGAAGGAATATGAAGAAATGTTCTATGTCTCTAATTATCAGTGAGATTCAAATCAAAACAACAATAAGAAACCGTCAAACATCACAGAAATTGGCACACATCAAAAAGAACAAGAACAACCAGTGCTGACACAGGTATGGGGAGAAAGGGACTCTCTTTCATTGTTGGTGGAAAAGCCAACTGGTACAACCTTTCTGAGAAACAATATGGGCATTCCTTCAAAAACTAGAAATTGAGCTTCCATATGACCCAGCAATACCACTTCTGGTAATATATCCCGAGGGTGCAAAAAATCACAGTATAAATGACATCTGCAGCTGTATGTTCATTGCAGCACTGATCATAATAGCCAAAAACTAGAAACAACCCAAGTGCCCGAGAACAGACGACTGGTTAAAGAAACTTTAGTACATCTACACAATGGAATACTATGCACTGTTAGGAAAGATGAAGTCATGAAATTTGCTTGTAAGTGAATTGTTATATAGAGTCTTATGCTAAGTGAAGTGAGTTAGAGAGAGACACACACAAATGCACTCATTTGTGGAATATAAAATAACATAATATGAAACTAACACCCAAGGACAATAGAAACAAGGACCAGGAAGATTGCTCCATCGTTGGAAGCATGCCTCATGAACTGAGAGAGAAGACATTTGGGATAGAAAAAGGACAATAAGTTATTGATGGTTGGAGGAATCACTAGGGATGGGAGATATGCGTGAAAGAAGATAAGGGACCAAACATTATGGCCCCTCAGTATCTGGATTGCAAACCATAATGCCCAAAAGTAGATGTCAAGAAGAAAATTTTCTTCCACAGTGGCAGGGGCTGAGGTCAGGTGGGTGGGTGGCGGGAGGAATACTTGGGAAATTGGTGGTATAAAATATACACTGGTGGAGTGATAGGTTTTCAATCAATAATTTTATGACTGAAACTCAATTATGAAAACTTGTAACTGTATCTCACAGTGATTCAATGAATAACAAATATGTAAAAATAATTTTTCAAAGGCTTAAGTTAGTGTAGTTAAATGTATTATTTCTCTTATATGAAAGACATAAGGAAACATAATGGTGGAGTCTCTTGACCCCGCACCTTGCTGTCTTCACTGGGGCCCCTTGGAGGGGGTGGGTTGAGTTTCTCTCCCTGCCCTGAACAGAGCCTCCACAGCTGATGACCTCTGGAGACCAGCCACAGCCATGCTCAAGGCCCCTCTCCACATGTTCGGATGAGTCTCATGCATGAAGGAACCAGCAGAGGAACCCAGGTGTGAGGAACCCGGGGCTGAGATCTTCAAGCCTGCTTGGATCAGGACTGGGCCTCTTCCACCCAGATCCCCCATTTTCCAGTAGCTAGGTGGTCACACCCAGAAACTGTCCCTGGAGATATGTAGTCCAATCAATGGCCAACATCCAGAGACTATAAAACCAAGCTCCCAGAAGAGAGCGATGCAGTGTCTCTTGCTCCTGCACCTGGCTGTCTTCACCAGGGCCCCTCGGAGGCGGTGGGTTGAGTTGACCTCCCTGCCCTGAGCAGAGCCCCGGCAGCCAAAAACCTCCAAAACCCAGCCACAGCCATGCTCAAGGCCACTCTCTACACGTTAGGACAAGTCTCACGCATGAAGGAACTGGCAGAGGAACCCAGGTGTGCGAGACCTGGGACTGAGATCTCCAAGCCTGCTCAGATCGGGACTGGGCCTCTTCTGCCCAGATCTCCCATTTTCCAGACGCTAGGCAGTCACCCAGAAACTGCCCTCCGGCGCCTTGTAGTCCCATCAGTGGCCAACATCCAGAGACTATAAAACCAAGCTCTGTCACTTTATAGCCTAGTTCTCCCTCTCGGAGAACCTGGCAAGCTACCAAGAGTTTCCTGCCTGTGTGGGAGAGCCTGGCAAGCTCCCTGTGGCGTATTCATATGTCAAAAACAGTAACAATAATTGGTATCATCCCTCTGATTCTGAAAGAGCCTCCAATGCGGCACCATTGGGAATGACGAGTAAAGAGAGGCTTCTAAAATCTCAGGCTGGGACAAATGGAGACATTACTGAGACCCCTCAAGAAAAATCAACGATCAATGGGATGATAATAATTATTATGAAAGAATACCCAACTAGAATGGAAACAAAGAACTTGAGAATTGGTGTTCAGTAGGAAACATGCCACTTGAAGTGGCTGGGGGATAAGACAAAGAGGAGGCAACACCTATGGTGGAATGTAACAGTCAACTGGAAGGAGGAGTTGTTTTCCAGAAAGGCTGAACCACTCTGTATTTTACTCTTTTTCTAAACATCCCTGCCAACATTGGTTGTTCCTATTCTTTGAGATATGTTCCAGTCTCCCTGGTGTGAGGTGATATCTCATTGTTGTTTTCATTTGCATTTCCCTGGTGATGTGATGTCAAACATTTGTTCATATGCCTTTTGGCCATCCGCATCTCTCAACCAAAGATCTCCTTATGATTACTAGAGAAAGATTGAGATAAAATGGTCTCTGTGTCAGGACTACTTATTGCTCTGTAATTTAATATGAATAATGAACACATATAAAGTTATTTCACAGAGGGAAGAGGTCAAACACAGTACTGCTCATCTGACATGCTACTTAGAAAGCTACACAGTGCCAGGGATCAAACCCTGGACTCCCACATGCAAAGCCTGTAATCCTGTTCTTTGAGTTATACCCTAGCCCCTAAACATCTCTCTTTTTTTGGTATTTTAGTAGATAGGGGACACCCTAATTACTAATGTTTTTGAGCAGCTTTTTATATGCCTATTGGAAATTATAATTTCTTTGTGTAGCATGTGTTCAAGATATTTACTTTTATAAAACACTTGGTGGGATCTGGAGTGGGTAGGGCTCATGCCTTGCAAGTTGCCAACCTGGGATATACAATTATGAGAGGCTATTTAAACCAACCATACTGACAAATGCTTTCTAATAAAGAAATTTAAATAAAAATTTTGTCAGATTTTTTATTAAAGTGCTGTGATTTACAAAGTTTTCAATAGTTGAGTTTTACAAAAATATTCTGTTTTGAGCATTAACATTATGGTATATCACGGTGTCAAATAAAGTAAAATAAAACTAAGCTTCTGCAGAGAAAATAAATGATGATAAGCAAAAAGACACCCCATAGACTAGGAGAAGATATTTGCCTATCACTTGTCTAATAAAGGATTACTATCCAAGATATATGTGGTATTGATTGGACTTTACAAGAAAAATAAAAAGCAACTCATCAAAATATGGGGGGAAGAGATGACTAGAAATTTCCTAAAAAATAGAGATGCAATGGCCAAAAAAACTCTCAAAAAAGGCATTTGCACTCCTAAGTTCATTTCAGCTTTATTCACAGTAGCCAGAAACTGGAATCAACCAAAGTGCAGGAGAACAGATGAGTTGATAAAAAACTTTACTACATCTGCACAATGGGTGGCCCAAATGCAGAAAAGCCATCTGCACTTGTGTGTTCGTTGCAACACAATTCACAGTAGCAAGAATCTGAAAACAACCCAAGTACCCTAGAACACATGAGTGAATAAGGAAACTTTGGTTATGTGTTCACAATGGAACACTACGCAGCGGTTAGGAAAAATGAAGTCACGAAATTTGCTTATATATGGGTGGACATGGAGAGTAACATGCTGAGTAAAATGAGTCAGAGTGAGAGGGACAAACGTATAACGATTGCAACTTAGTTGTGGGATGTAATTTAAAAAACGTAGCATTGTAAATAATACCCCAAAACAGTAGAAACAAGAACCAGGGAACTGGTTCATGGTAGGAAGATTGCCACAAAGGGAGGTAGTGTGCAGTTGGAACAGAGAAGGAAACACTACAAAAAATGATAGTTTGAAATGATCACTCTAGACAAAACTGAGTGCTGAAAGGAAGTACAGTGATGTGCATGATACGTTTTCAGTAACAGTTGCAAACCATGGTGCCCAAAATGAAAATGAGAGAGAAAAAGAGAGAGATATAAGGAGAGAGAGAGAAGTGTCTTCCATAGAGTCAGGCAGGGGTGGTGGCCAAGAGGCAATCTGGGAACACTAGTGTTGGGAAATGTGCACTGGTGAAGGCATGAGTGTTGAAACATTATATGACAAACTAAATAATGAACAACTTTGCAACTATATATTTCACAGTAATTCAATTTTTAAAAAAATTATTTTATTAAATCACCGTGTGGAAAGTTACAAAGTTCTCAGGCTTATGTCTCAGTTATACAATGCTCAAATACCCATCCCTTCACCATTGCCCATATTCCACCACCAAAAAAAAAGAGAGAAAAAACCAGTACACCTCCCACCCCCCACCCCAACCCTCACCTCACCTGCATAACTGATAAAATTCACTTCATTTTCTCTTTACCTTGATTACATTCCATATTTCAACCCCAAACTCACTATTGTTGTTGGGGTTTCAACACAGAACTCACTATTCTTCTTGGAGTTTATCCCCCAAAATACGGCCCTATTGACAAGGAAACATTTGATAATTAGTTCTCCACTAATGAGAATGTAGAGGTAAAAGGTCTTGCGGCCACAGTAGAGGCCGCGCGGTTTAGGATTTCTGTGTCTTAGTAATTAAGTACATGGAGATTTAAGTGGGAAATTTCATCATTTCCCTTCCTGGGGCAGCATAAAGCAAAAGCTTAGTTCACAGTCTGGGGACATGGCTGCAAACACTTGCTGGGTTCAGAAGTAATCTAGCTGGCTCTGGATCTTGGTCGTTCAGCAGCAAAGCGCCCGTGCAAAAGCATGGCCACCCGGTTAGAATCCTGGGGGAGCTCAAGTAATTCAATTTTTAAGAAGATTAAAAAAAGCAATTGCCACGTTAAAAAAATAAAAACCAAAACAGGATTTTTGCCAAATCAGGTTATATCTAAAATTTCACTTGTTTCTGCTTCAAATCCCAGTATCCATTCACATGACTTACATGGTTTTTCAAACTTCTTGCACACTTGACTCTTACATATCTTATCTTGTTACAGTCAGTGAAGAAACCAAGCCCCCTAGGGTACTATTTATTATTTTCATGTTACTTTCAGTTGCAAATTTAGGAATCAAGTATTAGTATTTCTTAATTTGGTTTATTTTACTTTGTGTTTGAGTGACACCCAGCTGTGCTCAGGAATCACTCCCTTTTTCCTGTGCTCAGCTATCTTCTCTGGTGGCATTATGGGGACCATATATGGTGCCAAATACCTAACGTAGTTTGCTTCATTTGAAGAAATTCTTATGTTAGCAATGTTATCTCTCTGACCCCTCAAATATGAGTTTCAATTAAACATCATTAGGAGATGAAGTTATATCTTTCAATAAATACATCTCTTGCCTTGCACGAGGAGAAACTCTGATCCCTGGCTCCCCATGTGGTTTCACAAGCCCTTCCAGTAGTGATCCCTGAGAGCAGATCCTGGAGCAATCCTTGAGCACAGCTACAAGTGCTTCCTTCTCAAAAAATAATAAAGTATTAAAAGTCTACTGCCCATACATCAGAATGAGTAAAATCAACCAGTAATGGCTGGGTAGTATTCAAAAGGGAACGCTCATCCACTCTTGATGTTCATATCACCTGGTTTGGCCCCTGTGGAAAACACTATGGAGACTTTCCTAAAAATTAAGAATTGAGCATTCACACAACCCAGTTATTTCCATTTATTTTCAACTACCCAAGAAGTCAAAACATATTTCAAAGAGATATTTACCCTCTACTGATCATTATAGCATCATTAACTATTGTCATGATTTAGAAGTAATCCATTGCCTAAGAAGAGATTAGCGCAGTAAAAAAAAACTGTCATCGTGGACCAAAGAGATAGTATCAGGTGCTAATGAGATTATTTTGCATGCAACCAACCCCATTTTGATCCTTTCCACTGCATGCATTCCTCACATACCACCAGAGGTGAACCTAACCTCATGCACAATGGAACTCTGATATAGATGAATAATGAAATACTCCTCAGCTAAGAAGAAAGACAAAATTTTGCAATTTGTTTCTTTTAGGGTGGAACTAGAGGATATCATGCTGAATGAATTTGGTCAAAAGAAATGTATGAAATACAGTATACTCTAGCTCATGTGTAGAATATAATGAAACAATAAAAGAATTGAGGCTGGAGTGATAAACACTAAGAGTAGGGTGTTTGCTTTGCATTTGGCCAACCTGGGTTTGATTTGTTGAACCTTTATGGTCCTCTAAGCACTTACATGAGTAATCCCTGAGTATGGAGCCCAGGAATAACCACTGATAAATGCCGGGTGTGACCCAACACTCCCCCCAGCCCCAAAGAATAACAAATGGTAACAGACCTTGAGCATCACCTACAGAACTGAGTTGGACAAGGGGGTGGAACAAAGGTGATGGGAGAAGACCTTCAGACATTGATAGAGAACACAAAAACTCCTAGAAGGTATGGTTTTGGAACATAGTCAGAAACATTGTATGCATTAAATAATTAGCAGTGTTATAAAATCATGTTGCCTTAATAAAAATGAAAACCCAAAACACTTTACCTCTACCACATAGGCAAAGAGAACCCTAGGATATATGATGCATATGAAATCTATGATTCTTTCCCTCATGCGTATTTTTTATTTGGTTCAATATGCACTATTAGTATTGATGATAAATATGTTAATCTAGTCTTGTGAGGAAATATACCTTCTGCATCACCCGTTATAAGAAAATGGTAGTGCCACTAATAGTATTAGAATGATGTCCCACAACTTCACAGGATATTTTCACACTGGTTTTATATTTTCCTAATTTATTTTGGTTTGGGGACCACACCCTGCAGTACCTGGGATTAATAATGGCTCTATGCTCAGGAAACACTCCCAGAGGGCATGGGTGATAATATGGGGTGCCATGGATTGAATACAGGTTTGCCTTGTGAAAGGCAAATGCTATACCCATTGTACTGTTGCTCTGGCCTCTAATTTGTTTATTTTAAAACTCCAAACAAAAGGAACTGAAAAAGTAAACTGTAGCACTGCATTGTCATCCCATTGTTCATCAGTTTGCTCGAGTGGGCACCAGTAATGTCTCCATTGTGAGACTTGTTACTGATTTTGGCACATTGAATACGCAACGGGTAGCTTGCCAGGCTCTGCTGTGTAGGCGGGATACTTTTGGTAGCTTTCTCGGCTGGAGCGATAGCACAGCAGGTAGGGCGTTTGCCTGCACGCAGCCAATCTGGGTTTGAAAAACTACCACATGGCATGATGAATACCCAGTTCATAAAAACAGGACCAATGAACTGTTTTACACTGGTTTGTGAGACTCATTGGATATCCTCCTTTTTGATATTAGTCTGTCAGTAGTGAATGACAGGGAGTGAATTATGGTGGGATATGAGGAAGATGGAAACTTTAAACCTTTGTAATAGCGAGACTTGAAAAGAATAACTAGGATCTTTGGTGGATACTTGCAGGGTGTGACATCACTCAACCTTCCACCAAATAAATCACCAGTCCATTTTTTGCCATATGGTATAAATATCCACTGGAGGGCTCTGTAACTATGTCATTGTCCTCAGAGTCTTCTGATATCATCAAAGTCTTCATCATACCACTACCTTATTCAAAAATCTTCCTATAAAGGCAAAGGTAAACAATGTCAGCTTTGGGGGATTTGCTTAATTAAGTATTTATGACTCTGTGGACTTGATGCTTATATAAGCATGATGTCACAAACACCACAATTTTGGAGAGTAATCATGTGCATAATACTAGACTCATTGCAGCATTTAATCTGACACATAGGAATACTTTACCTTTTGGTAACCGAGTTCTTTTCCACATGGCAGCATCCCAGATTTTGCAGGGAAAATGGTGACATGGGAAATCTCAGCCTCTCCCATTCTCTCATAGAATCAATGACAGCAATCCAGGAAGAGAAACAGCCTGTGGGACTCTAGTTAACTTTATATCAGCTGTGTCCTCTCTCCCACTGTGTTTCCTCCCAGTGGTCACCTGTTTGGTCTAACTGTTTGGGTTCTTATGCTCATTCTATGACCTCTCATTTATAGGACTCACACTTGCAGCCCCTTTAGAATACCCTCAAGGCCCACTTATGTGACACAAGTTGAGATACACTGCCCTAGATAGATGGTTTTCAGCCGTTTTCGTACTGGGAGAAAAATAAAATGACAAGAAATATTTTTGGACTGGCAAAACTATACACACATGTAGGATAGCATTAGTTTGTGCTTTCTCCCTGGCTGCAGGGAGCTTAAGTTTATTGGGTTACACCCATCACAGTGCTCCCAAGACATTCCCATTTCTCGGTATTTATCTTTAACCTTTTCTCTGTGCTCTGCTTCCCCAACCGGTTAATCACCTATACCCCCCAAAGCAGTACCTGTGACTGGTAAAGTCAGATTCCTCAGAAATCTCTGGATTTGTATTTGTAAGTGAAATATAGCTTTTCTATTTTCCTTATGTCCTCAAATATTATTCAGAGTCAATTAACTCCCAAGTTAAAAAAACATAGCATTGACTGTCCTCCTGTGCCTATCAAAAAGGACATTGCTCTAAGATAAACTATGCAAAGGACATAAGCAAAAGAGAAAAACAGTATTTCTCAACTTAAGTCTCAGTTGCCCTTAGTTCCTAGCATCCTAAAAGTAGGGTCCCAAGGAAGCGACCTAATGGGCCCAGGACAAGCTGTGAGTTACCCTGGCATTGAAATGGGTCAGGCCAAGCGCCATAATACTTAAATACAAGTTAAGAGCATTTTCATGGACAAATTCTGTCATAATCCAAAGAGAAACAACTGGAGAAGGACCCTACTTAGGGTTAGAAAGGGCTCATCTGGCCTGAGCACTGTCGTCTGGGATCTATAGCGAGATCTATCCTATAAGCTTAATGTATTTCTTACTGTGTCCGTACAAAATGACAAATATTATTAATAAATAGAATGAGATGAATGTTTAAATGGTTGTTGGGATAAGGAAAGGAGAAATACACCCATAGATGGTATTTTGCTCTTAGGCTGGTTAACTTACTGGATGTAATTTTGTCCTAGAAGAAGCTTCCCCTGAGGGAAGACTTTACATCTGTTGATTGTATGACCACACCTATGTGTAATTGCTACTACAACCCCTAGTGATTTGGAGCTAAAGCTGTAAGAGTGGGCATAGGGAGAGGGGATAGGAAGAGGATTATGGGAATGGATGAGACTGGAAGGAGGCAGAGGGAGATGAGATTGGAATAAACTGCAACTGTTCACCAACCAGCCTGGCCCTCCTTTCCTCCTTCATCCACCCATTGCCATTGGCCAGCCATGAGGGAAGCGGCCTGAGACCACTGAACGCAGGTGATGAGAGAGTGCTGGAGTGCCTTATATAGTTTTTCACACACACACACACACACACACACACACACACACACACCACTGCTTATATTCACTGTAAAGGGCAGTGCTTTCCTGTTCTGGCCAGCTATATGCAAAAACTTTTGCACTCATCAGTGGGTAATTTCTGTGGACTGGCACTGGTCTGCAGACCAGAGGTTAAAAACCAGAGATCTCATTAAACTAGCAATTATGAGCAACACCATGGAGATTAAGAAAAACAAAGATCACTGCTAGAGAGTTTAAGAAGACAAAATCATTTTGCCTGCTACATTTTATCCTCTAGGGAAGTACTGTTTTTGAGCCAAGGAAATTTTCTGCCTATTGAGAGTTTCTCTAGCAAGATAAAGAATAGAGAGCAAGCAAAGTGCCCAGCATGAACTGTGTGCAGGTCTAGAATAGGTAAGGTAAGCAGAGATCTGGTTCTAACAAGGAATATAAACAGATGTGATGATCAGCAACCTATAGGAAGTGGTAATTGTGGTAGGGAGAGTTATTTGTACCTGAACTCAGCAGTTGTCACCGCTGAGGAAATCGTAGTCCAAGTGTAATAGACTCCCACCAGTTGCCTTACAGCTAGTTCTGTTTTCTAAACCCAAATGCACCACTGTCTTTCATCCTATTTGTCCCCACTCCCTTTCATTACCGTGTTTGCTGCCCCCTTGTTCTGGAACTTGACTCATGTGGCTAGCAATCCCAATTCTCTCGTGCTATGTGACTGTTGGATATCAGCCATGTGGGTCTCTTTTTATCTTGAACAGAACCCGGTAGGTAATATCTAGCCTGCTTGTGCTTCTCCTGCTGCTTATGTGCAAGACACAAGCATAGATGCCCCAATAGTGTGACTGTGCTTTAGGTTAGCACCTCTTGCATTCAAAGCCTGATGTCAGTTACTAACTTCCACTGCATTGTGCATGTAGGAAGAGGAGTGGTTGTGGCCAGGACTCTCTAAACTATGCTAATAGTAAGGTGAGGCCCTAATCTTGTCAGAGAAAAGTGCACCAAGCTTGACAAGCCCTCCATCTTTGATCTTACATTCTCCCCACCTGCATCCCTTCACTTGTCCTCAGTATAGACATGGGAGGATTGTACAGTCACAGTATATCACAGTGATATCTGGAGCTTGAGTGTCCTTAATAAAATCCTGACTTCTTCCAATGGCTGCTCTCTCTGCAGTACACAGATTGTTATAACTGATCATTTGTTGATCTATATGTTCTAAATAATTTTCATGCCCATGGAGAGAGCAGGAGTCCACAAATATTAAAGTTCCCAGAGCTGATCGACATTCCAGAATTGGAATTTTGTTCCCATACCTCACACCTGCCAGTAATTCGACATTCAGCTGTAAGCTACACAAGGAGACTGCCATCCAAGCCACCTTGATTGCAATGTAAATCACCAAATGGGGGAAATGTGGAACCAGCAACAAACATGAACATTTACAGCCTTGAAATTACTTGCCGGTTCATATCAGGCCATATTGTCACTGATAGGCACCACAGAGCCCAACTAATGATGAGACTTCTAACTTTGCATCTATATGCCATCAGCCCAAACATCACCACTCTCCAGGGTGGTGTGTATGTGTAGATTGGAAAGTGAGGCCACAGGACAGCATAGAGGTAACAGGGGTCCTCATAGAAATTTTTAAGTCTAGGTGAAGGCATGTTTCTGTCACTAGTGGTACCATTGTATCCAATCTTAAATATTTCCACCAACTATGGGCCTCTAAGATCCTCAGCCTGACATTTTTTTGTTTTTTTGGTTTTTTTTTGCTTTTTCGGTCACACCCGGCTATGCACAGGGGTCACTCCTGGCTCTGCACTCAGGAATTGCCCCTGGTGGTGCTCAGGAGACCATATGGGATGCTGGGAATCGAACCCGGGTCGGCCGCGTGCAAGGCAAACGCCCTGCCCGCTGTGCTATAGCTCCAGCCCCCTCAGCCTGACTTTTAATACAGATGTACTGGACATAAGTATACTTGTGGGTACATATGGGAGAGCAGAAATACACAGGTATTTGTATGCATGAGTAAGCTCACTGATAGTTCCAGCCCGTGTTGGCCTACTCAGCCCCCAGAACTTAGTACATCTGCCACTACATAATGGATTTCATGCCTCTTTTTCAGTTGGTCCCTGTATCATACCACTGGATGCAGCCATCACATAGCCTTCCCTGCTTTCTAGCTGCTGGTCCTTGAGTTATAGCTTAGGATTTTAATGTCCCTTGAAGCTATAATAGTCCCCCTGCAGAACTCATTATAGAGCAAACAGTTGTTGATATGTGGACCTTAGTTATATAAGACAACCCCCCCTTGAAATTTATCACATAAACATGGAGAGTATCATGCTAAGTGAAACGAGTCAGAAAGAGAGGGACAGACGTAGAGGGACTGCACTCATTTGTGGAGTGTAGGTTAGCATCACATGAGGCTGACACCCAAGGACGGTAGATACAATGGCCAGGGGGATTGCCCCATAGCTGGAAGACTGCTTCATGAGAAGAGGGGAGAAATCAGATGGAATAGAGAAGGGATCACTAAGAAAATGATGGCTGGATCCAGAGCCGCTGAGCGCGAATCGGACCCTCTGCGCCTAAAGACTTTGATTCCAGAGATGTAACACATTCGGGCATCCAGCGCAGCATCCGATAGCAATGCACTGGGACTGCAAACTGGGCTACAACTCTGTGCTGCCGGGGGTGGATTTTTTTCCTCCCCACCCTGTCTTCCTGCACGGAAAGCGGCGGCCTGGCGGCACCCACGTGGCAGGCGCCATCTTCTGTGACTCCAAACCTAGAGGTATTCGGTTTTTACTTTTGGGGCTCCCAGGAACTCATGGGAAGGGGGCGTAACCGGCACACCCTCGGCCCAGATAAATCCGGAGCCGCTGAGTGCGAATCGGACACTCTGCGCCTAAAGACTTTGAATTCAGAGACTTCTTACAGCAATGCACTGGGACTGTGAGCTGGGCTATGTAATTTCTGGCAGAATTTTCCCTGGACTTTATACAGAAATCCAAAACCTTAACATTTATAATTGTCAGCAATGTAAAACGGTTCCTTTTGAACAGGTCTGACTTGGGGGGAAACTCCAAATAATAACAGTAAGTTTTTGTTGAAATTTTGAAGGTTTTTAATGTAGCAGCCACCTCTCTGGACTGTGAACTAAGCAAAAGCCCCACGCTGGCCAACGCGGCGTGGCATACACCATACTGTGAGGCGCGGGAAGGGGGATGAGGGGGAAAAAGAAAAAAAAAGGGAAAAGGAAAAAGGGAAAAAAGAGAGAGAGAGTTATGTACTTGTAGCAGTGGGGCTACATATCTCTTCATTTCCAGCAATGAAAAACTAATTATCAAATGTAGTAGGTCTGTCTCTCTTGGTTGGAAACTCCAACAACTATAGTGAGTTTTGTGTTGAATTATGGAATGTAATCAAGGTAAAGAAAAAATGAAGTGAAATTCATTAGTTATACAGTAGGGGGTAGGGGGTGGGGGCGGGGGGTATACTGGGTTTTCTGGTGGTGGAATATGGGCACTGGTGAAGGGATGGGTGTTTGAATATTGTATAACTGACATATAAACCTGAGAACTTTGTAACTTTCCACATGGCGATTTAATAAAAAGTTTTAAAAAAAAAGAAAATGATGGCTGGAGGAACCAGTTGGGATGGGAGATGCATGCCAAAAGTAGATGATGGACCAAGCATGATGACTTCTTAGTGTCTGTGTTGCAAGCTATAATGCCCCAAAGTAGAGAGAGAGTATGGGGAATATTGTCTGCCATGGAGGAAGGGGGAGGGTGGGAAAGGGGAGTATACCCAGGATATTGGTGGTGGGGAATGTGCACTGGTGGAGGGATGGGTGTTTTATCCTTGTGAGATTGTAACCCAAACATGAAAGCTTGTAACTATCTCACGGTGATTCAATAAAATTTTTAAAAATTTTAAAAAAGAATAGTAGAAATAAGGACCAGGAGGTTTGCCCTGTGGCTTGCAGGCCGCCCTCACATTCTAGGAGAAAAGGCAGCTCAGATAGAGAAGGGAACACCAAGTAAAGGGTGTTTGGAGGACCCGCTCAGGTTGGGCATGCCGTATGCCGTATGTTGACTATACATCGAACGCAATGGCCACTCAGTACCTCTATTGCAAACCAAAACACCCAAAAGGAGAGAGAGAACAAAAGGGAATTCCTTGCCACAGAGGTGGGTTGAGGGGAGGATGGGGTGGAGGTGTTGGGAGGGATACTGGGCCCATTGGTGGTGGAGAATGGGCACTGGTGAAGGGATGGGTACTGGATCATTGTATGACTGAAAGACCAACATGAAAGTTTGTAAGTCTGTAACTATACCTCATGGTAATTCACTGTTAAAAAATAATAAATTAAAAATAAAAAAGAAACTGATCATAGTTGTCTTGGAACAAGTGTCACCATCCTCTTCATGCAACCTGCTTCATATATGCAGGGTGATAGCACTATCTATGTACCATCCATAGGGAAATAATTTTGTTTTCTGATAAAAGTACATAAAATCTGAATGAGGTAAGTCTATTCTAATTTGAAGACACTTTACAAGACTACGGCAATTAAGAGTCAGGGAGATATTTCTACCTAAGTTAATTGGCTCAAAAGAAATCCTGTAACAGCCAATCAAATTTTCCCTGAGTATATTCTAAAAGTTATAGAGCTATTTTCTAGACAATACCAGGATAAAGCAAAGTGGCGAAAATATTCTTTATAATACTTTGAAAAATATCATATGAAAGTAAATGAATCGTCAAGCACAGCACAAAAATTAGTTAAAGGTTGATCCAAGATGCATTTTACCTCTTCAGAGCATTGAACTCTGAAATGTCACTTAAAAAAATTTTAGTGAAGCAAAATAGCCTTTATTGTGATAAACTTACTTGGAGATATGTGAGAAAAAAAGAAAGGAAACATTATTCAAGAGAGAACATCAATTCCTAAGGGGGAAAAAGCTGGAAACTGCCACTTTTTAAATTTATGGCCGTTTTTTAAAAATTCTATTGATATTCTAAGGTTTATAATAGATTGTCATGCACATAATTCCAACACCATACTCCTCACAAATGTACTCCCTCCCTTTCCTAGAATCTCCATGACTCTCCCTCCCAAGCTTTTCTAATTCAATTGTGTGGATGAGTTCTACCATTAGTTGCTTTTTAGATTTGCTGCTATCTGAATGTGTATCTTTAAGTGCCACTTATGAGAGAGATAATTCTGTACTTATCTCTTTCTTTCTAAATGACTTAACCCATCATAATATTCTATACTTCCATCTATGTTAGTACTAATTGCAAGATATTGTTATTTCTTAGAGCTGCATAGAATTTCATTGTGTATACAATTTCTTGATCCATTCATCTCAAGTTGGGAAATTGGGTTGTTTTCATATCTTGGCTATTTTACTAAGTGTGGCAATGAACATCGCTGTGAATACATACATTTGAATTAATGTTTTTGTGTTTGATGGATAGATGCCAAGGAATGGTATTGCTAGATCATATGGTAATTCCATTCATTTTTTTATAGATCTCCATATTGCTTTTCATAGAGGTTGAACCAGATGGCATTTTGACCAACAGTGTATGAGGATTCCTCTGAAATTATCATTTTAAATCCTTCTGAGTCGGTGGCCCAATACAATTTTCTAAGTCAATATTTTTTCAGAAAATTTAATTTGGGCACGTTAAAACACAAAGTTTCAAAAAATACAGTTTTTACTTCAGTGTATTTTGAATGGTTCAATGAGAATTGTTCAACACCGGTCTACACTACACAATCAGTGACGGACTATGTGCCACAATTTTTTGTGCAATATGTGGTGGGGTGACTGGTGCTCAATCAATTGCCACCTTCCTCTCTCATATTCCACCTAATATTGAGGGGAGAGTTGTTTCTTTCAAACCCTTTGTTTTTTTTTTGTATTTGTATTTAATTGTGATGATTAAGGATAGAATGGGAGTTAAAGGAATGAATATTTTGTTAATGACTAATTTCTTTTAAATTATTATAGTTTAGCTAGTTAAAGTAGTGTAAAAATTTATAGTATGCATGTATAAAAAAATTTCTACACACCAACAAAAGTCACTCAAGTGCTTGAGACCCTCCACCCTTATGTCAACCATATTCTAGTCTCCCAACCCTACACCTCCCCAACACTGCTGGATGGCCTCCAGAGCACCCTAGGAGTAATGTCTGAGCATAGAGTTAGGAATAAGCCTCAGGCACTGCTGGGCATGACCCAAAACACCAAAAATAAGAGAGAAGAATGTATTTGGGCCCAGAGAATAGTTTGAAGGTTAAGGCACTTGCCTTAATTTCAATTTCTGCTGCAACAGTGTTTCAAATCCTGGCATCACATATTGTCTCCCCAATCCCTGTACTCCCCAAGTACAGTCACGCGTGACCCTTGAACTTAGAGCCAGGAGTGGCACTGCCGCAGCACTGCTGTCCTGTTGTTCATCGATTTGCTCAAGCAGGCACCAGTAATGTCTCCATTGTGAGATTTCTTGTTACTGTTTTTGGCATACTTGATATGCCAAAAACAGTAACAAGAATCCAAAAGGTATATCTTAATGAAAACTGGAAGAGTACAACTTTTTGCTCTCATTCGGGAATCAATTTGAACTCTAGAAATAAATATAGTGTTAAATTTAAGAAGTTGCAAAATATTCTACAAGCAAACAGTGACCTAAAAATTACAGTAATGGCTATATTTACATATTTTCTTTGTCCATTCTTGATGGTTCATAGGCAGTACCTTGGATCAGCTATATTTCTCTCCCTCCTTGAAGAAGTTTTGAATCTTCAGGTTTGATTACTCAATGGAAGCATCCATACCAAATTGCATCTTAACTTTGGATCATATACATACCCATGGACAACGGGGGTTCATGCCCATTTCATAAATTACAGTTCTTTGAATAGGGAATAAAGAGTAAAAGAGGTACAATAGACTGTGATGAAAGATTTTTGTTAAGTTGATAACTGGAATGATCTGGTAACATTCATTTGAAGAAATAGGAATGTGTGCTTTTAAACAAAATCTATTGAAAATCAACATAACCTTCATAAATAAATCAAACAATTAATTAAGCTATTCTAAAATATGGGAGTGTCCTCTAAAAAGAAAAAGAGAGTGCTGGAAAGGGGATCAATTGCGTAAAGCACTTGCCAAGTTTTTTTTGCTCAAACTTGGGCCTATGCAGTCCACAAGAGCTGAGGTAATTTTGACAGCTCTTCTGTTATGAATTCCCAATGAGAAAGGGTCTGAAATGTGTCAGAGGCTTAAAAAGTGCCCAGTGCAAACATTATTTCCTAATTTAATTTCTGAAACATGAATTTCTGAGGTCATCCTAATAGTCCCAGTTTGACGTCCCCAGTTAGGATAAATTTTTAAAATGAGAAGAAATGGATCTTTTCTGTAGAAACAAATAATTAGGTATGTAGGAAAGCAAAGAATACAGGAAATTATCATAAAGCAAGATAATGGCTTATCTACAGACCTAGAGCAGTGATTTTTCAAAATTTAGTGTGAATTGTGTATCCTGACAGGTCCTACGTAGCTTATGAAAATAAACACCCATGTCCCTCTTCCAAAATACTGTTTTAATATCTCTACATAAGGCCTAGAAAAAATGCATTTTTACAATAAATCCCATTATACTCCACCTCCCATACATATACTCATCTCAGGAGAATCTGATACACAATAAATTTTAAGAACCACTGAATCATATTATATCTTAGGTAGGATGGTGAAACAATGGTTAATAAAATATCTCCAAATATCTTTTTAATTTATATGTTCAAAGTCTTAGGAAGTAGCTAAAGAGGAGGGGTGTTCAGATATTATGAAACCATGAAAAGGTTAACAAACATTTACCACAAGATGTAACTTGGGAACACTTTACTAGGTTATTGAATAGAAAGAGTTCTTAAGTTGTGCAGTCTCACTGATAAACCATTTTTAGATATTTACGTATTAATATTTTGAGATCAGTAGACCAGATACTGATACGAATTATACAGTTGAGAACCCTGAGTCTGAGTAGTTTGCATAATTCACTAAAGGTCAACTAACTAGACAGTGGCAGAACTGAGATTAGGCAGGCTCTGTGGAAGAAGGGTGATTTCCACTGAACTGCAAACAAAAAGGAATATTGATGCTGGCAAAGATGGAAATATAATGGGATTGAGGCAAGAAGTCCAGGTTTGGGTCACGTAATGAGTAGAAAGATGATGTAAGACTAATAAAATATACCCAGTGAATAGAAATAGTCTGCTTTAATTAGAGGGCTTTATAAGTGAGAGAAAGGATAGGTATGGTCCATATCTTAAAGTACCTTGGATTAAAGTTATAGAAGGAATAATAATATAAATTTAATGTATGAGACAACATGGAACCTGCTGCTGTGATAGAGAGAGAGAATGTGCTTGTGCATATGTGTTTTGAAGGGGGTGGGGATTATAGAAGCCAAAGATATATTATCAGAAGTTCATCAAGCCAACTATTTTGCCTTTCTTTACCTCTTACCACATTTCTAATATTGAGCTAATAGTAGTTATACATAGCTCTTGCAGTTGTGTTCAGAGTTAACTCAGATAATGAGTGCAAAAGTCTAAGAAATGGGGCTGGAGCGATAGCACAGCGGGTAAGGCATTTGCCTTGCACGCAGCCGACCCGGGTTCTAATCCCAGCATCCCATATGGTCCCCTGAGCACCGCCAGGGGTAATTCCTGAGTGCAGATCCAAGAGTAACCCCTGTGCATCGCCAGGTGTGTCCCAAAAACCAAAAAAAAAAGTCTAAGAAATGTATAAGTTAATGTATTAGCAAAAAATATTAGACCAAGTAGCATACTCATAATAGGTAAAAATCAAATTTAATATGAGATATAACTTACTGAAGTAACACCAGTTTATAATGCTAGCTGTCAGTCATATGGTCTTCAATATCAACATCTGCATGTATTATTTTTGTTCACTATCAAAAATGTAGGAGTTCTGTCTGAGTTCATCATGTTAAGCAAGACCATCCATGGTAACTCACAGTTCCAGAAGGCTGAATCTAAACATTGGACATAGGAGTCTCCCGGTGGACAGTTCCACAATGAAATTGACCACATTATATTCAATTAACGGTTTTACCTGACCAATGTCGCTGTTGTCCCAAAATTCCAAACAGGGTCAGACCACCATCTCCTTCGTGCAAAACTTTACTTCGCTGAGCAGGGAGAAAGGACTGCAAAGCTTAAGTTTAAGAAGAGAACTCCCAGAACGACCACGAACTGGGAGCTGTTTGACACTATTGCAGCAACGTGGGGAGATGCCTTTGTTGACAACATCGATGAGGAATACAATTGACTGGTTCAGCACCTCCATGATTGTGCAAGGAATGCTGAGAGTAAGAAAGACTCAACAAGACACCTGTCTTTGGAAACTCTCGAGCTCATTCACCAATGTGGTTTGACACGAGCCTCAGGCAATCACAAGCTAACGTCCAACTTCACAAAGCTGTGTAGAGAAGCGATAAAGGAAGACCTCAAAGAGAGAAGAGCAGCAGTGTTGGCCAATGTGGTAGAATCCTGGAAAAGTACTCGCAACACTTGCCTGTCCTTCGCCAACTACAAGACCAAGATGACTGTCCTCCGATATCCTGATGGATATATCACATCTTCCAGAAAGGCAATGGAGAGGATTATTCATGACTTCTACTCAGATCTTGTCGACAGCCATGTCCACCTGCCCACATACCAAATTCTGCAGGATGGATATGTCGTTCCCAAAGTCCTCCCTTCCAAAATCAGACATGTCATTTCATCAGTAAAGACCCATATTGCACCCGGTGCAGACAAGGTCAGACCCGAACACCTGAAGAATCTGCCGCCAGTACTCGTCAATACACTGCCTCGGCTCTTCACATGCTACCTGTCCGAATGCAAGGTTCCATCCCAATGGAAAACCAGCAGGACCATTCTGTTGTACAAGAAGGGAGACATCCACAACATCGGCAACTATTGCCCAAGTTGCCTGTTGTTCATCGATTGTCCACAAGTTGTTCACTCGAGCCATCCTGAATTGAACAGGCAGAACGCTAGACAAAGGACAACCATACGAGCAAGCCGGGTTCTGAAAAGAATTCAGCACGATCAACCACATCTACAGAGTAACCAAGCTCATTGAAGTTTCATGAGAGTTCAAGATGCTGCTCTGTCTAACGTTAATCAATTTAAAGAAGGCCTTTGATTCTGTTGAGACTGAAGCGGTCATCAAAGCCCTAGCCAAACATGGTGTTCAAACTCAGTACATCAAGATCCTCCATGAGCTGTATTGCGGATTCACCACCAGGATCTCATCATTCTACAAGGAAATGATCATTGACGTAAAGAGAGGGGTTCAGCAGGGTGATACCATTTCACTGATACTCTTCAGTGCCATCCTTGAGAATGTCATGTGACGACTGGAATGGGAAGGAATGGGAGTGAAGATAGATGGTCGGCAACTATACCACCTCTGCTTCGCTGATGACATCGCTCTAATAACAACACATATTAGCCAAGAGGCACAAACGCTGGCCAACTTCGACCTCGAGTGTGGAAAGGCCGGACTATAGCTGACTACAGCTGAATTTCAGCAAGACAATGTTCATGAAAAATGAACTAGTCCCTGATGTTCCATTCACTCTCAACGGAACAAACATCTCCAAATGCAGCAGCTATGTGGACCTGGGTTGAGAACTCAACATTAGGAATGACTTGGCACCAGAACTGAGCAGGAGTAAGAGAGCAGCATGGAACGCCTTCAAGAGCATCGAAGAAGTGATAAGAGGACAAAGAACCTCCAGCTCTGGGCACAACTTTTCGACTCCAACCTTCTTCCTGCATTAACATATGCCTCAGAAACCTGGCCCCTACAATAACAGGACGAGAACACTATTCAGGTATCCCAAAGAGGAATTGAAAGAGCTATGCTTGGAGTATCAGGTTTCACTCAAGTGAGAGAAGGAATCCAGAGTTCCAACATCCGTCAATGATCAAGAATCAGTGATGCTGTCTCGTTTGTCAAGACACTGAAAATCAGATGGGCTGGACACGTAAAGAGATTTAAAGATGACCACTGGACTAGAGCTGTTACCGACTGGATTTCATGGGACGTCAAAAGACCGCATGGCTGCCCACCTATGAGATGGTCAGACTTCTTTGTCAAAACCCTAAATGAATGGTTTGAGGCTCTTCATGTTCCTGAAGCGAGCAGATACCATTGGGCTACACTAGCACACTACAGGGACGAATGGAGACATTACTGACACCCGCATGAGCAAATTGAAGATCAACAGGATGACAAGTGATGAGTGACAAGTGATAAAATATGTGCTTTTGATCTTCACCATACAAGTGACACCTATTTACTCAGTTCATCTCCTTTCTTCTTCTCTTCTGCTTATAATTATTTTATTTGTATAGTATAGATGTTTGTTTTAATTCTAAGAATGAAAGATAATGGGTGAGGTATAACCAAGAACATATAATTGTTGTTTATTACCAGTCTTGTACCAGTGGAAATAGGGAGGAGTTATTCTGTAATAGACATTGAGAGAATCATCTATTATGTACTTAGTCATCTCACTATTACCGTACAGGAAAGAAGCTGAATAAGTAAATAATAAGTTAATACTCTTATCTCATTCTTCTTCCCTTCTTAGATCTTCTGACAGCACTCCTCAATGGTGAAGGCACACCAGAAGAAAAAAAAATAAGTAAGTTGACTAATCATGTCAATACAGTTTAATTTCCATTTCAAACACAAAGTATGGGGAAGAGACGGGGAAATGTGAAAAGAAAAACTAGGAATCAGTAAGTGCCCAATATTCAGTGGTAGTAACCTTCAGATCCTAGTCAACATTCAGTGTAATAACATTTAGATCCAAGCTTTGCAAGGCCCCAACTCTTCTAACTTGCTGTGACCATTTTGTTCTTTTCCATTTAATAGATTCTTTCTATCTTATATGCAAGAAAAGTGGCCTTTTCACTTTCTTTCTAATTATGGCAGCCCATATTGAATGGGGGAAATACATGAGAAAAATGAGGAGGCCCAGATTGAATGGCGGAATATATGAGAAAAACAAGTCGTGTATGCAACTCAAAAACTTTATAAGCAGTAAAACCTGTTTTTATCCAGAGAAGAATCTAAAATAATTGAGTTCACAAGATTTTTCGGATTATTTCCCCTGTTATTGCTCAATTTCACTTACAAAAATCTAAAGAGTTGGAGTAACTAAATGAAGTCAAAGAATGGGGAGGGTATATTAGATTACTGATAAGATTTGATGGGTGTTTCCTTTATTGCAAACCACAACAGCTAATTAGAGAGAGAAAACAGAAGGGAATGCCTTGCCACAGTGGCAGGGTGGGGTGGGGGGGAGATGGGATTGGGGAGGGTGGGAGGGACACTGGGTTTACGGGTGGTGGAGAATGGGCACTGGTGAAGGGATGGGTTCCCAAACTTTGTATGAGGGAAGTATAAGCACAAAAGTGTATAAATCTGTAACTGTACCCTCACGGTGATTCTCTAATTAAAAAAAAATAAAATAAAATAAAATAAAAAATAAATAAATAAATAAATAAATAAAAAGATTTGATGGGTGTTTAAGTTCACCAATGTCTGAGTTTCTGCTGTGTTTTTACTCTTTATTCATGCCTCATGGGCATGTGGTTCCCTTTCTGTATTTATTCCTGCCTGCTCCATTCGTTTTCCATAATATCTTTGTGCTCACAGGAGGTTTTTATTTTATTTTCAGTTTTTAAATTTTTTTCACAGGAAGTTTATAATGAAGGACTAAGAACTTGAAGTGCAACAGCAAATTAAAATTAGGTGTGTAGGGATATGGCTCAGTGAATGTGTGCTTGTCTTCCATGTTTGTGAGGCCTTGAATTTAATTTCCAGAGAAGGAGGAGAAGGGGTTAAAAAAAAGCAAAAATGTATAGCTTTCATAGTGGTGGCCTTGACTCCATGTGTCAGAGAAAAATTAAATATTAAATTCTAGGGTTTGAGTTTTTTTGAGACTATTCAAATTTCCTTGCCTTACTCAGTCTTCTAGTTCTCTCAGACCACAAACACTCAAACCATGCCAATACTGCTAATTTCTCAAGCAGAAAAAATTAGTTCCAGGATTTTAAAATCATGACCCAAAGACAATATTTGGAAAATCAAATTGACCTATCAAAATGTTTGCTAAACCACAGGTGTCTTTTTTTAAGAATAAATTTTCATCTAGTTAGTGCTTAAACTGACACTATCAATTTTCTCTCCATAAGGTGGTTTGGTTGTTTTTCAGGCATGAGTTGATGAGCACCTGGTCTGACTGAATGGTAAGAGGATTGAAAACAAAGAGACAGATGTGAGGTACATTAGATGAGAAAAAATAAATCAATAGATTCAGTGATGACTAAGTAAATATGAATAAGAGCTTTGGAGAGGCAAAAGGGCCCTCCAACAAGGTTTGTAGCCTGGGTGACTTAGAATCTGTATATTATAGGCTTCAGTTTTGCTGCAGAGAGCTATGCCAGGTTTTCTCGGTAAAATAATTTGGTCAGCATGAAATATTGAGTGATCTCTCTTTCTCATCCTCTAGCCCCTCTCTCTGTGCCCCCTCAGTGATTTTAAGATTAAATTAGGAAATATTGTTAGTGAAGCCTTACAGCAAGACTTACCTGTCCTTGGCCTTGCTTTGTACTTTGTTCATATTCTGTTCTTGTTAAATGGGAATTAATAACAGTGATAGAAAATTCTCTGATATCACATCTTCCATTCCTTGAGAGTAAAAATATCCCTCTCATTCTGGTGTGCAGAATGAGAAACAATTTTCTTGTTTGTTTTTGGCTATATCTGGCAGTGCTTGGGAGCTACACCCAGGTCAGTGCTCGGGGATTCATGTGGTACTGGGATTGAACAGAGGCTTCCTGCATGAAAATAATGTATTCCACCCACTGAGTTATTGTTCCAACCCTCTGAAATTTATTTTGTTGCAAAAGTGACCTCTTCTCCCAGCTCCTGATTCTGAGACCAAAATCTCAGCTTTAATTCACATCCCATCACGCACCCCCACACTAAAATATATTCCCATGGTGTTAGAAAGCAGATTTTTTACAGTTGATCCTGTAGCACTGCATAACTTTAATATCTAATGTGTCTTTTAAAACTAAAACTTATTGAGATAAAATTACATACCAAAAATTCAACCTTTAAAATGTGTAATTCAGGGACTAGAGAGATAATACAATGGTAAGGCATTTGCCTTGGACCCGGTCAACCAGGGTTCAATCCCTGATACTCTGTATGGTTTCCTTGCCCCAACAGGAGTGCTACCTGAATACAGAACTAGGAGTAAGTCATGAGCACTGCCACATTTGACCCCAAAACAAAAGAAAATTATATAAGTCAGTGTTTTTACTATATCCACTAAATTGGGCAACCGCCACTTCTATCTGATTTTAGACTATTTTCACAATGCTAGAAAATAACTCCATACTAATTAGCTGTTATTCCTGATACCATTTCCTTTCAGCTCTTGGCAACCATTAATCTATTTTTCTATGTCTTTCCTATTCTGTGTCTTCTTGATTTCATTCAGAACAATTTTCAAGGTTCATTGATTTAGTAATTTATTAAGATCTGAGCAGAATGGGTCAGCTTTCCAACCAACACCAAGGTAAGAAGAGGCAATTGGATGCTGGCAGCCTGGGGCATGTTCAGAAACTGCTGTCTAGTCAAACAGTGATCTCTTAGATATATATGTTTAGGTCAAAGGAAATAGGAGTGTAGAGCTTAAGGAATTCAAGTATTTCCTACTTTTTCTTTTATTAACGTTCTTAGAAGCTTCTGTACCACAAAAGAAACAGTGATCAAGATACAAATACAGCTAAGGGGTTAGGGAATTTATTTACCTAATACCCATTTGATAAGGGGTTAATATCAAAGATAAATAAGCACAGGTAGAACTTTATCGAATGAAAACATCTAGCCCCATCAAAAAATGGGGAAAGAAAATATAAACAGAAACTTCTTCAAATAAGAAATACAAATGGCCAAGAGACACAAAAATTCATCCACATCACTAATCATTAGGGAGATGCAAATCAAAACAACAGTGAAATATCATCTCATACCGGAGACTGTCGAACATAATAACAAGAACAATAATAATAACAAGAACAACCAGTACTGGCTCTGATGCAGGGAGAAAGTTACTCTCATTCAGTGTTGGTGGGAATTCTAACTGGGAAACCAATATGGGAATTCCACAGAAAAACTACAAGTTGATCTTCCATATGACCCAGAAATACCACTTCTTGGAAATATACCGTGGAGGGGCAAAAAAGCACATCAAAATAGTCATCTGCTCTTCTATGTTCAGCGCTATTCACAATAATCAGAATATAAAAACCACCTGAGTGCCCAAGAATAAATGGCCAGTTAATGAAACTATGGCACATATACATCTACACAATGCAATACTATACAGCCAATGTAAAAATGAAGTCATGAAATTCGATTATAAATATATAGTGGAGAGTATCATGCTCAGTGAAATTAGTCAGAATGAGAGGAACAGACAGAATGATTGTACTAATTTGTGAGATATAAATAAATATAGCATGAGACTAATACCTATGGATAATAAAAACAAGGGCCAGGAGGACTGGTCCATGGTTGAAAGCTTGCCACAAGTGTTGCTTTGTGAGGGCAGATAAAGAAGAGACCACAATGGCAATGGTATTTGGCACTGATCACTCTGGACAAGAACTGAATGCTGAAAGTAGGTAGAGTGATATATATGATAACCATTCAGTGTCTGTATTGCAAGCCATAATACCCAGAGGCACAGAGAGAGAAAGAGGGAGGGAAGGAGGGAGGGAGGGAGGGAGGGAGGGAGGGAGGGAGGGAGGGAGGGAGGGAGGGAGGGAGGGAGGGAAGGAAGTAGGAAGGGAGGGAAGGAGCGTGAGAGAAAGAAGGTGAGAGAGAGGGAGGAGAAGGAGGGAGAAAGAAGAAAATTGCCTGCTATAGAGGCATACTTAGGGGTGCTTGTGGGAGAGAAACTGGAGACAATGGTGGTGGAAAAATTATACTGGTGAAGGAAGAGTTATTGGAATATTATATGATGGATAGTTAATCATGAATAACTTTGTAAATGTATATCTCAAGGTGACTCAATTTTAAAATATGTGCCTTTTCCCTATAGGGATACCCATGGCATTCTTCAAAGAAACGGAGCAAGCAATCCTGAAATTTATATGGAACAATAAACGCCCACGGATAGCTAAAACAATTCTTGGGAAAAAGATGATGGGAGGCATCACCCTCCCCAACCTTAAACTCTACTACAAAGCGGTAACAATTAAAACAGCATGGTACTGGAACAAAGGCAGAGCTGTAGACCAATGGAACAGGGTGGAATATCCCTACACACAACCCCAAATGTATGATCATCTAATCTTTGATAAGGGAGCAAGAGATGTGAAGTGGAGCAAGGAAAGCCTCTTTAACAAATGGTGCTGGCACAACTGGACAACCACATGCAAAAGAATGGGCTTAGAACTCGATCTGACACCATGCACAAAAGTCAGATCAAAATGGATTAAAGACCTCAACATCAGACCACAAACCATAAGGTACATTGAAGACAAGGTAGGCAAAACCCTCCAGGATATTGAAGATAAAGGTATCTTCAAAGATGACACGGAACTAAGCAATCTAGTAAAAACAGAGATCAACAAATGGGACTACATTAAACTAAAAAGCTTCTGCACCGCAAAAGATACAGCGACCAGAATACAAAGACTATCTACAGAATGGGAAAGGATATTTACACAATACCCATCAGATAAGGGGTTGATATCAAGGGTATATAGAGCACTGGTTGAATTCTACAAGAAGAAAACATCCAACCCCATCAAAAAATGGGGCGAAGAAATGAACAGAAACTTTACCAAGGAAGAGATACAAATGGCCAAAAGGCACATGAAAAAGTGCTCTACATCACTAATCATCAGAGAGATGCAGATCAAAACAACCATGAGATACCACCTCACACCACAGAGACTAGCACACATCCAAAAGAACAAAAGCAACCGCTGTTGGAGAGGTTGTGGGGAGAAAGGGATGCTTCTACACTGCTGGTGGGAATGTCGGCTAGTTCAGCCCTTTTGGAAAACAATATGGACGATTCTCAAAAAACTAGAGGTTGAGCTCCCATTTGACCCAGCAATACCACTGCTGGGAATATATCCCAGAAAAGCCAAAAAGTATAGTCGAAATGACATCTGTACTTATATGTTCATCGCAACACTGTTTACAATAGCCAGAATCTGGAAAAAACCCGAGTGCCCTAGAACAGATGACTGGTTGAAGAAACTCTGGTACATCTATACAATGGAATACTATGCAGCTGTTAGAAAGAATGAGGTCATGAAGTTTGCATATAAGTGGATCAGCATGGAAAGTATTATGCTAAGTGAAATGAGCCAGAAAGAGAGAGACAGACATAGGAAGATTGCACTCATCTGTGGACTATAGAATAACAGACTATAAGACTAACACCCACTGAAATAATAGTAGAAATAAGGACCAGGAGGTTGTCTCCATGGCTTGGAGGCTGGTCTCTCATTATGGGCAACTCAGAGAAGGGAACACCAAGTAAAATGTGATTGGAGGTCATGTGGGGGAAAGATGATGCGGGCCCAATATAGGCTAGAGACTGAACACAATGGCCACTCAACACCTTTATTGCAAACCACAACACCTAATCAGAAAGAGAGAACAAAAGGGAATACCCTGCCATAGTGGCAGTGTGGGGTGGGGGGAGACGGGACTGGGAAGGGGGGAGAGGGATGTTGGGTTTACTTTTGGTGGAGAATGGGCACTGGTGAAGGGATGGGTTATCAAACTTTGTAGGGGAGAAACATGAGCACAAAAATGTATAAATCTGTAACTGTACCCTCACGTTGACTCACTAATTAAAAATAAACTATTAAATTAAAAAAAAGAATAACAATCACTTATGTAAAAGTCTGGCTTTGGCCAATGATAATGACTGATTATCAGTTCACTATTATAAGAAATATACAAAAAAGGAAATGTTCTCATACTACGAATATGATCTATCTACACATTAATCTAATTTTCCTTCTCCTCAGTCCCTTGGCAATGAATGATTTTGATAGGCTTTCCCCCTTTACCAGAAAGTCAGACAGTTAAAATAGGACAGCTTGTAGTCTTTGATATCAGATTCTGTCATTCACCAATATGCATCTAGGGTTTCTTTATATTTCTTATAACTTGGTATCTCATTTTAATAAAAATGTCTGGTATATTGATAAAAAAATGTGCCTTTTGTTTTTGACACATCTACATTATTCTGTGTATTACCTTTTTCTATGTATTTTCTGGGTATTTTTGAAGGTTTTCTTTATTTTGTTTTGGTTTTTGATTGGGGTATACCTTGCAGTGCTCAATGCTTACTCCTTGTTTTGTGCTCAGGGATCACTTTTGGGGGTTCTTGTGGGACCATATGAGTTGCTGGAGGTCAAACTAAGGTTGGCCACATGCATGGCAAACACCTTATCCCCTAGACTATGTCTCAGGCCATGTGTTTGCTCTTCTTTCTCTTATTCTCCTTCACTAGTCTTTAAAAACTATCTTTGCTATAGTATATGAGTTCTATTTTTATTTCCTTATTTGTTTATTTCAAATTTTGTTTTGGGATTACCACATGGCTTAGATCTAAGACTCTGATCTTATAGCCTATTTTAAACAAGTTGCTCTTCTAAGAGTCACCATTATTACTCTCATCTTCCTCTACATAATATGTTTTGATGACTTGATGCTACTAAGTGGGTTTTCATTTCATTTAATAAAAGTTCCTTTAATATTTCTTATAAGGACAGTTTAGTAAAAATAACTTAATAAAACTAAAGAAGAGAACTGTTTGTCTCTCATTTAAATCTGACTGATAAGTTGGCTGGTTAGAGTATTTTTTATTAGTGAGTCATCATGAACGTACAGTAACAGATTTACACATTTTCATACTTGTGTTTCCCTCATACAATGTTCGAGCACTTCCTCCTCCACCAGTGTCCATTCTCCACCACCAGTGAACCCGGTATCCCTCCCACCTCCCAATCCTATCCCCCCTCTCCCCGCCCCCCCACCTTTGTGGCAGGGCATTCCCTTTTGTTCTCTCTCTCTCTCTCTCTCCTTCTGGGTGTTGTGGTCCGCAGTAGGGGTATTGAGTGGCCATTGTGTTAAATCTATAGTCTACTTTCAGCACGCATCTCCCCTCCCGAGCGAGTCTTCCAACCAGTCTTCCAACCAGAGCTTACTTTATGTTCCCTTCTCTATCTTAACTGCCCAGCAAGTGAAGCCAGCTTCCAAGCCATGGAGCCAACCTCCTGGTACTTATTTCTACTATTCTTGGATATTAGTCTCTAATCTGTTATTTTATATTCCACAGATAAGCGCAATCTTTCTATGTCTGTCTCTCTCTTTCTGACTCATTTTGCTTAGCATGATACTTTCCATGTAGATCCACTTACATGCAAAATTCATTACTTCATCTTTTCTAACAGCTGCATAGTATTCCATTGTGTAGATGTACCAAAGTTTCTTTAACCAGTCATCTGTTCTCAGGCATTCGGGTTTTTTTCCAGATTCTGGCTATTGTAAACAGTGCTGCGATGAACATATAAGTGCAAATGTCATTTTGACTATACTATTTGCTTCTCCGGGATATATTCCCAGAAATGGTATTGCTGGGTCGAATGGGAGCTCAATTTCTAATTTTTTGAAAAGCATCCACATTGTTTTCCAGAAGGGCTGAACAAGTTGGCATTACCACCAACAGTGTAGAAGGGTCCCTTTCTCCCCACATCCACTCCAACGGCTGGTGCTTTTCTTTTTTTGAATGTGTGCCATTCTCTATGGTGTGAGGTGGTATCTCATAGTTGTTTTGATCTGAAACTCCCTGGTGATTAGTGATGAAGAGCAGTTTTTCATGTGCCTTTTGGCTATTTGTATTTCTTCCTTGAGAAAGTTTCTGTTCATATTTCACCCCATTTTCTGATGGGGTTGGATGTTTTCTTCTTGTAGAGTTCAATCAGTGCTTTATATACCCTTGATATCAACCCCTTATCGGATGGGTATTGGGTGAATATCCTTTCCCATTCTGCAGATTGTCTTTGTATCCTGGTCACTGTATCTTTTGTGATGCAGAAGCTTCTTAGTTTAATATAGTTTCCATTTGGTTGATCAGTTGCGTGACATCTTTGAAGATACCGTTGGCTTCAATATTGTGGAGGATTTTGCTGAATTTGTCTTCAATGTACCTTATGGATTGTGTTCTGATGTTGAGGTCTTTAATCCATTTAGATCTGACTTTTGTGCT
This sequence comes from Sorex araneus, assembly GCF_027595985.1. NCBI lineage: Eukaryota > Metazoa > Chordata > Mammalia > Eulipotyphla > Soricidae > Sorex > Sorex araneus. The sequence goes on along the minus strand of NC_073313.1, from coordinate 100,078,512 downwards.
TGGTGTCAGGTCGAGATCTAAGCCCATTCTTTTCAATGTGGTTGTCCAGTTGTGCCAGCACCATTTGTTAAAGAAGCTTTCCTTGCTCCACTTCACATTTCTTGCTCCCATATCAAATATTAGATGGTCATGCATTTGGGGTTTTGTGTAGGGAGATTTCACCCTGTTCCATTGGTCTATGGCTCCTGCCTTCGTTCCAGTACCATGCTGTTTTAATTGTTACCTCTTTGCAGTAAAGTTTAAGGTTGGGGAGGGTGATGCCTCCCATCATTTTTTTCCCAATAATTGTTTTAGCTATCCGTGGGCGTTTGTTGTTCCATATGAATTTCAGGATAGCTTGATCCGTTTCTTTGAATAATTTCACGGAATATTTATAGGGATCGCATTGAATCTGTATAGTGTTTTGGGGAATATTGCCATTTTGACAATGTTGATACTCCCTATCCATGAGCAGGGGATATGATTCCATTTCCTCATGTCCTCTTTTATTTCATGGAGTAGCGATTTATAGTTTTCTTTGTAGAGGTCCTTTACTTCCTTGGTTAAGCTGATTCCAAGGTACTTGATATTCTGTGGCATGGTTGTGAATGGGATTGCTTTTTTCATGTCCCTTTCCTTTGACTCATTGTTTGCATATAGGAAAGCCATGGATTTTTGGGTATTGCTTTTATAGCCTGCGACTTTAATGTACAAGCCTATTGTTTCTAAGAGTTTCTTAGTAGAGCTTTTAGGCTTCTCTAGATATATTATCATATGGTCTGTGAATAGCGAGAGTTGATTTCTTCCTTTCCTATCTGGATGCTCTTAATGTCTTTTTCTTGCCTAACAGCTATTGCAAGTACTTCCAGTACTATGATGAATAGAAGTGGTGAGAGTGGGCATCCTTGTCTTGTCCCTGATCTTAGAGGAAAGGCCCTTAGTTTTTCCCAGTTGAGGATAATGCTTGCCGTGGGTTTATGGTAGATGGCTTTGACTATCTTGAGGAAAGTTTTTCCAAAACCCATTTTGGTGAGAGTTTTCATCAAGAATGGATGTTGGATCTTGTCAAATGCTTTCTCTGCATATGATCATATGGTTTTTATCTTTATTTTTGTTGATATGATGGATTATGTTGATTGATTTCCGAATGTTAAACCATCCTTGCATCCCTGGGATGAATCCCACTTAGTCATGGTGTATGATCTTTTTGATGAGTTGTTGGATTCTATTTGCTAATATTTTGTTGAGGATCTTTGCATCGGTGTTCATCAGGGATTTTGGTCTGTAATTTTCTTTGTTAGTGGTGTCTTTGTTTGCTTTTGGTATTAGGGAGATGTGTGCCTCATAGAAACTGTTTGGGAGAGTTCCTGTTTTCTCAATTTCCTGGAACACCTTGAGGAGAGCTGGCAGCAGGGCCTCTTTAAATGTTTGGAAGAATTCGCCAGTGAATACATCTGGACGTGGGCTTTTGTTTTTGGAGAGTTTGATTACAGTTTCAATTTCCTTGATATTAATGGGTCTATTAAACTATTCCAGGTCTTCTTGGTTCAGTCTTGGGACATTGTAGGAATCAAGGAATTCATACGTTTCTTTTAGGTTCTCTTGTTTTGTGGCGTATAGACCTTCAAAGTAGTCTCTGATGATCTTTTCAATCTCATTAATTTTTGTTATGATGTCCCCCTTTTTATTTCTGATTCGGTTTATTAGGGTTCTCTCTCTCTTTTTTGTGAGTCTTGCTAGCGGTTTATCAATCTTATTTATTTTCTCAAAGAACCAGATCTTTGTTTCATTGATCTTTCGGATTGTTTTTTTGGTTTCCATGTCATTAATTTCTGCTCTAATTTTATTATTTCTTTCCTTTGGTCTGGTTTGGGTTCCTTTTCTGGTCCTTTTCTAAGGCCTTGAGTCGTGAAGTCAAGCTATCTATATGGGCCCTTTCTTCCTTCCTGTGGAATGCTTGGAGAGCTATAAATTTTCCCTTTAACATGGCTTTAGCTGCGTTCCATATGTTTTGGTAGCTTGTGTCTTCATTCTCATTTGTTTCTAAGTACCTTTTGATTTTTTCCTTGCTTTCCTTCCTGACCCACTCATTGTTCAACATTGAGTTGTTTAATTTCCAGGTGTTTGATTTGATTCTCCATGTCTGTGTATGGTTAGCTTCTATCTTCAGCGCATCGTGGTCTGAAAAGATGATTGATATAATTTCCATTTTTCCAATTCTATTGAGATATGTTCTGGGGCCCAGTACATGTTCTATTTTGGAAAATGTTCCATGTGCACTGGAAAAGAATGTGTATTCTTTCTTTTTGGGGTGTAAAGTCCTGTATAGGTCTATTAGGCCTCCCTCTTCAATTTCTTCTTTCAGAGTCAGTGTTTCCTTGCTGAGTTTTGTTCTTGTCGATCTATCCAGAGGTGATAAGGCAGTATTAAAGTCTCCGACTACTATTGTGCTGTTAGTGATGTCCTCCTTAAAGTCTGTTAGGAGTTGTTTTAAATATTTAGCCGATCATTCATTAGGTACATATACGTTTAAGTGTGTGATTTCCTCCTGTTGTACATATCCCTTGAAAAATAGAAAATGACCTTTGCTATCCTTTCTAATCTTTTTCAACCTGAAATCTATGTTGTTGGATACTAGGATGGCCACTCCAGCTTTTTTAAGGGAGTTGTTTGCTTGCAGGATTGTTTTCCATCCTTTGACTTTGAGTCTGTGTTTACTTTGATTGTTCAGGTATGTTTCTTGCAGGCAGCAGAAAGTTGGGTTTAATTTCCGGATCCATTTTGCCACTCTGTGTCTCTTGATCGGTGCATTTAGGCCATTGACATTGAGAGATATTATTGTCATGGGGTTTTGTGTCATCTTTCTGTGGGGTTTATTATTCTTATGGGGTTCCTCCTTGTCTTACAATAGCCCCTTTAGACCTTCTTTTAAGTTTGGTTTTGAATCTATGAAGTTCCTGAGCTGTTGTTTATCCGAGAAATAGTGTATGGTTCGTTCGAGTTTGAGTGAGAGTTTAGCCGGATAAAGTATTCTTGGTGAGGCGTTCATTTCATTGAGTATTTTCACTATGTCCCACTATTGTCTTCAGGCTCGGAGGGTTTCCTCTGACAGGTCTGCTGTAAATCTGAGGGGTGCTCCTTTGTATGTGATTTCCTTCTTTGACCTTGCTGCTTGCAGAATTGTGTCTCTATCCACAACATCTGTCATTCTGACTATAATATGCCTTGGAGTCTTTTTATTCACGTCTCTTTTTGCTGGTATTCTTCAGACTCTTTGGATCTGGATGCCTGCCTTTTCCAACTCTGGGAATTTCTTAGCAATGATGTCTTTGACTGTGTTTTTTTCACTGGGTTTTTTTCCTGTGCTTCTGGTACTCCAATGATTCTTATGTTATTCCTCTTGAAGTCATCCCCCAGGACTCTGATTCGCTCTTTAGCCATTTTGAGGTCTTTCGCCATTATTTGTTGTTGTCTATAAGCTTTCTGCAGCTCATCTTCAAGGTCACAGATTCTGTCTTCGGCCGTAGTCGTTCTACTGTTGAGGGCATCTACTGAGATTTTTAATTCATCTACCGATTCCTTTATTTGTGTGACTTCTGTTCATAGCTTTGAAATTTCTGCTCTCATTTCTTCCTGCATTTTTTGGTAGACTGTTCCAGTGCTTCATTCATATCCTCCCTTAATTTATTGGATGTCTGTTCCATGGTTGCTTGGAGTATGTCGACTCTCCTCAAGATTTCCTCTCTGAATTCTTTATCTGAGAGGTCGTAGATGTGAGTAGCCCCTGTTGAGGTTTCTAGAATCCTTTCTTCTCCCTCTCTTCGTGGAGGGGATTTTCGCTGCTTCTTCATATTGTTATGAAAGTATAGAGTTGGATCTTTGTAGTTGTCTATTCCTATTCCCTCTTGCTGTGGGAGGGGAGAGGCTCTGGTTGTGCTATTGTTGATGGTAGCCTTGTTCTTATTCTAGAGTTCTTCCTTATACTCAGGCGCCTTCCTGATTGATGTGGGGCTTCTAATGAAAGTTTAAGGCTATGTTCTCTTTACGAAGGTTTTGCCAAGTTTCTCTTATTCTGGTTAGAGTATTTTTAATTGGAGGCCCTTTCCTTTCAGCATTTTGAATTTATTATTCCATTGTTTCCCAAAGCAAATGTTCCATTTATATTCACATCCTTAGTGTTTTAGGGTTCTCATTTCTCCATAACATTGCCAGCACTATTATTTAAAAAATTTGAATCACAGTGAGATATAGATTTACAGGGATGTTCATGATTGAGTTTTAGTCACATAATGTTCCAACACCTATTCCTTCACCAGTGTACATTTCCCACTACCGAAGTCCCTATTTTCCCTCCTGCTGCCACCTGCCTTTGTGGCAGGTACTTTTCTTCTCTCTCTCTCTCTCTCTTTATCTCTCTTTCCTTTTGGTGCCAGCACTATTATTCTTTCTTTTATTTAACCATCCTGTGGGAAATGAAATTGTACCTTATTGAGCTTTTGATTTGCATTGTCCTGATGAATCATGAGGTTGAATACCTTTTTGTATGTTTATTATCCATTTATATAGCTTCATTAAAGAAATATCTATTCAGAGTCAGAAAGAGAGAGACAGACATAGAAAGATTGCACTCATCTATGGTATATAGAATAACAGAGTGGGAGACTAACACCCAAGAACTGTAGAAATAAGTACCAGGAGGTTGACTCCATGGCTTCGAGGCTGGCCTCACGTTCCGGGGAAAGGTCAACTCAGAGAAGCGATCACCAACTACATTGTAGTCGAAGGCCATGTGGGGGAAGGGAGTTGCGGGCTGAATGAGGGCTAGAGACTGAGCACAGCGGCCACTCAACACCTTTATTGCAAACCACAACAGCTAATTAGAGAGAGAAAACAGAAGGGAATGCCTTGCCACAGTGGCAGGGTGGGGTGGGGGGGAGATGGGATTGGGGAGGGTGGGAGGGACACTGGGTTTACGGGTGGTGGAGAATGGGCACTGGTGAAGGGATGGGTTCCCAAACTTTGTATGAGGGAAGTATAAGCACAAAAGTGTATAAATCTGTAACTGTACCCTCACGGTGATTCTCTAATTAAAAATAAATAAATTAAAAAAAATTAAAAAAAAGAAATATCTATTCAGATTACTTGATTTTTAAAATATTGATTAAATGACTTGATTTTGGTCATTTTATTGGGTGAGACAAAATATTGATAAGCCATTCATCTGAAAAAATACATAAAGCACTAAAAATTCAACAAGAATAAATAATTCCATCAAGAGTTGAGGGGAATATCTTAATAGATATTTCTACAAAGCATACTACAGATGCACAATAAGCACATAAAAAATCTCATTATCTTGGGGCTGGAGCAATAGCACAGCGGGTAGGGAATTTGCCTTGCACGCAGCTGACCCGGGTTCGATTCCCAGCATCCCATATGGCCCCTTGAGCATGGCCAGGGGTAATTTCTGAGTGCAGAGCCAGGAGTGACTCCTTAGCATCGCTGGGTGTGACCCAAAAAGCAAAAAAAAATCTCATTGTCTTCAGGAAAATGCAAACAATCAAAATGACAATAAAATATCACTTTACACCAGCGAGCATGACAATATCAAAAATAGTGAAAGCAATAAGTGTTGGAAGGAATATGGAGAAAAAAAGAACATTTATTGCTGATGAGGTAGTAAAACAGTATGGAGATGTAATATAATTAAAAATAAAACTTACATATGTCTCACTGATCCCCATCATTGGCATCTAAGCCAAGAACAGAAAAACATTCATTTGGAAAGACATACAGCACTGTAGCACTGTCGTCCCGTTGTTCTTCGATTTGCTCAAGTAGACACCCGTAATGTCTCCATTGTGAGACTTGTTGTTACTGGTTTTGACATATCAAATACGCCACAGGTAGCTTGCCAGGCTTTGCCTTGCGGGTGGAATACTCTTAGTAGCTTGCTGAGCTCTCCGAGAGGGACGGAGGAATCGAACCCGGGTTGCCCATGTACAAGGCAAACACCTTACCCACTATGCTATCGCTCCAGCCCTGGAAAGACATATACAAACCTACATTCATTGCAGCACTATTTACAATATTCAAGATATGCAAATAGCCCAAGTGCCCAAACACCAATGAACAGATAAAGAAGTTGTGGTACATATGAACAATGGACATCAGCTATAAGGAAAAAGAAATCTCAGCTTTAGCTGCAACATAGATGGGATTGGAGGAGATCAATGTTAAGTAAGTTTTTTTTAAAAAAATGATAATGTCATACCGTATAATCTTATTCATAGGTAGATTGAAAAAAGAAAAGTCCAGGAAATACAAAATATCTAATTTAGGATGTTGAACAGATAGTGGGCAGGGTGGGAGCTGGGAGAATAAGGCACTTTCCTTGCATGGCTGACCTGGGTTTCATATCTGGCTCCCCATATGATCCCCCAAGTCCCACCAGGAGTGATCTCTGAGCACAAAGCTCACAAAGCCTGGAGCAAACCCAGAACCCCACTGGAGTGGCCCAAAACCAAAAAAGTGTAATTCAGTGTTTTTACTATATTCACTGAATTGTACTACCACCATTACTATCTAATTTAAGACAGTTTTTACAACTTCAAAATAAAAGTCCATACTGTCATTCCTGATACCTTTTCCTTGCAGTTCTGGCAACAATTAGTTTACTTTTTGTGGTATATATGCCTCGGGCTGGAGAGATAGCACAGCGGGTAGGGCATTTGCCTTGCACGTGGCCAACCCAGGTTATATTCCTTCGTCCCCTCAGAGTGCCTGGCAAGCTAGGGAGACTATCCCGCCGACACGGCAGAGCCTGGCAAACTACCCCTGGCGTATTTGATATGCCAAAAACAGTAACAAGAAGTCTCACAATGGAGACGTTACTGGTACCCCCTCGAGAAAATCGAAGAATAATGGGATGACAGTGCTACAGTGCTACAGTGGTATATATGCCTTACAGATTTTTACTGCACATAGTGGGCTACTTCTCACTGCTGGCACTAAATCCCTTTATTACTTCAATAAAAGGGTAATTCAACTGAAATTTTTTTTTTGCTTTTTGGGTCACACCCGGCAATGCACAGGGGTTACCTCCTAGCTTTGCACTCAGGAATTACTCCTGGCAGTGCTCAGGGAACCATATGGGATGCTGGGAATCCAACCCGGGTCTGCCACGTGCAAGGCAAACGCCCTACCCGCTGTGCTATTACTCCATCCTCTCAACCGAAGTTTAATAATGTAAACTACAATCATGTAACCTACCCTGACCCAAAAGGGGGAAAAATCTTTCCTGAAGTAAATTTGTGCAAAGAGCAAGTGTTTGTTACTTGGAGAAGAAATGAAAATTGTATGTTTTTTTGCTGCCACCTGCTGTTGTAAATCCAGATAACAATTTAAAAGAAAGTACTTAGTACTGGCCCTTGGGGATTTGCTCTTCTTTCCTTCCTAGGTTAAGGTCTTTGCTGCAATTTCATATTTGTTGGAATTGGAGGTACTGGTGCAATACTTTATGTCACCCTTATGGCATCTTTCAATCCATATGTCAAGTGGGACAGAACGAATAGCCAAGATCAAGGGAAAAACTGGGTCCAAATGATCTATACAAGTTCTAGTCCATGAATATAGATTGCAGCAAATTGAAGAAAGAAATTCTATACTTCAAAATAATATGTGTCACTGTAAAGCTGCTTAAAATTCCAGACACAATTCCCAAAATTTTCCACTTTTCTAAGGAAAAATTTCCCCCTCCCTAAATACGTGAAATCATGTTGAAGCATGAATCTGGGATTCATATAATAAACAAACAAAAAACAAACAAATTTGGAAAAACACTTGGTAGAACTAGAAGTTAGTTGCCAGCATAAGCAAAAATATACTTGAGCAGGAACTATATGAACTGCTAGAAACAGTGCATAAAAGGTAGGAGGCACTCTATTATTAATGTTGTTAAAGACTAAGTATTGAATTAAAATGTTCAACTTTTAATTTTTCTTACAGTAATCAGTTACATGAACTGATATTACTTTATAATTGCACTTCACCCTAGATTTCATCAAATCCAAATTATTTATCTCAATTGTTAAAATTCTATCTGCAACAGCTAATTCAAAACCTAATTCAGCTTATCCCTAAATTTGCAGCCTCAGCGGTGATATAGCTCAGGTGATTACTGACTACATCTAAATGATGGGCTGTCATACTTTATTCTCCCACCAAATTAACTTTCTCATTCTTCGAACACTGTTGTTTATGTCTAGTTTCTGAAACAATAGTATCATTTTTTTTCTATTAGAATAACACAGTGAGTAGGGTGTTTGCCTTGCACGTGGATGACCCAGGATGGATTCCTCCTTCCCTCTCGGAGAGCCCAGCAAGCTACAGAGAGTATCCCATCTGCATGGCAGAGCCTGGCAAGCTACCCATGGCGTACTCGATATGCCAAAAACAGTAACAAGTCTCACAATGGAGACGTTACTGGTCCCTGCTCGAGCAAATCGATGAACAACGGGACGACAGTGCTACAGTGCTATAGTGCAGAATTAGTTTTTTTTTTTAATATTTTATTTTATTGAATCACCGTGACATATTTACAAGCTTTCGTGTTTGGGTTACAATCTCACAATGATCAAACACCCATCTCTCCATGAGTGCACATTCCCCACCACCAATATCCCGAGTATACCCCCCCTTTTCCCACCCTCCCCCTGCCTCCATGGCAGACAATACTCCCCATAATCTCTCTCTCCTTTTGGGCATTATGGCTTGCAACACAGACACGGAGAGGTCATCATGTTTGGTCCATTATCTACTTTCAGCATGCATCTCCCATGCCAACTGGTTCCTCCAGCCATCATTTTCTTAGTGATTCCTTCTTTATTCCATCTGCCTTCTCCCCTCCACTTATGAAGCAGGCTTCTAGCTATGGGGCAATCCTCCTGGCCCTTGTCCCTGGTAGGTGAATTAGAATTAGTTTCACTGGGGTTTGAGCGATAGCACAATGGGTCAGGTGTTTGCTTTGCATTCAGATGACCTAGGTTCGATCTCCAGCATACTATATGGTTCCCTGAGTACTGCAGGGAGTTACTGAATGCAAAGCCAGGAGTAACCCTTGAGCATCGCTGGGTATGGCCCAAAATGCAAAAAAAGAAGAAATAGTTTCACTTATTTATAATCCACATGCTATACAATTCACTGATTAAAAATGTATAATTCAGTGGTGTTTACATATCTAAAAAGTTATCTACAATTCCTACTATGTAGTTTTAGACCGTTTTATTATCTACAAAAGAAATTTAGTGCCAATTAGCAGTTTTATTTCGAGCTGCCAACCCCAGTCCTAGACAACCACTAATATACCTTCTGACTTTATAAACTTTCTTATTGTGGACATTTTAATAAATGGAATAATGTATTAAAAATTTGGCAGTAGTTTTTTCACCTCTGAGGAACTAGTGTCAAAAGAGAATATTTGTCCAATAAGATATTTGTATTTTTCCAAGATAATGAGGAAATCTAGATATTTATATGAGAACTCCTCCAATTTTTAACTGACACAATTTTTAATGTAAGTGCCATGCAGAATTCAGAGCAAACAAAAAGGTTTATAAGACCTGGCATTGTAACTTCTTTATCTCTTGTTAGAGTTCCAAAGTCTGTTTCTAGTAGTAGGTCAAGATAAGTGTAATTTTTAAAATTAAAGTTCAAGTGATATTAGTGGTGGCCTAGCATTTTCAGGCTCTCTGAATGCTCTTGGAAGATGAAAATCAAGACTTAGCTTAATCCCCATTTATGATTATGTTATGCTGGATGGAACAAATGCTCAGTTAAAACAGGATTAATGAACAGACTTACGCTTTGGCCCTGCCACTGAGTGTGGTCTTGGATGAACAATTTCTCTGCACTTCTTCAACTGTAACTATAAGTTATGAGCATCAGTTTTGTGAAAGTGATTATTTTCAGTTTTTCTATTTTTAACTGAATCACCATGAATTCTAAAATTCCAAAGACATTTATGATTGAGTTTCAGGCATACATTGTTTTGACACCAGTTCCTTCAGCAGTATCCACTACCCTCCACCAAAGCTCCCAGTTTTCCTAGTCTATCTTTGGGGCAGCATACTCTCCCCCTCCTCCATTGTCCTCTTGTTCCCTTCTCTAACTTACCTCCCCCCACCCCCGCCCCTGCTCCCTGCTAGCTGCTTTCCGCTGAAGACCAAGTCTCCTGCTCTTTGTTTGAAAACTATTTTTATACCAAAAAAAAGTTGTAAAAAGCTGGATAAAGGAATGCTTGAATTCTTGAGCAAGAAGTTCCTGAGCACAAACTGGGTTAGCCACAACAAATGTTTTCAGATTTAAGCAAAACCGTTGCCACACAATAAAAAGAACCCGACGACATGGGTATGGTGAAGGACACCACTGTGCTTTTAAAGGAGAATATAATGTAATCAGCACACGCTGATTTTCAATGATGAGCACCTGAAGCTCCGATGATGTTTTATTTTAATAAAATAAAGAGCCCTAATGAAAATTAAGCTCAGAACATCTTGACACAGACTGAAAATATGGAATGTGTCAGCTTGAACACCAATTAGAGAAAATTGGATAAGACTAAATCAACAGCTTTAGCCTCATTTACTATTCAAACCCTCTACCTAATTAACACTTAATGTTTTCAGTTTTTAAATGACAAAACTGTGGTGATTATGAGGGGAAAGCATTTAGGTGGAAATATTTGGGAGTTGCAATATTTTCCCCCAAATCACCTCACTATAACATCATCTCTAAGTAGAGACTTGTTCCCAGACCCCATCTCTTGTAATTTGATTCACCAGGTGACAGAAAATAGAATATATTTTATGTTTATATCACAAGTCTTCCAAGTGATTCAGATCATCAAAAAGTTCTGGGGAAATTCTAGAGAAAACTTATTTCATTACAGTTCCAGACCATTTCTAGTGAAAAAAAATTGAAGAAGTCACAAACTCTTAGAGCTTCCTCACTGATATAAAGAAATAAAATCCAAGCCATAGTACAGCAAGCAAGGCTCTTGCTTTGCACTTGGCCAAACTGGATTCAGTTGCTAATACCAAAAATTGTCCTCTCAGCACTGTCAGGGGTGATCTCTGAGTACAGAGCCAGCAGGAGTAATCTCTGAACACTGCCAGGTGTGGTCCCAAAGCAAACAAGAAAGTAGAATGCACATATTAAACTATTATTAACAGTATTGTAAATCACAACATCTCAAACAAGATGGGGGAGAAATCATGACTTTTAAACCACAGACATAGTAATTATTCTATAATAAAACAATTTTAAGAAGAAGAATTGCTATATATAGCTTAATTAATAATATTTAAGGTCATTTTTATGATCCAAAAATGCTCTGTTCATAAAGCATATACATTTGAATAAAACACTTGCATATGTGTTTTCCCATCCCTTTTATTCCTACAATTTCAGAATCCTTTGATCTCTAAAAATAAATATTTTGATAAGTTTTCACAATCTTAAAGGGCTCTATTTAGACTTTTTCAGGTACTACTACAAATTCAGTCTTAGATGCAAAATGACAAAATTGAAGATTATGACATTATTCATATAATATTAAACCTACGTCTTATTACTGAATGACGGGGCAAGAAGTACATTGTTAATTACATCAAATTATTTTTATTTTAATAGAGGACATGAGGAATTGGAAACATATACCCTGCTTATGGATAGGGAGAATCAACATTGTCAAAATGGCAATACTCCCCAAAGCATTATATAGATCCAATGCAATCCCTATAAAAAATACCCATGAAATTCTTCAAAGAAATGGATCAAGCAATCCTTAAATTCATATGGGACAACAAACGCCCACGGATAGCTAAAACAATACTTGGGAAAAAGATGATGGGATACATCACCCTCCCCAACCTTAAACTTTACTACAAAGTGGTAACAATTAAAACAGCATGGTACTGGAACAAAGGCAGAGCCACAGACCAGTGGAACCGGGTGGAATGTCCCTACACACAACCTCAAATATATGATAATTTAATCATTGATAAGGGAGCAAGAGATGTGAAGTGGAGCAAGGAAAGCCTCTTTAACAAATGGTGCTGGCATAACTGGACAACCACATGCAAAAGAATGGGCTTAGACCTTGACCTGACAACATGCACAAAAATCAGATCAAAATGGATTAAAGACCTCAACATCAGACAACAATCCATAAGGTATATCGAAGTCAAGGTCGGCAAAACCCTCCACTATATTGAAGCTACAAGTATCTTCAAAGATGACACACAACTGATCAACCAAGAGGAAATAGAGATAAACAAATGGGACTATATTAAACTAAGAAGTTTCTGAACCACAAAAGATACAGTGACCAGGATACAAAGAAAATTTTCAGAATGGGAAAGGATATTCACCCAATACCCATCTGATAAGGGGTTGATATCAAGGGTATATAAAGCACTGGTTGAACTCTACAAAAAGAAAACATCCAAACCCATCAGAAAATGGGGCGAGGAAATGAACAGAAACTTTTCTAAGGAAGAGATACGAATGGCCAAAAGGCACATGAAAAAATGCTCTGCATCACTAATCATCAGGGAGATGCAGATCAAAACAACTGTGAGATACCACCTCACACCGCAGAGAATGGCACACATCCAAAAGAACAAAAGCAACCGCTGTTGGAGAGGATGTGGGTAGAAAGGGACCCTTCTACACTGCTGGTGGGAATGCCGACTGGTTCAGCCCTTTTGGAAAACAATATGGACACTTTCCAAAAAATTAGAAATTGAGCTTCCATTTGATCCAGCAATACCACTTCTGAGAATATATCCCCGAGCAACAAAAAAAGTATAGTCGAAATGACATCTGCACTTATATGTTCATCACAGCACTGTTTACAATAGCCAGAATCTGGAAAAAACCTAAGTGCCCAAGAACAGATGACTGGTTAAAGAAACTTTGGTACATCTATGCAATGGAATACTTTGCAGCTGTTAGAAAAGATGAAGTCATGAACTTTGCATATAAGTGGATAAACATGGAAAGTATCATGCTAAGTGAAATGAGCCAGAAAGAGAGGGACAGACATAGAAAGATTGCACTCATCTATGGAATATAAAATAACAGAGTAGGAAACTAACACCCAAGAATAGTAGTATATCATACAAGGTGGTTGACTCCATGGCTTGGAAGCCGGCCTCACATGCTGGGGGAAAGGCAGCCCGGATAGAGGAGGGAATACCAAGTAAAATGTGGTTGGAGGACCCACTTGGGAAGGGAGATGCGTGCTGAAAGTAGACTAGAGACTGAACACTATGGCCACTCAATATCCCTATTGCAAACCACAACACCCAAAAGGAGAGAAAGAACAAAATGTAATACCCTACCACAGAGGCAGGGTTGGGGGGGGACGGGATTGGAGGGTGGGAGGGATAATGAGTTCATTGGTGGTGGAGAATGGACTCTGGTGGAGGGATGGGTTCTCGAACATTGTATGAGGGAAACACAAGCACAAAGATGGGTAAATTTTTAACTATTCTCATGGTGACTCACTAATTAAAAAAATAAATTAATTAAAAATAAATAAATTATTTATGTTTTTAATGTTACATCATGTGCAAGATTTTGTGGTCCTAGAATTATCAATATGTTAAAATAAATTTAAAGAATGTTCAAATCCTGTTTTGACATTTCTATCATTATTTACTTTTAATATATTAAGACACTCAGATACAACAGTGGTGGCTTTGAAATTTTTTATTTCTAAGAGTTCCTTTCTCTAATTATATACTGATACCATTCTATTATCTAAGGTTAACTATTCAGGCAGGCTCTTACCTTAATACTCCTAGTTCCTCTAGAACCTTTCTCCATTTATTGCAATGTTTTCTTCTCTTGAATATTACCTACATATTTCTCCCCCAGTGTTTTTTTTCACCAGTCTTATTTTTTGCTTTTTGGATCACACCTGGTGATGGACAGGGGTTACTCCTGGCTTTGAACTCAGTAATTACTTCTGGCGGTGCACAGTGGACCATATGGGATGCTGGGAATCCAACCCGTGTGCAAGGCAAACGCCCTACCCGCTGTGCTATTGCTCCAGCCCCTTCCCCAGTCTTTTTATTTTATTTTTTATTTTTTTATTTTTTTGCTTTTTGGGTCACAGCCGGCGATGCACAGGGGTTACTCCTGGCTCATGCACTCAGGAATTACTCCTGGCGGTGCTCAGGGGACCATATGGGATGCTGGGAATCGAACCCGGGTCGGCCGCGTGCAAGGCAAATGCCCTGCCCGCTGTGCTATTGCTCCAGCCCCTTCCCCAGTCTTTTTAAAGCATCATTTTTCTCCTCCATTTCCCAAGGTCTCAATCATAACCTAAAAGGTCATAAACTGAAGAGCTCAAAGGGACCAGGCAGCAAATATAAATTGCTTGCTTCTCTTTTGGGATTTATATTTGAATATCCTGCCGTCATTTAACATGTCTAAAAAGAAACTCATTGACTTTCCTATAAGAGGATATCCACTTTATTTTCTTTGCTGATGACATGATAATTCTGATCTATTAATATGTAATGAGTAAAGAGTTCTGACAGAATTGAGTTAGACTTTTTAAATAACTTGATGGTTGTAGTACTACATAGATCTACTTAGAATCCATTAGTAGGCAGTAAATAGCAAACAAATCAACATGGATATGGAGCAGAACATGACTAGGTATGATTTAAAGTACATTATATAAAGCTTTAAAAGTTACCACCAAGCTAAGGAAGGTTCAAATATGTTTAGTTTATTCATACCTTCAAGAAAATCACTAAGGAAATAGTTGATATTTTCTATGAACTGTGCTCTTTATTTGTTATATGTTTTAGTTTAATATTTTTTATTAGTGAATCACCATAAGGGTACAGTTACAGATTTACACATTTTCGTGCTTGTGTTTCTGTCATACAATGTTCGAGATCCCATCCCAACACCAGTATCCATTCTCCACCACCAATGAACCCAGTATCCCTCCCACCCCCAAGTCCCACCCCCCCACCCCACCCTGCCTCTGTAGCAGGGCATTCCCTTTTGTTCTCTCTCTCCTTTTGGGTGTTATGGTTTGAAATAGGGGATATTGAGTGGCTATTGTGTTCAATCTATAGTCTACTTTCAGCAATCATCTCCCTTCCCAAGTGGGTCCTCCAACCACATTTTACTTGGTATTCCCTTCTCTATCTGAGCTAACTTTCCCCCCAGCATGTGAGGTCGGCTTCCAAGCCATGGAGCAAACCTCCTGGTATTTATTTCTAATATTCTTGGATGTTATCTCCTATTTTTTGGGTTTTTTTTCTTTTTTGAGTCACACCCGGCAATGCTCAGGGGTTACTCCTGGCTCTGCACTCAGGAATTAGTCCTGGCGGTGTTCAGGGTACCATATGGGAAGCTGGATGTTGAACCCGGGTCAGCCGCATGCAAGGCAAATGCCCTACCCGCTGTGCTATCACTCCAGCTCTGGGTGTTAATCTCCTATTCTGTTATTTTATATTCCACAGATGAGTGCAACCTTTCTATGTCTGCCTCTCTCTTTCTGACTCATTTCACTTAGCATGATACTTTCTATGTTGATCCACTTATATGCAAAGTTCTTGACATCATCTTTTCCAACAGCTGAACTGTGCTCTTTAGATACATCATAATTTCATCAGTTTTGAGCTGCTGGATGGCTAGCTCCCAGAGAAGAACTCTTGAGTGATTCTTATCCTTTTTGGGGTCATGAATCTCTTTAAGAATCTGGTTAAATTTATAGTTTGCCCTGAAATATAACCTATTTGCATACTACCAAATAATTGTATACAATTTCAAAGATACTAAGAACCACCTGCTGCTATTCACAACCCCCCAGGCTAATAACCTCTGCCTTATATTTCCTTAGCTATATTGAGATATTCCAAGTCTCTCTAGGGATAAGTCAAGGAAAGAATATTCTTTGCTCAGCACATTGAATTTCCTCTTAGAGCTTTCTGTGTATTGGATATTCTCTCTTCCAATGGATTCCATTAGGTTATATTGACAAAATCTGTGAAAGAAAAAATCCTTCATGCTTGGACTTTTAGTGTTTGTGTTCAGCAAGTATATTTGTTTGGTGATTATTGTATTTAAGATATAAGGGTAAAAAGAGATATAAGGGTAGGAAAGAAAGAATCAGCAATAAAAAAGACAAATAAAAATGAAACTTTGTTGCTTGAATGGAATGCTGACATTAAACAAAGAAAATGGCTTAATAAAAATTATAGCTGTAAATATTAACGAAGATACTATCATGAAGCTGATACAGAGAGTTACAAGAAGTGTAAATTAAGGAAATTATTTCTGCTTAAACACAGTAATAAAAGACCTACAGAGAAAAAATATTCCATGCGGAAGTCTAAGGAATTTGTGTTGGGAAAAATTATTTTCTTTTCTTTCATTTATTTATTTAATTGAATCACCGTGAGATATTTTAAAAACTTTCATTTCTGTGTTATAATCACACAATGATCAAACACCCATCCCTCCACAGTGCACATTCCCCACCACCAATATCCCCAGTATAACCCCCTTTCCCACCCTCCCCCTGCCTCCATGACAGACAATATTCCCCATACTCTATCTAATTTTGGGCATTATAGTTTGTAATAAAGATGGGAAAATTAAAAAAAATATTGAATCACTGTGAGAACAGTTACCAAGCTTTCGGGTTTGGGACTGCACTCATTTGTGGAGTATAAAATAACATCACATGAGGCTGACACCCAAGGACAGTAGATACAAGGGCCAGGGGGATTGCCCCACAGCTGGAAGACTGCTTCATGAGCCGAGGGGAGAAGGCAGATGGAATAGAGGAAGGATCACTAAGAAAATAATGGTTGGAGGAATCAGTCGTTGTGGGAGATGCATGCTGAAAGTAGATAATGAACCGAACATGATGACCTCTCAGTGTCTGTGTTTCAAGCTATAATGCCCAAAAGTAGAGAGAGTACAGGGAATATTGATCGCTATAGAGACAAGGGGAGAGTGAGAAAGGGGGGTATACCCGGGAGATTGGTGGTGGGGAATGTGTACTGGTGGAGGGAAGGGTGTTTGATCATTGTGAGATTGTAACCCAAAGACGAAAGCTTGTAACTATCTCATGGTGATTCAATAAAATTTTAAAAATTTAAAAAAAATAAGCTTTTGGGTTTAAGTCTCAGTCATACAATGATCAAACACCCATCCTTTCATCAGTACACATGTTCCACCACCAAGAACCCCAGTATACTCCCCATCCCACCCTCCACCCTGTCTGTGTGGCAGATGATTTTCATTTTACTCTCTCTTTACTTTTATTGCATTCAATGTTTCAACAGAAAACCTGTAGGATAACATAGCCTCAGGTAGTTTAGGTTTATTGGGTTACTCCCATCACAGTGCTCCCATTCCTCTGTGTTTATTTGTAGCTTCTTTCTTAGTGTTCTGTTGACTTGTAAATATTGTTATTCTCTTCTCCTTGAGTCCTTTGCATAGTTTATTCAGAGCCATGTCCTTTTGTATGGACACAGGAAGACCTTGCAAATGCTTTTGTAACCTGGGAGTCATTTGACTCTACATGATATTTTCCTCCTGGGCATCTGTTCTCTCCACCTAAGCCTCAGCTGCCCTTACTTCCTAGCACCCCCCAAAACAGGGTCCCGACGAGGGATGGGACGAACCCACCGCAAGCGGTGAGTTGTGTGCTACCTTGGCATCGAGATGGGCCTGGCCAAAGTGCCTAATGCTTAACTATACGTTAAGAGCTTGATCATGGACAAATGCTGTCTTGATCCAAGCAGTAATAACTGGATTTGGACCTGCTAGGGATAGGAATGATTGATCTAGCCTGAGGGCTGTAGTCTGAGTCTGTGGCAAGATGTTGCCAGGAGTCCTGCCTTGCAAACCTCAATGTATCTCTTGCTATGTCCATACAAAAATAAGTAGTATTAAGATGTGAATAAGTTCTTGGACTAGGAAAAGGAGAAAAACCTTAAGAGGTATTTTGCGAACGGGATTTTTTTTTAATATCTCTTTCTTCTCTTTCATTATTTGTACATAAGAAAGCCATGGACTTTTGGGTGTCAATTTTTTAGCCTGCCATTTACTATATCGACTTATTGTTTCTAGGAGCTTTTCTGTAGAGTCTTTTTCTTTAAATTTTTATTTTATCACCATGTGGAAAGTTACAAAGTTTTCAGGTTTATGTCTCAGTTATACAATATTCAAAGACCATCCCTTCACCAGTGCCCATATTCCACCACTAAAATCCCCAGTATACCCTCCGCCCCCGCCCCCCACCCCCAACTGTATAACTGATGAATTTCACTTCATTTTCTCTTTACCTTGATTACGTTCCATATTTCAACACAAAACTCATTATTGTTGTGGGAGTTTCCCCCGCAAAAAGACAGCCCTACTAAGGAAGCATTTGATAATTAGTTTCCCATTAAAAGATTGTATGTTTTCAGTTTTTAGAAAAGGTCGCGCAGCCACGTTAGCGGCTGCGTGGTTCGGATGTGTCCCAGTCCCGCATCCCGGAGCCGTGTTAGTTGCTGCTCAGTGTCGCCAGGGCTCCATCTGGAGAAGGTGTGGTGGTTGCACCTCCTCCGTCCGGATCCCCAGTGTTGCTGGCCCCGATTCGGGTCCGGAGCATTCTCTGGCCGCATTGCTCACCAGAATGCCTGGCTGTTTCTCTCTCTGAAGAGTCTTTAGGGTTTTTCAAGTATAGTATCATATCTTCTGCAAATAGTGATAACTTGATCTCTTCTTTTCCTATCTGTATGCCCTTGATATCTTTTTCTTGTCTAACTGCTATGGCCAGGACTTCCAGTACTATATTGAACAAGAGTGGCGAAAGCGGGCAACCTTGCCTTGTGCCTGATCTTAGAGGGAAGGCTTTCAGTTTTTCCCCATTGAGAATGATACTTGCTGTGGGCTTTTGGTAGATGGCTTTGACTATATTGAGGAAAGTTCCTTCGATGCCCATTCTGCTGAGAGTTTTCATCATAAACGGGTGCTGAATCTTGTCAAATGCTTTCTCTGCACCTGTTGATAGGATCATATGGTTTTTATTATTTCTTTTATTAATATGACGAATTATATTGATTGACTTGCGAATGTTAAACCATCCTTGCATCCCTGGGATTAATCCTACTTTGTCATGGTGTATGATCTTTTTGATGAGTCGTTGGATTCTATTTGCTAATATTTTGTTGAGTATCTTTGCGTCTGTGTTCATCAGGGATATTGGTATGTAATACTCTTTCTTTGTGGTATCTTTGAGCCCACAGAATAGGAAAGAATATTTACCCAATACCCATCTGATAAGGGATTAATATCCAGGAAATAAAAGATACTTGTAGAATTGCATAAGAAAAAACATCCAACCCCATCAAAAAATGGGGAGAAGAAATGAACAGAAGTTTCCTCAAAAAAAGAAATACAAATGGCCGAAAGGCACATGAAAAAGTGCTCCACATCCCTAGTCATCATGGAGATACAAATCAAAACAACAATGAGATACCATCTCACACCACAGAGACTGGCACACATTCAAAAGAACAAAAGCAACCAGTGCTGGCGTGGATGTGGGGAAAAAGGGACGCTTCTTCATTATTGGTGGGAATGCCAACTGGTCCAGCCTTTCTGGAAAACAATATGGATAGTCCTTCAAAAACTAGAAATTGAGCTTCCATATGACCCCGCAATACCACTTCTAGGAATATATCCCAAGGATGCAAAAGAGCACAGTAGAAATGACATCTGTACCATTATGTTCATTGCAGCACTGTTCACAATAGCCAAAATCTGGAAACAACCTAAGTGCCCTAAAACAGATGACTGGTTAAAGAAACTTTGGAACATCTGCACAATGGAATACTATGCAGCTGTCAGGAGAGATGAAGTCATGAAATTTGCTTATAAATAGATAGACATGGAGAGTATCATGCTAAATGAAATGAGTCAGAAAGAGAGGGACAGACATAGAGGGACTGCACTCATTTGTGGAGTGTAGGGTAGCATCACATGAGGCTGACACCCAAGGACAGTAGATACGAGGGCCAGGGGGATTGCCCATAGCTGGAAGACTGCTTCATGAGTGGAGGGGAGAAGGCAGATGGAATAGAGAAGGGATCACTAAGAAAATGATGGCTGGAGGAACCAGTTAGAATGGGAGATGCATGCTGAAAGTAGATAATGGACCAAACATGATGACCTCTCAGTGTCTGTGTTGTAAGCTATAATACCCAAAAGTAGAGAGAGAGTATGGAGAATATTGTCTGCCATGGAGGCAGGGGGAGGATGGGAAAGGGGGGTATACTCGGGATATTGGTGGTGGGGAATGTGCACTGGTGAAGGGATAGGTGTTTGATCCTTGTGAGATTGTAACCCAAACATGAAAGCTTGTAACTATCTCACGG
Organism: Sorex araneus; assembly: GCF_027595985.1. Lineage (NCBI taxonomy): Eukaryota > Metazoa > Chordata > Mammalia > Eulipotyphla > Soricidae > Sorex > Sorex araneus. Next base: position 100,058,062 of record NC_073313.1, on the reverse strand, counting down.
TGATTCAATAAAATTTAAATTTTTTAAAAAAATAATAAAATAATAATTTTTTAAAAAGAGGTATTTTGCCTGCTGGCAGTCAGGAGAGGCTTTAGAATGCCTGGCCCTCAGGAAGGGCTTTCTTATGTTGATTTTGCTACCTGGCTGTGTGTAGCCTAGGGGCAAGGGGGGAGAGAGAAAAAGAGGAGAGAGAGAGAGATGAGAAGGATAAGGTAGATCCAGAGAGGATGGGGCTAGGACTTCGGGAGATGAGAAAGATGGAAGATGGAATAAATGGCAACTGATCAATCAATCAGCTTGGCCCTCATATCCTCCTCTGTCTGCCCCATGGCCCGGTGTTGGGGCTGGACTGAGCTATCAGGGCGAGCCCATGTAAACTGTACTGTACTACGGACAGGAACATAGGGACCCATGAAAATGGGCGAGATTTCTCGTGGGTCCTGACTGGTTTGGATGAAGCTGAACATTTTCCCCCTTCAAGCTGCCTTCAGAAAAATAATTTCAGTATACTGAAAAGAGCAGTTTTCCTTCTCTCACAGAAGCCTGGCTGGTCTTTGACATGCAGATGGTGTTAGCCAGGCCTGCCCTTTGATATTGTAAATTGTAGGCTCTGGCCCAGCCTAGTCTTTGGGATGTAGATTTCAGGTACAGGGCCCAGCTTTGTCTTTGGGATGTAAATCCAAGTGCTTTTAGCCCAAGGAAGGTTTCAGTTTTGGTTTTGCATCTTCTTTCTGGAGGCCTAGATTACTGGCCTGCGGATACAAGGAAATAATGTTGCCTCAATGTTCTTCCTGTAACATCTTTTGATGCCTTTGGTGACGTCACTGTATTGCGCCCTTTAGGGGTACCATGATCAATAAAAGTAGGTCCAGGAGGCCCTCTGCCTTTGCTAAGAGCCAGAGAGAGCCTTAGTCCTCCAATCAATGCATTTCTTATCTCAGCGCCTCTGACCCAGGAACGTTCACGCAACAGCCCGGGCCGCTGCGGGGAGGGGGGCGGCCAACGGGAAGAGTCGCCCGGGCTCTTGCCCGGGTCGCCCCTTGGCAGATTAGTTTTTTACTTTCATCAGTGCACATGTTCCACCACAAAGAACCCCAGTATACTCCCCATCACACCCCTCACCCTGCCTGTGTGGCAGATGATTTTTCACTTTCCTCTCTCTTTACTTTGATTGCATTCAATGTTTCAACAGAAAACCCACTATTATTATTTGGAATTTCCCCCCAACAATTAGACCTGCCAAAAAGACATCATTTGATAAATTGTTTTCTATTGCTGATAATGAAGAGTATATGATGTTTTGGATTTCTGGTATTTTAGTAATTAAGTCCAGAGGGATTTCTGCCAGAAGCTGCTGCATTCCGAAATTGGTTTGTGTGCTTGTGGGATCATAGCTGTTCAGAATCAGAGGAGCTGTTAATGGACGGCCTCTTGGGGTCTTGTCTGGGTGGGGAGCAGCACCGGTTCCCCACCAGCAACCCATCCCGAGAATTCCCACATGCCCTGTCACTGCAAACTTGTACCTCCGTCCAGTAGGCTCTGAAAGATGGCAGTCACCATGCTGCCACCGTGGGAAAGGCCAAGGGACAAGGGGAAAATTCTTAATGGAAGGAAGAGCATAAACAATATACTTTGAATAGAAAATATCTTGCCTTATTTAAGTAAGTGAAAAATAACAGTATGTGTATGTCTGGAAGCAAATACATGAAGGGAAGACTGGCAAAAGAATAAGGTGGGAAAATAGGAAGAAAGAGGACCTATCAAGAAGGATATTTGAGGGGACTGGAGCAATAGCACAGTGAGTAGGGCATTTGCCTTGCACGCAGCCGACCCGGGTTGGATTCCCACCATCCCATATGGTCCCCTGTGCACTGCAAGGGGTGATTCCTGAGTGCAGAGCCAGGAGTAACCCCTGTGCATTACCAGGTGTAACCCAAAAAAAGCAAAAAAAAAAGAAGGATATTTGAACCCTCCATGACATTGACACTAAAGGCATCTTTAAGGATGAAACACCACTGATCTAGCAAGTTGAAACAAACATAAACAAATGGGACTACATTAAACTAAGATGTTTCTGCACCTCAAAAGATAGTGGCAAAAATGCAGAGATATTCAACTGAATGGGAAAAAATATTTACTAAATACCCATCAGATAAGGGGTTAATATCCAGGATATACAAGAACTAGTAGAACTGTACAAGAAAAAACCTCCAACTCCATAAAAAATGGGGAGAAAAAATGAAAAGAAACTTCCTCAAAAATACAAATAGACAAACGGCACATGAAAACTGCTCTACATAAGTAATCATCATGGAGATGCGAATCAAAACAATATTTGAGATACCATCTTAGACCACAGAGACTGGCACACATCAGAAAAATAACAAGGGCAGCCAGTGTTGGTGTGGATGTGGGGAGAAAGAGACTCGATTGTTGGTGGGAATGCCAACTGGTCCAGCCTTTTTGGAAAACTATATGGGCATTCCTTCAAAAATTATAAACTGAGCTTCCATATCACCCAGCGATACTGCTTCTGGGAATATATCCCGGGGTGCAAAAATGCACAGTAAAAATGACATATGCACCTGTATGTTCATTGCAGACTGTTCACAATAGCCAGACTCTGGAAACAACCCGAGTGCCTGAGAACAGACAACTGGTTAAAGAAACTTTGGCACATCTAAATAATGGAATACTATGCAGCTGTTAGGAAAGATGAAGTCGTGAGATTTGCTTATAAGTGGGTGGACATGGAGAGTATCTTGATGGTTGGAGGGATCGCTCAGTATGGGACACATGTGCTGAAAGTAGAAAAAGGATCAAACATGATGGCTCCTCAGTATCTGTGTTGCAAACTGTAATGCCCAAAATTAGAGAGAGATTAAAAAGGAAACTGTTTGCCATAGGGACATGGGATGGGGCCAGGGGGTGTGTGGTGGGAAGGATACTAGTGACATTGGTGGTGGAAAATGTACACTGGTGTAGGGATGGGTGTTTGATCATTGTAAGACTGAAATTCACTCATGAAAGCTTTGTAACTGTATCTCACGGTGATTCCATAAAAAACATTTCTCCTCTGAAGACCCTAGGTATCTCCTAATCACAAGTCACATCATTTCTTCCTTTAAGCAGACCAGGAAGAAATCATGGCTCCTTGTGACCTGTGTATATCAAACTAGTTCTTCTCAGACTTTAATGCAAATCACAATCAACTGCAAACCATGCCAATATATCAATTTCTGGACCTCATACCCAGATTTAAGTAGATCTAGAGTGGGAGCAGAGAGTTTGCACTTCAGTGTTTTCAGGTGAGGCAGATGCTGACACATTGAGGAATTATGCTTTGCAAACCACTGGCCAAGATTATATTTATAATTTTAAAATTATGAATTGTTAGTTCTAGCAACATAGTTCCAGACTCCTCTTGTTTTGTTTTGTATTCCCGTATTATTTCTCTAAAAGTTGTTTTATGTATTTTTCCACATCCTTATTGAGATACTGTGATTTATTCTACTGTTAATGATAGTTTTATGCACATGCTACTTCAATGCTACACCCCCCATGGAGTGCTCTTTTTCTTCCACCAAAGTCCCAAAGGTCCTACCATACAAATCCTCCCCTTCTCTACTTTGGAGTAGAATTAGGGAATGAGTGTGGAAAGGGTAAAGTTTATTTGCTTGAAATATATTACACGTTGAGTACCACAATCCACACCAATGTCATGTAATAAACAAGTTAAAAGCAGGTATGTGATATTTTCTAGGGTTAAATTCTGTTTGTTATCTGATACCCTATAAGTGAACAAGAAGTGTCCATAATTCCAAATGCTACAAATAACTATAAAATACGAATGCCTTTGAAGGCCACTGATTATACCATATAATATTGAAGCTTCTTTTTTTTTAAAAAAAGACATTGAGTTTTTCCATTAATGGATTCACCTGCAGTGCAGTGATTCATCTGAAGTACCATCAAGGTGTTTGCCAATAATCAGTGGTATTATATTAAATTTGACTTTTACTTTCAAAAATACTCATGTGGTATTTCTCATTATCTAGTCCTTGAAATACTTCAAAGCAATACATCATGATGTGAACTTTCCCTACAAAAGATAGTATGTAGTTAGATCTATTTCAAGACCTGATAATTTTCATAATTTTTTTTGCCCTTTAGTGAAAGTCATCAGAAAACAACTCTTCTTCCCTGATTTTTCTTTTGTTCATGAGGTTGTATAAGTTTTTCAGGGACAATGACTTTTTAAAAAATAAAAATAGTTTCTGAAATATTAATGTAATATATAAATTGTATGATTAATGCTTTTAAAAACGAACTTATATAATAATCTCATAATTATGTGAAGCAGTAACTTCTGCTCGCTATGTTCAAATTAAAATATGATGACTAACTAATGTTAGAAATATGCTTTTCATTTTTCAAAGTGATTCATGAACATTAGCTCATTTAGTTATTTCCAGAAACATAACTATGATGAGAGGATAGGTGATATTGCCATCTTGTTATAGATGAAGATATTGTGACAAATTTGTTAAATAATTTAGCAGGGGTAACATTGATCCTAGAAGAATCAGTCAGTACCAAGACACAGACATGCTAATAACTGGTCGCATGAGTACCCCATGATGTCAACTGTCCCTACTGAGTAGTGATAGAAACACATTATACACATAACTACTCTAGCTGTATATGAACATATACGTGTGTATATGTGTGCACACATGAATTATTCAGTATAACTTTCAATTTGCATCTTAATGCACTGTAAATTTTTGTTGATCTAGTATGAAGTATCTACACAGTTTTTTCTACTATAGAAATGAAATATGTGAGTTTATATTATTGTATGTAGTGATATTGTAAATTGAAGATATTTCCCTTGATGGGAGAATGAAAAGTTAGTTTTTCCCAGAAAATGTCAAATTTTACAAATAATTTACATATAAATCAAAGTATTGTTCTCTATTCAGAGTACAATACTTTGATTGATTAAACTGTTGTTGTTTAAGATAACAGTTGTGAGAAATCATCTCATAAATGCCCATAAATGCAAGCTCTAAGGTCTGAGTAGTATTCTGAGTAAAGCAAGCTTAGAACAAGATCACAAGAGCTCCAAAGATTCAGCCATGCAGGAAATATCCCGATAGGGGAAATTTAGATTTAGGCAGATATATGTTATTCTAGGGAGAGTTCAGCCTAAGGAAAAAAACACCTGCTAGGAAAAGCTCAGACTTAAGCAGGAAACATGCTGTTAAGGAGAGTTCAGGTCTAAGCATGAAACATCTTTGTAGGGAGAATAGAGGATAAGACTGACTTATGTTGGAGTCCCCACACACACAGCCTGACAGGGAGAGTCCTGCCAAGAAGAGTTAAAAATAAAAACAACCCAAAACCATAATATCAAGGTTATCGTTTCTTTATCCTGTGTTTCGCATGCCCACAGCTGTGCTAACAGTTTATCCTTTGTTCTATGTACTAGCATATTACAAATGGTGTTTGTGATGGAAAGGAGGGGGGAAATGGAGGTGTACTAATAAAATAACCAAGGAGCTCTTTGTTCGTGGGTGTTGAGTTTAACTTGCTGCTTGGACAAACAGTTTCCGTCTTATTCTCTGCAACTGACTCTACTGGACAGAGCCAAAGGTTCACCAGAGTTCAAAAAAATTTATTGTGATGATTTCCCACAGACTCACAATTTCACTTTGTTCTAATATCATGGATGTTGTTAATATCTCATAACAACATGTTATGAGATATTAACAACATCTCTTTATGTTATTTTTAAATTTATTTTTATTAAGGTAACACTGCTTTACAAGAATGCAAATCAAATAGTTGTATGTTCTAGAATCATAAGTTTACAATACCATGCCCATCACTGAAGTACCAATATTGCCTTCAGAACAATCCATTGGATCTTTTTCAGCTACCCACCTTTGGTAGTCTCAGTGCTTTGTTTATAGTCTAAGGGTTTCCTTTTACTGAACGTTATCTCTTCTAGCATATGAGTTAAATAATCTGGTATTCTTTCTTTTGCATCTGCTTATTTTTTCTGCATGATCACATACACTCCCACCCATGTTATTTCAAAAGTCTAGACTTCATATTTCCTTATAACTGAATAATATTCGATTGTATATGCATATACCCTACATATCTCCATTCCATTCATCTGCTGTTTAACATTTGGGGTTGTTTCTAGGTTCTGATTATTCCTTGTCCATAAGAATATATTCTTTCAAGTATCCTTTCAAATTAATATTTTTATTCTTTTGATAGATACCTAGGGTTATAATTACTGGGTCACATGGGAGTTATATATATTTTTGAGACAGCTCCATACTGTTTTCCATAGAGGTTGGACCAAATTTTATTGCTATGTTTAGGGGCCAGAGAGATAATATTGCTAGTAAAGCACTTCTCTTGCATGCAGCCTACATTGATTTGATCCCTGGAACAACATGAGGTTTCCTGGGCACTGGAAGGCATGAACTCTGAGCACAGAGGCAGGAGCAAGCCCTGAGTACCATCAGGTGTGGCAACTCCAAAATACAGTGCTATATTTATATTTTTAAAACATATTTTAGGATTTAACTTTTCAGAGTGGGCATGGTTGAGGTGCTCAGGGCTTATTCCTGGCTCTGTGCTTAGGGATCCAGGGGACCATATGGAGTACTAGAGATATAACCAAGATTGGCTGCATTCAAAGTAAACCCATTAATAACTGTACTGTCTCCCTGTTTTATTCTTTAAAACAGTTTTAGGCTTATTTAGAAACTGAAAGGATACAACAAAAGTGTGCATGACTTCCCCCATTATCAGCATCTCTCAGTGTATTATCAGTTTTTTGTTTGTATTGAGGTACAGAGTTTTACAATACTGCTAATCACACTTTTCATGTATACATCATTATAACAGGACACCCATCACCAGAGAGCCTACTTCTCTCCACCAGTATCACAATACCCATTTTTTTTGGTTTATTTTTTTATTAGTGAATCACAGTAAGGGTACAGTTACAGATTTACACATTTCCGTGCTTGTGTCTCCATCATACAATGTTCGAGAACCCATCCCTCCACCAGTGCCCATTCTCCACCACCGATGATCCCGGTATACCCCCATCCCTCAATCCCATCCACCCTCACACAGCTTCTGTGGCAGGGCATTCTGTTTTGTTCTCTCTCTCCTTTTGTTTGTTGAGGTTTGCAATAGGGGCATTGAGTGGCCATCGTGTTCAACCTATAGTCTACTTTCAGCACGCATCTCCCTTCCCAAGCGGGTCCTCCAACCACATTTTACTTGGTGTTCCCTTCTCTATCTGAGCTGCCCTTTTGCCCAGGATGTGAAGCCAGCTTCCAAGCCATGGAGCAAACCTCCTGGTACTTATTTCTACTATTCTTGGGTGTTAGTCCCCAATTCTATTATTTCATATTCGACAGATGAGCGTAATCTTTCTATGTCTGTTTCTATTTCTGACTCATTTCACTTAGCATAATACTTTCCATGTTGATTCACTTATACGCAAAGTTCATGACTTCATCTTTTCTAACAGCAGCATAGTATTCCATTGTATAGGTGTACCAAAGTTTCTTTAGCCAGTCATCTGTTCTTGGGCACTCGGGTTTTTTCCAGTTTCTGGCTATTGTAAACAGTGCTGCGATAAACAGGTACATGCAGATGTCATTTCGACCATACTTTTTTGTTTCTCTGGGATATATTCTCAGAAATGGTATTGCTGGATCAAATGGGAGCTCAGTTTCTAATTTTTAGAGAAGCATCCATATTGTTTACCAAAAGGCCTGAACAGGTCGCCATTCCCACCAGTAGTGTATAAGGGTCACTTTCTCCCCACATCCATGCCAACAGCGGTTGCTTTTGTGTTTTGGATGTGTGCCAGTCTCTGTGGTGTGAGGTGGTGTCTCATAGTTGTATTGATCTGCATCTTTTTGATGATTAGTGATGAAGAGCATTTTTTCATGTAACTTTTGGCCATTCATATTTCTTCCTTGAGAAAGTTTCTGTTCATTTCTTCGCCCCATTTTCTGATGGGGTTGGATGTTTTCTTCTTGTAGAGTTCAACCAGTGCCTTATATACCCTTGATATCAACCCCTTATTAGATGGGTATTGGGTGAATATCCTTTCCCATTCTGTAGATTGTCTTTGTATTCTAGTCACTGTATCTTTTGTGGTGCAGAAGCTTCTTAGTTTAATATAGTCCCATTTCTTTATCTCTGTTTCCATTCGGTTGATCAGTTGCGTGTCTTCTCTGAAGATACCTTTAGCTTCAATATCGTGGAGGGTTTTACCGACCTTGTCTTCAATGTACCTTATGGATTCTGGTCTGATGTTGAGGTCTTTAATCCATTTTTATCTGAGTTTTGTGCTTGTTGTCAGGTCAAGGTCTAAGCCCAGTCTTTTGCATGTGGTTGTCCAGTTATGCCAGTGTTGGATATCATTGGTTTGTCCTGCTCCCCTTGCCACTAGGAGCTTAGGTTTATCAGTCACACCCATCAAAGTGCTCCTGAGTCACTCCCATTCCTTTGTTTATCTGTAACCATTTCACCAGTATATCTGCTCTTCCCTTAATCTGACTGTTAATTGGTAAGGTCAGAACTTCCTAGGACACTGAATATTATAACATTGCCTTTCTCTCCTCTTTATGCCTTTTGAATAATTTACTTTAAAGCTATGTCTTTTTTGTATAGACACAAGAAGACAATATTATGTTTTTGTAACTTGGGACTTAATTGGCCTCAAATATTATTCCCTCCCGGGCATCTGCTTTCTCCACTTAAGCCTCAGCTGCCCTCAGTTCCTAGCACCCCAAAGTAGTGTCCCCGACGTGGGATGGGAAGGATCCAGGGCAAGCGGTGAGTTATGTGCTACCCTGGCATCGAGATGGGCCTGGCCAAATTGCCTAATTCTTAACTATAAGTTAAGAGCCTGATCATAGACAAATGCTGTCATGATCCAATAGTAATTATGAGACTAGGACCCTGCCAGGGATAGGAAAGACTGATCTGTCCTGAGCACTGTAGTCTGAGATTGAGATGGCCCCAGGAGAGCAATTCTATAAGCTTTAATGCATCTCTTATTGTGTCCATACAAAATGATTAATATTATGAATTCTTATATGTTTGCTGGCTGAGGAGAAGAGAAACACATTCATGGGACTCTGCCCTTGGGTGGATCCTCCTGCTGAAAGAGAATTAAGTCCTAGGAGAAGCATCCCCTGAGGGAAAAGAACCTTACCCTATTGCTAACCACACCTATATGTATGCCCCAACCCCCTCAATGCTGTGGAGATTTAACTAGGCTGTAAGAGTGGGTTGGGGGCCAGATCCACAGGGGCCAGATCCATCGGGGGCCAGATCCACGGGGGCCAGATCCACAGATCGAGAGAGAGAGAATGAAGTAGGATGGGGGAGAAAGAAGCGGGAGGAGAGTTCCAGAGGAGAGTGTATAGAGGGAAGATTGGAATAAACTGCGGTGAGACCAACCATCTTGGCTCCGTTCCGTTCCTTCACCTGCCTCGTCGTCCGCGCACCCTTTCTTTTTATTTTTATTTTTACACATGCCAGCACCATTTGTTAAGGAGGCTTTCCTTGCTCCACTTCACATTTACAAGGCCCATCCCAATTTCCTTTCCCACCATGTAAGCTCAGTTCTATACGTAAAATCTTCTGTTACAATTTAACTTTCATAATTAATGAATCTGTATTGACATATCATAATAACACAGTTTGTAGTTTACTTTAGATGTCACTCTTAGTATTATATATTCTATGGGCTTAAATAAAAACATAAAGGCATGTATCTATCACTACATCATTTCAAGTATTTTTGCTGCTTCTCTAAACTATGGAAACCATAATTTTTAAAATTTTCTCCATAGATTTGCATTTTTAAAGAATGTCAAATATTGGAATCAGATAAAATGAAGCCTTTTCAAATCAGTTTCTTTTGCTTATAATATGCATTTAAAATCTTGCATGTTTTTTCATGAACTTAAAACTAATTTATTTCTAACACTGAATAATTTCCATTGCTTTAATATATCATACCTTAAGTAAGCTTATTTTGGAGGTTTTTATATTAGTCAACTTAAGTTTTAAAACATAAATAGGCTTACCACATTCAACAGAGAAGAGGCCAGGCAGTCTGGTGAGCAACGCAGCTGGAGAAATGCTCCGGACTCGAAACCGGGCCAGCAACACAAGGGATCCAGATGGAGGAGGTACAGCTGGTACACCTTCTCCAGATGGAGCCCTGGCGACACTGAGCAGCAACTAACACGGCTCCAGGTTGTGGGACTGGAACACATCCGAACCGCGCAGCTGCTAACGTGGCCGCACGACCTTTTCTAAAAACTGAAAACATATAATCTTTTAATGGAAAACCAGTTATCAAATGCTTCCTTAGTAGGGCTGTCTTTCTTGGGGGGAAACTCCCACAACAATAGTGAGTTTTGTTTTGCAATATGGAACATAATCAAGGTAAAGAGAAAATGAAGTGAAATTCATCAGTTATACAATTGAGGGGGCGGGGGCGGGGGGTATACTGGGGATTTTGGTGGTGGAATATAGGCACTGGTGAAGGGATGGTGTTTGAATATTGTATAACTGAGACATAAACCTGAAAACTTTGTAACTTTCCACATGGTGATAAAATAAATATTAAAAAAAGATTAAACTGCAAAAAAACAATAAAATAAAATTAAAAATAATACATAATAGTCATGCTAACCCTCAAATGATGACTTACCCATTCTTTGCAGTATTGCTATTATGTGTAACAGATACAACACAATAGATCAGTAATGGTCTCAAAAGTGACATATTGCAAATTTTTAGATACTGAAAAGTGTTAGAAAATTCTTATTTTTCAAAAGAGTAATTCTTTTTTTTTTTAATTTATTTATTTTTAATTAGAGAATCACCGTGAGGGTACAGTTACAGATTTATACACTTTTGTGCTTATACTTCCCTCATACAAAGTTTGGGAACCCATCCCTTCACCAGTGCCCATTCTCCACCACCCGTAAACCCAGCGTCCCTCCCACCCTCCCCAATCCCATCTCCCCCCCACCCCACCCTGCCACTGTGGCAAGGCATTCCCTTCTGTTTTCTCTCTCTAATTAGCTGTTGTGGTTTGCAATAAAGGTGTTGAGTGGCCGCTGTGCTCAGTCCAAAAGAGTAATTCTTGATAACTTATTGAGGAATGACTTCTAAAAATGCTGAGCACTGTATTTGGTTTGGAATTCTCCTGTTAACCTGAATTCTTGCTGAACAGCAGCCTATTTTTAGAAACTGCTTAACCAGCACCAAATAAGAAACATGTAATAACATTTTTTACTTTTCTAAAATTAAAAATACTTCTGTATCTCATCCCGCTCTGAAATTACCTTCCCTCTTTGAAGTTAGAGCTAGTACTAAAGGTGGTGGGAATTAGAGGTTGCAGCTTTCTCCATTTTAAAGAAGCTATAGTCCTGAAATGTATACGGTGTAATAAGCCAGTTACTGGTGGCATCTGGAGCCACATGGCTGGGCTCAGACAGAGTGGTTTGTAGGCCCAGAACTCTGAGGGTTGGGAATCCAGGTAGGCCATGCCAATAGCAGCCAACATTCAAGAACTTGCTTAATCTCCCCCTATCCACGTACAGACTCATTGGATGTGGTGTCCTGATTCGTGGCTGCTAATGCGGCAGCGAGTTACTCGCCCCCTCCATATCCATATCCCCATATCCCATAAGAACCATAAATTATCTTCCTAGGTGGAACTTTCACTAGGACAGCCCGATCACCAAAAGCACATTAGGCCAATAATTCTTTAGCCCCAGTTCAATTAATATTCAACAAAAGCACAATAGTAGCAGTGTGCATGAAAGTCTAAACCGCACATATCACAATGCTAAAGCAATGCAGAAGTCCACCAAACTTAGTGAAAAATCTACCCCAGAAGACCCAACCAGTGATGAAGTGCTAGACAACCTCTCAAACAAGGAATTTAGAGGGTTGTTTAGGATGTATTATATACTATATTAAGTATATTAAATATATTAAATTTAATATATTATATATATTAAATGCTGAGGATGTTTAGGGAGCTAAAAGAAACAATGTAATGCCCCGCCGATATGATACAAGAGGATTTGAGAGCAGAAATGTGAAAAATGCAAACAAAATTACAAACAGAAATGACAGATCTGAAAAACCTAGTAGGTGAAGTGAAAAACTCAGTGGAAAGCCTCAGCAGCAGAGTAACAGCTGCTGAGAACAGAATCAACAAGCTCCAAGATGAAGTGCAGAGAATCTCTAACAACAGCAGAAAATATAAAAGAGTTTCAAAATGACCAACAGATGTCAAGAGAAAATCAAGATGAAACCAAGAGGAATAGCATAAGAATCATTGGAATCCCAGAGGGACAGGAAGAAAACCCTGACGAAGAAGAAACTGTCAAAGATATCATTGCTAAGACATACCCAGACCTGAAGAGCACAAGTGACCAGATTCAGGAGGCCCAAAGAGTACCAGCTAGAAGAAATCCAATATATATATATATATATATATATATATATATATATATATATATTCCAAGACATATCCAAGATCAAAGCAAGATCAAAGAAAGAAATTGCCTATAAAAGAGCGTCCTTAAGATTTACAGCCGAGGGGCTAGAGTGATAGCACAGAAAGTAGGGTGTTTGCCTTGCACTTGGTCAACCCAGATTTGATTCCCAGCATCCCATGAGCATGGCCAGGAGTAATTGCTGAGTGTATGAGCCAGGAGTAACCCCTGTGCATCGCCAGATGTGACCCAAAAACCAAAAAAAAAAATAATTTACAGACAATTTATCTGATGAAACCCTCAGGACCTGAAGACAGTGGTGCGACATAGTGAAACAAAACTCAATGAAATAAACACCTCACCAAAATCAAAATTACATTACCCTGCTAGACTTTCATTCATATCAGAAGTAACAGCACACAGTTTCACAGGCAAACACCAACTCAGGAACTTCATAGACTCAAAACCATGGTTACAAGAACAACTAAATGGGCTACTTTAAGACAAAACAAGCCCCTCAAATGCACCAAATGTTGACAGAAAGGTGGAACAAATATCCAGAACAATAATCTCTCTCAGCTGAAAGCACCAATTAAGACACAGAGTGGCAAAATGGATCAAAAAATTGAACCCAACATTCTGCTGCCTGCAAGAAATATATCTGAACAGTCAGAGCAAACACAGATTCAAAGTCAAAGGCTGGAAAACAATTATACAGGCAAACAACTCCCTCAAAAAAGCAGGGGTGGCCATTCTGGTATCAGACCACATTGATTTCTGACTGAAGAAGTCACAAGAGACAGTGAAGGTCATTTTGTATTGATGAAGGGATCTGTACATAAGGAAGAACTTACACTCCTACATGTATAAGCACCTAATGAGGGACAAGCAAAATACTTAAAACAACTACTCATAGACTTGAAGAAAGACATTGATAGCAACACAATACCAGTGGGAGATTTCAACACCGCTTTATCACTTCTCGATAGATCAACCAGACACAAACTTAGCAAGGGCATACTTTATCACAGGGAAGAACTGAAAGACAGGGTTTTAATAGATATATGCAGGACCTTTCCCCTCAAAAAGCTGAATACACATTCTTCTCAAGTGTGCACAGGACATTCTCCAAGATAGACCACATGCTGTGCCACAGAACATACCTCCATAAGATTAAGAAGATAGAGTTTGTATAAATGATCTTCTCAGGCCATGATGCGCTGAAAATATAAGTGAATCACACACACAAACAGAAAATCAATTAAAACACCTGGAAATTAAACAGCTCTCTATTGAACAACAAGTGACTTTGAAAGAAAATCAAGAGGAAATCAAAAGATTCTTGGAAATAAATGAAAATAAAGAAACGAGTTACCAGAACTTCTGAGACACCACGAAAGCTGTGTTAAGAGGAAAGTTTATAGCTCTACAAGTATTACTCAGGAAGGAAAAGCGAACCCATATACGTAACCTAACCTCACAGTTTAAGAGCCTGGAGAATGGCCAAAAAAATGAGCCCAACCCAGGCAGGAGGAAGGAAATAATAAAACTTAGAGCAGAAATTAACGAGATGGAAGCCCAAAGGCCAATGATACCAAGAGCTTGTTCTTTGAGAAAATAAGCAAGATCGATAAACCTCTAGCAAGACTCACACAGAAAGATAGAGAAAAAACCCTAATAAACTGAATCAGAAATGAAAAGGGGACATCACAACAGAAATTACAGAAATTTAAAGGACTCTCAGAGATTTCTTTGAGAATCTTTATTCCACGAAACAAGAAAACCTCGAGGAAATGGATAAATATTTGGATTCCTATAGCCTCCTGAGGCTGAACCAAGAAGACCTAGAGTACCTGAACAGACCTATCATCATCAAGGAAATTGAAACGGTAACAAAAACTCTCCCCAAAACAAAAGCTCTGGCTGAGATGGATTTACTAGTGAATTTTTCCAAATATTTAAAGAGGTTTTACTCCCAATATTTTTTAAGCTTTTGCAGGAAATGGAAGAATCAGGAACACTTACAGTTTCTAGGAAGCAAATATCACTCTGTACCAAAAGCAGAAAGAGATACCACAAAGAAAGAGAATTACAGGCTGATATCTTTGATGAACACAGACACAAAAATCCTCAACAAAATTCTAGCAAATAGAGTCCAACGACTCATCAAAAAGATAATACACCATGACCAAGTAGGGGGCTGAAGTGATAGCACAGCAATAGGGCATTAACCTTTCATGCGGCCGCCCCGTGTTCGATTCCTTCGCCCCCCCTCGGAGAGCCCGGCAATCTACCGAGAGTATTGCGCCCTCACAGTAGAGCCTGGCAGGCTACCCATGGAGTATTGGATATGCCAAAAACAGTAACAATAAGTCTCACAATAACAGACATTACTGTTGCCCGCTCGAACAAATTGAGCAACAGGATGACAGTGACAGTGACAGTGACCAAGTAGGATTCATCCCGGGGATGCAAGGATGATTTAACATTTACAAGTCAATCAATATAAACATCATATCCATAAAAGAAAAGATAAAACCATAAGATCATATCAATAGATGCAGAGAAAGCATTTGACAAGGTCCAGCACCCATTTATGATGAAAACTCTCAGAAAAATGGGGAATTGAAGAAACTTTCCTCAATATAGTCAAAGCCTTCTGCCACAAACCCATAGCAAGCATCATTCTCAATGGGGAGAAACCAAAAGCCTTCCCTCTAAGATCAGGGACAAAACAACTTTGCCCACATTCATCACTCTTATTCAATATAGTATTGGAAGTTTTGGCCATAGCATTTAGGCAAATAAAAGGTATCAAAGGCATACATGTAGGAAAGGAAGAGGTCAAGCTATCATTATTTGTGGAAGATATGATACTATATTTAGAAAATCCTAAAGACTCTGCAAAAAAATTCCTAGAAACAATAGGTTTGTATAGTAAAGTGGCAGGCTAAAAAATCAACACCCAAAAGTCCATGGTTTTCCTATATACAAATAATGAAAGAGAAGAAAAAGATACTAAAAAACAATACTTCACAATAGTACCTCGGAACATCAGCTACCTCGGAATCAGCTTAACTAAAGAGCTAAAGGACCTACACGAGGAAAATTACAAAACACTACTTCAAAAATAAAAAAGAGGACACTAGGAAATAGAGACACATCCCCTGCTAATGGATAGAGAGGATTAACATGATCAAAGTGGCAATACTCCTCAAAGCACTATACAGATTTAGTGCGGTCCCTATCAGGATACCCATGATATTTTTCAAATAAATAGACAAAGCACTCCTGAAATTAATATGGAACAATAAATCCCCAAGAATAGCTAAAGCAATCCTTGGGGAAAAGAAGATGGGTGGCATCACCTTTCCCAACTTTGAACTGCATTACAAAGCAGTAGTAATTAAAGCAGCATGGTATTGGACTAGAAACACACCCACAGACCAATGGAACAGAGTTGAATATTCTGTTACATACTCTCAAATATATGATCACTTAATCTTTAATAAAGGATCAAGAAATGTGAAGTGGAACAAGGAAAGCCTCTTCTACATGTGATGCTGGGAAAACTGGACAGCTACCTGTAAAATATGAACTCTGACCTCTAAACGCTGGGCACAAAAATTAGATCAAAGTGGATTAAAGACCTCAATTTCAGACCTGAATCCATAAGGTACATGGAGAAAAATATAGGCAGAACTCTCCATGATATTGAAGCTAAAAGCATCTTTAAGGATGAAATACCACTGACAAAGCAAGTGGAAACAAACATAAACAAATGGGACTACATTAAACTAAGAAGCTTCTGCACCTCAAAAATAAAACTGACCACAATAGAGACCCCACAGAATGGGAAAGAATAGTTACCCAGTGCCCGTTAGATAAGAGGCTAATACCCATGATGTACAAGACATTAGTAGAATTGTACAAGAAAAATTTCCCCAACCCCATAAAAAATGGGGAGAAGAAATGAACAGAAGTTTTCTCAAAAAGAAATACAAATGGCCAAAAGGCACATAAAAATGCTCTAAATTGGTAATTATCAGGGAGATGCAAATCAAAACATCAATCAGATATCATCTCACACCACAGAGACTGTGTAATCACAAAAAAAGAAAATGATCCTGGGGATCTGCTGCTGCTGGACATGTGTGTTCGGTAGCCCTGAGCCGCCTCCCCACCTCCCCAGGGCTCCCCAGCAGAGACACAGAGAGACGGGGAGATGGGGAGGCTGGGTTCCACAGTCAGATGGTGAAAATGACCCATTTAATGCAGAGTTGCTAGCATACTTATAGAACATCTGAAGGGGGTTCGAGGTAAGGACCGGTGTGATTGGTCATTTACATAGACAAACATTTGGCAGAGTAAATTCTTTTAGGGAGATCAACTCAAGGAGACATTCTGTGTCCCAGGACAACTACATTGCTCTT
Organism: Sorex araneus; assembly: GCF_027595985.1. Classification (NCBI taxonomy): domain Eukaryota; kingdom Metazoa; phylum Chordata; class Mammalia; order Eulipotyphla; family Soricidae; genus Sorex; species Sorex araneus. The sequence goes on along the minus strand of NC_073313.1, from coordinate 100,041,042 downwards.
ATGTTTCCCTCTAATTGTATAAGTTATCGATACCAGCAATTGTTTGGATAAACACAGTAAGAGACAAAGATCCCAACACTTAGTTCTCTGGGCTGAGAGCAAACTAGGCTTTTACTGTAAATCCCAGACTAAGTCCTCAGATCAGTTCAGCTAGTCCTTCCCCAGGGGGGTCCTATCTCTAAGGTTGTAACAGTTTGCATGAAAACCATGCATTTATTCTTTCTAGAATGTCTCATTTTGCCGCCGGGTAGTTTTGCCACTCACCCCAGGTCCATCCCAGTCCCACGGACCTCCCCTTTGGGATGTTAGGAACTACAGAAACTGAAGCCTGAGTCAAGTAGTTATGACCAAGTGATTATGCCCAGGAGCAGATATATTTCAGAGTCAATGAACTCCCAAATATTTGGAGCATAACATTAATGGTCTTTCTGTGTTTAATCAAAGAACATTGCTCTATGGTAACGTATAAAAAGGCTATAAAGGAAACAGAAAAGCAAGTACAAGTATACAGCACTTCAAATACAAAGCAGTATCAATACAAGTTCAGAATTACCAGAAAGTTTTGTTTTACAAGCAATCGAGTTTAACATGGGGAACTGTGACAATGAGAGGTAAAATACAAGGGAAAGATTACAGATAAACTGTAAAAACTAACTTTTACAGATAAACTTTTAGCTTGCTAGCAAGGGTAATTTAAATTCCTCTAGAAGGAGGAAAAGAGACAATACACTGATAGAGCCTAAAGCACTTGGGGTTAATATCCAACACAAAGGGAAGGTTGAAGATAGACTTTGGCTAAATTAAGGATGTTAGCAAGGGCATGGTAAACTTCTCTAGGAGGAGGAAAAGGGCAATTCACTGATAAAGACTAAAGCACTTAGGGTTGATATCCAACAAGAGACTGCAAGCATTCAAAAGAACAAAAGCAACAAGTATTGGCATGGATGTGGGGAGAAAGGGACACTCTTTCACTGTTGGTGGAAATGCCAACTGGTCTAGCCTTTCTGGAAAACAATATGGGAATTCCTTCAAAAACTAGAAATTAAGATTCCATATGACCCAGCAATGCCACTTCTGGGAATATATCCTGAGGTTGCAAAAATGCACAGTAGAAATGACAACTGCACCTGTATGTTCACTGCAGCACTGTTCAGAATAGCCCGAATCTGGAAAAAACGTGAGTGCCCGAGAACAGATGACTGGTTAAAGAAGCTTTGGTACATCTACACAATGGAATACTATGCAACTGTTAGGAAAGATGAAGTCATGAAATGTGGTTATAAGTGGTTGGTCATGGAACCTATTATGCTAAGTGAAATGAGTCAGAAAGGGGTGGGGAAAGACATAGAATGACTGCATTCATTTGTAGAATATAAAATAACATAATATGAGACTGACTCCCAAGGACAGTAGAAACAAGGGCCAGAAATATTGCTCCATTACTGGAATCCTGTCTCATGAGCTGGTGGAGAAGACAGCTGGGATATAGAAGGGGCAAACACTAAGTCAATTATGGTTGGAGGGATCACTCAGGATGGGAGATGTGTGCTGAAAGTACATAAAGGACCAAATGTGATAGCTTCTCAGTATCTATATTGCAAACCATAATGCCCAAAAGTTGAGAGAGAGTATAGGGAAATTGTCTGTCATGGAGGCAGGGGGAGAGTTGGAAAGGGAGAGTAAACTGGGGACATTGATGGTGTAGAATGTGCACTGGTGGAGGGGTGGGTGTTCGATCATTGTATGACTGAAACTCAAACATGAAAGCTTTGTGACTGCATCTCACAGAGATCCAATAAAAATGTTTGGCTTTTCTCCCCAATAAATAAATAAATACACCAGTTACTTCAATACCAAAAGCTGAATTCTGCAGTCACTTTGAGGACCAGAAGCTCTCACTCTTAAACAAAGAAATACTTCTAGTTTTTTTTTTCTGTTAACTTTTTTTTTTTAATTTATTTATTTTTAATTAGAGAATCACCGTGAGGGTACAGTTACAGATTTATACACTTTTGTGCTTATACTTCCCTCATACAAAGTTTGGAACCCATCCCTTCACCAGTGCCCATTCTCCACCACCCGTAAACCCAGTGTCCCTCCCACCCTCCCCAATCCCATCTCCCCCCCACCCCACCCTGCCACTGTGGCAAGGCATTCCCTTCTGTTTTCTCTCTCTAATTAGCTGTTGTGGTTTGCAATAAAGGTGTTGAGTGGCCGCTGTGCTCAGTCTCTAGCCCTCATTCAGCCCGCAGCTCCCTTCCCCCACATGGCCTTCGACTACAATGTAGTTGGTGATCGTTTCTCTGAGTTGCCCTTTCCCCGGAACGTGAGGCCAGCCTCGAAGCCATGGAGTCAACCTCCTGGTACTTATTTCTACAGTTCTTGGGTGTTAGTCTCCCACTCTGTTATTCTATATACCATAGATGAGTGCAATCTTTCTATGTCTGTCTCTCTCTTTCTGACTCATTTCACTCAGCATGAAACTTTTCATGCCCATCCACTTGACAACAAAATTCTTGACCTCCTTTTTTCTAACAGCTGCATAGTATTCCATTGTATAGATGTACCAAAGTTTCCTCAACCAGTCATCCGTTCTGGGGCATTCGGGTTTTTTCCAGATTCTGGCTATTGTAAACAGTGCTGCGATGAACATACATGTGCAGATGTTGTTTCGATTGGAAATACTTCTAGTTTTGAACACAGCTCATTTTTTGAACACAGATTATTCCAGCCAATTCTCAGCGACCTTATTTCCACATAATGAGAAAAATTAAGTGTTCTTCTTATGAGTTCATTTTAATTGGTTCATTTCACACTCTACAACATTTGCCACATCTAAAATTCTGGCTGAATCTTTCCCATATGGGAGATGACTTTGGAATAAGCAAAAGATAGCTCCAGGGATTTTTAAAAAGCTTTAAGAGCCTTGTTATTTCTGTCAGCAGGTGGCTAGGGTCCATCAGATCCTTAAGAGGGAATGGGATTCACTCTGGACCATTCTCCCACCACTATTCATAGTTTAGAGATGACAAACCTTCAACCATTGAAGCTGTTCTGACTGTGTTAGTCTTGTTATTGGGTTGCACTGATAGGACACATACTCACCTAGAGCTCATCCCTTCTAACAAAAACATGTGAGTACTGTGAGGACATGACTAAGTCCAAACTATCTGGGTTTAATTCCCAACTACATCTCTTACTAACTACGCTACTTAGGATTAGGTATTTCTCTCTGTGCTTTATCTACAAAAAGCAATAATAATAGTGCATGTCGCTACAGACACCCTTTCAAATAATCTCGTTCAATTAAGAGTTAATATTTGTAAAATCCCTCAAACAGTTCCAGAAACAGAATAAATTCAAAATAAATGTCATTCTTAAGTATCTACTATTTCCCAGGTGCTGAGACATACTCTTTCTGTCAGGGAGTGTTCCAAATTCTCCTGAGGCCTCCAAGACCAGGAGAAGACAAAAATTTAAGACAGCTCAGCTTTCCTCATGGGACCCAACCTAAAATAACTTAACTTAGAGATTTGTCCATCAAGTAGTCAGAGTGAAGAGTGAGAGGTTGGAGGAAACAGGGGGTCATTTGGGGAGGGATAGGTTTACAGGGTTGTGAGATTAGAGGTGAGAATACTGTATGCTGTACAGTGAGAACACCGTACTGTAGACAACTTTGTAAATCATGGAGTTTAAATAAAAATATTGTTTTTTGAGCAGGAGCCTGAGTCAGCTATATGACTTGGGGTTCCAGCGAGTGCTTGCAGCCATGGATCCAGACTGTGAACTAAGCTTTTGCCCCACGCCGGCTAACGGAGGAAATATCCTTCTTCCTTGGTTTCTCTTCCCTCCGGGAGGAGGAGGTGTGGTGTCCGCCATTTTATGGGACTTTTAAGCAGGTATGAACTTGGTGGCTCGGAAAAAAAAATGTGCTTTGAACTTGAAACAGCGGGACACCTGGGCAGTCTCGGGCCGGGCCGGTGCCGGCTCCAGGTCCGCGGAGATTCGACCAGGGTGGCCATGCCTTTGCACAGTCACTTGGCTGCTGAACGAGCAGGAGCCAGAGCCAGCTATATGACTTGGGTTCCAGTGAGTGCTTGCAGCCATGGATCCAGACTGTGAACTAAGCTTTTGCCCCATGCTGCTCCAGGAAGGGAAATGATTCAATTTCCAGCTTAAATCTCCCTGGACTTAATTACTAAAATACAGAAATCCTAAACCTCTTTATATCTCTTCATTCTCATCAGTGGAAAACTAATTATCAAATATTTCCCTGTCAATAGGGCCGTATTCTTGGGGGATAAATTCCAACAAGAATAGTGAGTTCTGTGTTGAAACTCCAACAACAATAGTGAGTTTTGTGTTGAAATATGGAATGTAATCAAGGTAAAGAGAAAAGGAAGTGAAATTTATCAGTTAAGCAGGGGAGGGTGGTTGGGGGGTGGGGGGTGGGATGTATACTGTTTTTTTTTGGTGGTGGAATATGGGCACTGGTGAAAGGACGGGTGTTTGAGCATTGTATAACTGAGACATAAGCCTGAGAACTTTGTAACTTTCCACATGGTGATTCAATAAAAAAATAATAAAATAAAATAAAATAAAATTTAAAAAATATATTGTTTTTGCTTTTTGGGTCACACCCAGCGATGCTCAGGGTTTACTCCTGGCTTTGCACTCAGAAATCACTCCTGGTGGTGCTCAGGGGACCATATGGGATGCTGGGAATCAAACTCGGGTCGGTCACGTGCAAGGCAAATGCCCTACCCGCTGTGCTATCGCTCCAGCCCCTAAATAAAAATAATTTTAACTCCACATATGAGTGCGATCTTTCTATGTCTGTCTCTTTCTTTCTGACTCATTTCACTCAACATGATACCAAAAGTAGACTATAGACCGAACATGATGGCCACTCAATACTTCAGTTGCTAACTACAACACCCAACAGGAGAGAGAACAAAAGGGAATGCTCTGCCACAGAGGCAGGGTGGGGTGGTGGGGGTTAGGGTGCGGTTGTGGGAGGAATACTGGAAACATTGGTGGGGGAGAATGGGCACTGATGGAGGGATGTAAACCAAATGCAAACATGAAAGTTCATGGGGCTGGAGAGATAGCACAGCGGGTAGGGCGTTTGCCTTGCACGCGGCCGACCCGGGTTCAAATCCCAGCATCCCATATGGTCCCCTGAGCACAGCCAGGGGTAATTCCTGAGTGCAGAGCCAGGAGTAACCCCTGTGCATCGCCAGGTGTGACCCAAAAAGCCAAAAAAAAAACATGAAAGTTCATAAGTTTGTAACTGTACCTCATGGTGATTCATTAATAAAAAAAGAGAAAAAATAATTTTAACTCAGGTTTACAGAGATCAATCAGAAACAACTCATGGACCTGGATCAAAACTAGCATAATATGAGTGAGAATATGACTTTGTCATTCTTGTCTTGTTTGTATTGGGAGGCCTATGTTTTGAAAGATGGCAGGAGGAGGTCACGAGAAATATTTCAATATCTGGAGAAGATTTGGCAGGTGAAAAATATTTTGTATCATCAAGGAGTTATTGAGGTTCTGTTCTTCCACACCCATCTCAATTCTTATTTCTGCTTGAGAGTGTCTGATGGTTATAGAGGAAACTAGCCCAATATATGTGTGAGTAAGTGGATATATGATACAGGAAAAGCTTGGTGGTTTCCAGGATACCAGGTAATGTCAGCATGTCTGGACCCTTAGCTGTAAGAGTTTGGAATTTTTCATGGAGTCAGGATTCATACCAACTTTAGGGAGTTGCCTGAGAAACAGAAAATATTTGTCCTGCTAAGAACTTTAGCCTTGGCTTGCAAAATGCTGCTAGATACTCCAGACAACAGATTCCTGTCACATATGTATTTGCATAGTAAGTTTCTCTTCGTGGTTTCATCAAATACATCTGAGTCCACCTCACCTGATTCTTGCTAATCCCCTTATGCTCCATTCCCTCTCAACTACCCATCTTTTCCCAGTGTGTGTCCAGGAAGAGAGGGAATCTGTCCCTAGGAAGTCTTTCATTTTGGACATTGTGGTTTGCAATACAGGTACTGAAAGGTAATCACATATACCCTTTTATCTACTTTCAGCACTCAGTTCTTGTCCATACTGATCATTTCCAACTATTATTGTCTTAGTGGTCCCTTCTCTATCCTATGTGTCCTCTCCAGTTGTGGCAAACTTCCTAGAATGGACCAGTCATCCTGCCCCTTGTTTCTAGTCTTTATTTTAAAAGAGTTATTTTATTCCCAACCACCGAAGTTTTTATATTGCATTTTAAAGAGTTGTCACTTTGATTAAATAATTAGGTGTCATCTCTTTGAACATCAATTTATTTTTGATATGTCAACAGAAGACAGGATCCTAGCAAGAAATGCAAACAAAAACAGCTATGAGTAACATCTCACACCAGATAAAAAGTCATATATCAAAAATACAAAATAACAAGTGTTGGAGGGAATGTGGTTAAAAAGGAATCTTCATCCAACTGTTGGTAGGAATGTTGTCTTATTCCGCCTCATGGAAATCAGTTTGAAGATTTCTCAAAGAAGTAACACACATATAATTTGTGTATTTCTCAGAGATTCTACATTTTAACATATATCCCCTAAATACAAAATACTTTATTTAAAAAGATAAATGTGTATTTAAGCTCACATTAGCACCTACTACAATAGCCAGGACATGGAAGAACAACAGCAGATGAATGCATAAAATTATTATATATATTCTTGAAATGTTTATATATACCAAATCACTTTATCCATGCCATCTTTATATACAAAGGAATATTGCACTGATCTAAAAAAAGATAAAATCATTCAATTCACTGCAGTATAGATGAAACTGAAGGATATAATGCTGAGAAAAGTAAACCAGAGGAAGAATAAATGCTGGATTATTTCACTCATATGCAGAATATAGTGAGAAAAGCAAAGGAAAAGACAGTATTGAACGATGACAACCCTTTTACCTCGAATTAAAATACTGATTACTAAGTGCTGGAGGAGATCATGACTGGACTAGCAGTGACATAGGAACAGTGGTGGAGGGTTGTGAATAGTTTTATGATGGTGGGTGCAGTAACTATACATCAATAACATATACTTTTGCACTAACATGGCTATAGCTATAATAAAATATATTTTTATAAAGAGATTCCAGGGTCAATAAAGTGGATAAAGTAGCCCAGTCAGACCCCCGTTGGGCTCTCTAACTCCATAAAAAAATCAAATCACAGAAATTATGGCATAATTCTATGTGCAGTCCCACAGAGAAAATGAACAGAAGTAACCAGAAAATAAAACATAGGAGAACTTCCTCACCTCAGTGAGACAAGAAGTTTCGGACATATTAGGAGTTTGATCCAGGGTACAGGGATTGTGGAGGTGTGACTCAGAAGCAGCAGAGACATAGAAAACTGTCAAGAGAAGGAACTGGGAAGGGCATGAAATCCTATTACCCAAACTTCTTCATCTGCAACCTGACAAAATATGATCAGGAGACTTGACCTGAACAAGGTCCTCAGGATGGCAGTTAAAATAGGCACACACTACAGTACAAGGCAGGGAAAGAACCATCTCTAAGCCAAGAGCAGAACATGGAAGCAGACAACCTTTTTCCTCTGGTAAAGATAAAAGTGGGTCCCCTTCCCAAATTGCATCTGACTGGTAGAAAACGTAAGAGCAGAGTTAGCAGAGTTTTCCCTAAAACATTAAGAAACCATGTTTCCATTCATGGTTACCATACTTATGGATTGTGGCATCAAAGTTATAAGATACCAAGAACTTTGAACACAAGAATAAGAAAGGATTGGTCTGGACTACAAATCCTCAGCAGAAGTCTGAAACAACACAAACTCAGCTCCATAAATTATATGTGGAATTGCAAATGTAAACCCTTGATTGATACCCAGGCCTGCACAAAACCAGACCTTCACCTCTAATCCTCACAGTGCACCAGACACAATGAAGCACAAGAGTCCACCTACATTAATAGACAAAGACAAATGCACACAAATTTCCCCAAGAACACAAAAGTTCTCTAAATTCTCAGATGAAATTTCAAAGTGACAGCAATAAGGATGCTCACCCAACTGAATGAAGATAAAACTACAATCAGAAGTTACTGAATTGAAGAGAAAGATAGGTGAAAAATACAACAAAAACATAATAGATGGGCTCAGGAGAATTATAAAAGCTGTGGAACAAAAAGAGTTTTCATGACAATGAGATGCACAAAATCATAAATAAATAACAGAATACTGAAAAATAATTAAGGAAAATGAAGAAAACATCAGGGACCTATGAGACAGTTTCAAGAAAATCAACATCTGAGAAATTCTGAAAGGAGTTATGAAAAGAGAAGAAAGAAAATATGAGAGGGAATTATTTGTTAAATAAACTATACCTGAAAACTTTTCTAGTATAAGGATGAAGTTACATACTCAAAACCAAGACACTCAAAAAAGATACAAACAAAATTAATACAAATGTCACTCCAAGACACTTTGTAATTAAAATGACAATAGACAAAGATAAACATAGAATCCCAAGAGTACCATCATCAGAGATGAAACTTATATATAAGGTTCACAGCAGATCAAATGAACTCTATGGCTTAGAAAGGAATGCCATGACATAGCAATCACAATTAATGAAACAGGTATCCAAAAAAGAATACTCTATCTACAGAGGTTATCATCCAAATTCAAGGGATTGACACAAAGCTTTATGTACAAACAATAGCTAAAATATTCAATGGCCATTATTAATTCAGCTCTACAAAAAGTACTAAATGATCTCCTATTAAAAGCAAAGAATGCAGTATGACTAAAACTATAAAATTGGGGGAAGAGAAAACAAATATGGAATCTTCTACAATGCACTTGCTTTGAACTCAAGTGGGGATAGACTTATAATTTCAAAGCTAAATTATGTGATAATCTCAAGGCAAATATATTTAAAGGATATAACCAATAAGAGGCCATTGGAACCTAGCAACTACATAAAAAAAGTAAATATCAAAGTAGAGGGGAAGAATAAAATTAAGGCTTGAAATGCAAAGACAAAATTCATAATCACCCAGGATCCGTATAAAAGGTGTTAACCTCATTTGTTTTAATAATCTCACTTAATATCAATGGCCAGAAATTACCAATAAAAAAACAAATAGAGACTGGATGGATCAAAAACACTGATCCCAGGGCTGGAGAGATAATACACGGGTTAATGTACTTTCCTTGCATGTGACATATCCCAGCTGAATACCAAGGACTGTGTATAGTCTGTGAACATCTCCAGGTATGACTCCTGAGCACAGAACCAGAAGTATCTTCCTAACAGTAGATATAACTTAAAAAACATAGAAAAATAGAAAACTGATTCTCTTCATTTTTATTTTATTCTGAAAGAAGAAGAAATGTGTTACATTCCATCATAAATAAATTTGTAACTTTATAATTCAAGTGATTCAATTAAAAAAAGGCATAAAAATGGAAAACTGAACCCGACCTTCTGCTGTTTAAAAGAGACACACCTGAACTGTCGTAATAAAAACAAACTCAAAGTAAAAGTCTGGCAAATTATTTTAGCCAAATAGTAGCCTAAAATAATAGCCATACTTAGGTTGAAAAAATAGTTTTTGATTTAAAAAATCACTGTCACTCTCACCCCGTTGCTCATTGATTTGTTCAAGCAAGCAACAGTAATGTCTGTCATTGTGAGACTTATTGTTACTGGTTTTAGCATATCAATGCGCCATGGGTAGCTTGCCAGACTCTGCCGCTTGGGCGCGATACTCTCGGTAGCTTGTTGGGCTCTTCAATAGGGGCAAAGGAATCGAACATGGGTCGGCTGCGTGCAAGGCAAATGCCCTACCGCTGTGCTATCGCTCAAAAAAGTTGAGTATTATATTGATAATCAATGAATCTATATTCATTAATATATATGAGTCAAATGAAGAGACATCAAAACATATACAGCAACCTCTTACATAACTCAGTGAAATTATTAACAACAAACACAATAATAGAACAATATATTTTTATTTCCCCATGAGATTCACAATTACAAAGTTGTTCATGATTGGGTTTCCATCTTACAATGTCGAAAAATAATTTAATATCAAACTCTCACCATTGATCAACCAGAAAAAAGTCAGTAGAAAATATTGGCTTTAAAAGAAGAGATGGAAGAACTGGGCATGGCAGAAAAGTATATGACTCGTCAATCACAAAAATCTGGGCACACCTATATTCTTTCTCAGAGCATATAAGACATTCTCCAGGATAAACAACATGTTGTGACATAAAACACATAAAGATGAAAATTATATTAAGCATCTTTTCACATCAAAATGCTCTGACAGTGGAAATAAATCACAAATGGACATTTGGGAAAAATTCAAGCACTTGGGAACTAAACAGCATACTAATAAACAAATATTAAATCAAGAGGAAATCAAGGAAGAAATAGATTCCTGGAAACAAAGAACAAAGACACAAACTCCTAGGACAAATGAAACACAAAGAAAGATTTTATAAAAAAGTTAATGACAATGCAATATTCATCAGGAAACAAGAATAAGATCAAGTAAATCTCAAAAAAATAGAAAAACATCAAAGGAAACCTAAAATAAATATTTAAAAGGAAAATAATTTAAAAAACCTAGATTGGAGATCAAAGATATAGAAATAAATCCAAAGATCAATGAACTCAAGAGCTCCATTTTTCCAAACAATAGACAAGATTGACAAAATTTTAGTTATACTTAGAAATAAAATGAAAATGATTGATTAGATAGGAAATGAAAGGGAAGACGTTACGACAGATAACACAAATACAAAGATTATACAATAATACCGTGAACACCTTTATGCCATAAAATTGGAGGACTCAGAACAAACAGACCAATCTTTTTTAAAAAAAATTGTATTGAATCACCGTGAAATAGTTACAAGCTTTCATGTTTGGGTTACAATCACACAATGATCAAACACCCATCCCTCCACCAGGGCACATTCCCCACCACCAATATCCCCAGTATACTCTCTCCTTTCCCACACTCCCCCTGCCTCCATGGCAGACAATATTCCCCATACTCTCTCTCTACTTTGGGGCATTATGGCTTGCAACACAGACACTGAGAGGTCATCATGTTTGGTCCATTATCTACTTTCTCCCATCTCCCATGGCACACATCTCCCATCCCTACTGGTTCCTCCAGCCATCATTTTCTTAGTGATCCCTTCTCTGTTACATCTGCCTTCTCCCCTCCACTCATGAAGCAGGCTTTCAGCTATGGGGCAATCCTCCTGACCCTTATATCTACTGTCCTTGGGTGTCAGCCTCATATTATGTTATTCTATACATCACAAATGAGTGCAGTCCTTCTATGTCTGTCCCTATCTTTCTGACTCATTTCACTTAGCATGATACTCTCCATGTCTATCCATTTATAAGCAAATTTCATGACTTCATCTCTCCTAACAGCTGCATAGTATTCCATTGTGTAGATGTACCAAAGTTTCTTTAACCAGTCATCTGTTCTAGGGCACTTGGGTTGTTTCCAGATTTTGGCTATTATACAGTGCTGCAATGAGCAAATAGGTACAGATGTCATTTCTACAGAGCTTTTTTGCATCCTCTGGATATATTCCCAGTAGTTGTATTGCGGGGTCATATGGAACCTCCATTTCTAGTTTTTGAAGGACTGTCCATATTGTTTTCCAGAAAGGCTGGACCAGTCTGCATTCCCAACAAAAGTGAAAGAGCATCCCTTTTCCCCACATCCACACCAGCACTGGTTGCTTTTGTTCTTTTGTATGTGTGCCAGTCTCTGTATCACAGTTATTTTGATTAGGGTTTTCTTTGAGAATGGATGTTGGATATTATTAAAGCCTTTTCTATATGAGTAATATGAATCATATTTGGTTTTCATCTTTTATTTTACTGATGTACTGTATTACATTGATTGATTTGTATATGTTAAACCACGTTTGTATGCTTATCATGAGTAACATTTGATCATGGTGTATGATTTTTTATATGTTGCTGAATTTGGTTCGCTAAAATGTTATGAGGATTTTTGTGTCAATGAACATCAGAGAAATTGGTATAAAATTTCCTTTTCGAGTATTATCTCCATCTGCTTTTGTATAGTACAACATTGATTTCACAGACACTATTAGGATTGATTCATTTTTCTTTATTTTTTGAAGAGCTGAAGAGTAATGATAGTAAATTTTCTTTGAAGCTTTGTTAGAACTTACCAGTGAAATCATCTGATTCAGGGCTTTCGTTCTTGGGGAGTTTCTTAACTACTGTTTTAATGTCCTTGCTTGTGATTAGCCTGTTTTGATTTTCTTTTTCTTTCTCAGTCAGTTTTGGTAGATTGCATCATTCTAAAAATATGTCCATTTCTGGGGCTGGAGCGATAGCACAGAGGGTAGGGCATTTGCCTTGCACGCGGCTGACCTGGGTTCAAATCCCAGCATCCCATATGGTCCCCTGAACACCGCCAGGAGTAATTCCTGAGTGCAGAGCCAGGAGTAGCCTCTGTGCATCGCCGGGTGTGACCCAAAAAGCAAAAATAAATAAACAAAAATATGTCCATTTCATAGGTTCTACAACCAAACAGCATAAAGCTGTTCATAATAAACTCTCATGATATCTTAAATTTCTGAGAGTTGTGTTATAATTTACCCTGTTTCATTTCTGATCTGATTTATTTGGGCATTTTCTCAGTTTTTTCCTCATGAGTCTAACCAAAGGTTTGTCTATCTTGTTTATTCTTTGAAGAACCAGTTTTTGGGTTCATTAACTCTTTGTATTGCTGTCTTAATTTCTATATTATTGATTTCTGCTCCAGTTTTATTATTTCATTCCTTCTGCTAGTTTTCAGATTAATTTGTGGTTCTTCTCCAGATATTTAATGTGCATGCTTAAGTTGTTGATATTTTTCTTCTTTACTAATGTGGGCCTTTAATAGCTATGAATTTTCTCCTTTGTATAACTTTTACTGTACCTCATATACTCTGATAGTTTTTCCTTCAGTTTCATTAATTTCAAGGAATATTTTAGCTTTTATTTGATTTATTCTTTTACTTATTTGTTATTTGCAGCATGATACTCAGCCTCCAGATGTAGGAGTTTTACCATATCTTCTTTTTATGGTTAATTTCTGTCTTGAAATTTCTATCTTTGGTCTGATAGAAAACTTGGTGTGCCCTTCCTTTTTATTAATAAATTTATGAATATTTAAGTTTTTCCCTAGTATGGGATCTCTCCTGGAGTATGTTTTATGTGTCGTAGTGAAGAATATGTATTTGACGTTATAAGGATGGAAGGCACTATGTAAATCAAGTAATCTCAGGTTTTATTAATCGTCATCTAAAACTCTTGTATTCTATCCAATATTCTCTATGGTTTATCTATTTAGTGGCAGAAGCAGAGTGTTGAAATATCTTGCTGCTGCTGTGTTTCCAGCAATATGTTTCTTTAGGTCAGTGAGCAGAAGCTTTGTGAACTTTGTTGATCTTTCACTTGGTACATGGATATTGATAAGAGTTAATACTTCTTGGTCTATTGCCCCTTTTGCCAATAAGTAGTGTCCATCTCTGTCTCTAATTATTTTTATATATTATTTTGTCTGATATAAGCACGGTTCTACTAGCTTTGTTTTTCATCTATCATTGTCTTGTATGATTGTTTTCCATCCTTTTGCTCTGAGCCTGTATTTATCCTGTGAATTTAGGTGTGTTTTCTATAAGCAGAAAATTGATGGATTTTGTTTCCGGATTCATCATCCAACAACTCCATATGTTTTGATGGGAGAATGTACTTCATTAACATTCAGAGAGATTACTGATATAAATGGTTGTGTTGCATTTTTCAGTTCATTGTTTATGGAATTGGTGATTTATTACCATTTTGTAGGTGGCCTTCAGTAATTCTTAAAAGATTTCATTATAGAAAACTTCTCCAGCTCTTATTTGTCTGAGAATGTTATTTTACCCTCAACTCTGAATGACAAGTTTGCAGGATCATGGACTCTGAAAACCATTTATATCTTTCATTAGGAAATTATATTTAGAATCTCAGTCTGCAAATGACAATTATATGAGGCACTCAGATTTTTCAGTGCTTTTAAGGGTTTTCAATAAACAGAACTTGAAAATACATACTTTTGAAAGATTCCTTTAAAAAATTTTATTAAAGCACCGTGGTTTATAAAATTATTCATAGTTGAGTTTTAGACATACATTGTTCCAATCCCACTATCAGTTCAACTTCCCTTCACCAAACACAAGCTCTGAATAAAAAATTAATACAAAAATAATACTTTTAATAAATGCATGATATTCAAAGATTTTTCCTTCAGATTGTGTAAAAACATGCAAAGTAATCTATTTTACAAAATTATCCACAAATTAAGTAATAACAATATTGAGTCATCAGAATTAATATTTTTAATTGAATCAGCATGAGATACACAGTTACAAAGCTGTTCATGGTTGAGTTTTAGTCATACAATGTTTCAATACCCATCACTCCACCAGTGTACATTCCCCACCACCAATATACCCAGTTTTCCTCTTGCCACCATTTCCCCAGCCTGCCTTTATGGCAGGCACTTTCCTTCTCTCTCTCTCTCTCTCTCTCTCTCTCTCTCTCTCTCTCTCTCTCTCTCTCTATCTCTCTATCTATCTCTCTCTCTCTGCATTATGTTTTGCAATGCAATACTGAGGGGTTATCCTCCTGGTTGTTCCTTTACCTATTTTCAGCACGAAGAAAGGTGTTTCTTTCCAGAATGTTTCTTCTGAACAACTATAATCAAACTATTGATGTATTTTTACTGAGTTCCATTTTCCACATATCTACAAATATTTTCTGAATAAAACTGAGATGATCTCTCAAGTAAACTACAAATGTAGAGACAATAGAACAAAATTTTGTAACTCAGTATTTTCTGGAAAATGAGAAATTGACAGTTGCCATATAAATAATCTAGAACAAGATGGCAAAGACATTGCCTCATCCATGGTAGTCATCACTAACTCCTTACTAGTATCTGTATATGCCTTAGATTTCTTCATATCATAACTCCCCAGAGAGCTGCTACAAATCAATCTGAGCTGTCAAGCAAGTTGAAATCTATTGTCATTCATGTTTGAGGCAAATTAATGTCCTTATGTTATCACATTACAACTGTTTACAATTGATTAACATAGCAATTGCCAAACTGGATTCTGAGGTGTACTATTCTTATTAACAAGTGTTCAAACAAAGGGATTTGAGATTACAAAGTTTCAAGGAAATTTGTTTTTTAAAAAGACAATTTCTTGGGCCCGGGGATGGCTCAGGGTAGAGTACCTGCAGTGCATGAATAAAGCTGAACTTGTATTCTTGTCACCAGCCTACATGACAAATTCAAACCCAGCAGCAATGCCCTTGATATTCCCTGAGCTACAAGAAAATTCTGTGATCTCTAGTCCACACAACACTGTGAATGTGAGCACCATAACTAACTTGTTCAAATCCTGAGCATCATAGGAACAACAAATGGAGGGGAAAATGTGGAGGTGGTTACTTCACTGAAAGACTCCAAGAGATTTTTTAAAAAATTTTTTGTTTGAATGAAACAAAATTATTTATATTTTCTTTCTTTTTTAAAAAATTGTATTGAATCACTGTGAGATAGTTACAAGCTTTCATGTTTGGGTTACAATAACACAATGATCAAACACCCATCCCTCCACCAGTGCACATTCCCTATCACTAATATCCCGGGTATTACCCCCCCCTTTTCCACCCTCCCCCTGCCTTCATGGCAGACTATATTCCCCAGACTCTCTCTCTACTTTGGAGCATTATGGCATGCAACACAGACACTGAGAAGTCATCATGTTTAGTTCATTATCTACTTTCAGCACATATCTCCCATCCCGACTGATTCCTCCAGCCATCATCTCTTTAGTGATCGTTCTCTATTACATCTGCCTTCTCCCCTTCACTCATCAAGCAGGCTTCCAGCTATGTGGCAATACTCCTGGCCCTTGTATCTACTGTCCTGACTCCAAGAGCTTTTAATGTTGCCAAAAGCATTGGGGCTCTCCAGGAAAGGCAATAGTATGCATATTTATTGAGTAGTTATACCCCTCTTAAATATGCATACTATATATACCCCTCTTCCCCCTCAATGGTTCACTGTCTCATCGTGGTCGGGGGGGGGGGTGGCAATGGTATTAACTGGCAAAGAGTGAATCAACAGGCGCTGCCCAGAGATGCTGGCAGGTGCGTGTTTGTCAGCGTGAAACATTTTAATGAATATGTACTATTATCATTGTATCACTGTCATCCTGTTGTTCATTGATTTGTTTGAGCGGGTGCCAGTAAAGTCACCATTCATCCTAGCCCTGAGATTTTAGCAGCCTCTCTTTACTCGTCCTTCCCAACGGTGCCACATTGGAGGCTCTTTCAGGGTGAGGGGAATGAGACCAATCACTGTTACTGTTTTTGGCATATAAAATATGCCACTGGGAACTTGCCAGGCTCTGCCATGTGGGCAGGATACTCTCGGTAGCTTGCCAGATTCTCTGACAGTGAAAACTAGACAATAAAAGGTCACGCAGCCGCAAATGCCTATTATATAATGTACTAGTTGTACATTATATACATTATACATTGTATACATTATATAAATATATGTGCATATCTATATAGGATATAATCTATAAGTATATAAAACAGTATGTGTGTTAGAACCACAGCTGAAAAAAATGCAAATCCCAGTGAACACCACAAAGAAATATGTGCAAGCATCAAGGCTAAGAAATGTAATGCCTAGTAAACACTATGACCACAATGTATTTGAGCACCACAACTAGAGAGTACAAATGTGAGCATACGTGCAAGCACCACAACCCGATGTGTGACCCCTGTTGATAATCACAACTAAATTTGCAAGCACCGCAAATATCAATGTGTGTAACTCTTGGTCATCACACCAACAAGGAAGAGAAGAGATAGAAAATTGACTTTCGAGGACTGTGTGCATCTCTTCTTCAGCAGAAGAATGGGATTTTCCCCTATTTTTATTTAGGCATTGTGATTTACAGTACTGCTAATGATAGTTTAATGCATATATCATCCCATCAGCACATGCATATCAGAGTGCCTGCTTTCCTCCACAAGTGTCCCAAGGACCCCTCCCATCTGCTCCATCCCCCTAGGTAATATCTGAGATTATAGGTGGGAGACTTTAATGTTTGTATGGGGGCATCAAACAGGAGCAGAAGAGATTTAATTAGATACATTTATTTTATTTTTAAATGACAATAGTTATTGGTTATACGGTATTTATTCATATTCAACAAATATTTTCTGAGCATGCTCTATGTAACAAACATTAGTCTAGGCTCTGGGGATATAGTGGTGAACCTAAACCGTAAGAGTCCTGTACCTCATAAAGCAATAAAATTTAGTGGATGAGGACAGTAGTTAATCAAATAATCATGCATTCAAATATCTTGTTATAACTGGGTAAGTATTATGAACAAAAGGTACAGAAGACCACAAGTGAATAAACTGGGGGACTTTCTCTGTTCTTTGCATTACTGAGACAGGTTATCTTGAGGAAGTGACAATCTAGGGCTTGAAGGCTCAGTAGTGGATAGAGAGGGAAAGACAGCACATATTCACATGGCGAGTGAAGGGCAATGACACACAGGCACAGTTTCTCAGACCTTGCGGAAGCTTAAGAGATGCATCTGTCTGACCAACAGAATACAAGCTCAGTGACAACCAGCAGCACTATGCTACTCGCTTCCCAGGAGAGAGGCAGAAACTAGATGGACACACCAGGGGCACAGGGGCAACTAATATTCCTTTCTACCCCCGGCAACATTTCCAAACGCTTGCACTGCCGCTCTCTGCGTTTCTCTAGAACGGTAACCAGTAGAGGGTAAAGGGCAGTGTGTCTTCTACGCCAGAGAATCATTCCTTTTAGACTGTCAGGAAAATTTGCCGAGAGCGCCAGCGAGGGCACGTAGGGATGCGTTGTGTTCGTTGATGACCCTGAAATGAAAGAAGAATGTCTTGAACCGTGCCCTGTCCTCTAGGCAGAAGTAGAGAATGTGGAGGTCCGGTCCAGGAATTGGGTGGGACGGGGGCTGGCGGGGGAGGCGCCTCGTGGAAGGACAGTCTTTGTTCGCCCGGCGCTCTGTGCCCCCCTCTGGGAGCGAAGGGGGGGAGGCCCGGGGGGATCGGGCTTGCGCATCGGGCTGAGAAGAAGAGGGAGCAGGCCGGCGAGCGCTGTCCAGAGGGCGGGAGGCGGATACACCGGGTCCCCGACGCCGAGACACGGCCACGAGGAGGCGGCGCGGGCCCGCCCCTCTGCTAGCGGGCGCGGGCCCGAGACGCTGCGCGGCGGCGGGAGCGAGCGGCTGCTGACAGCCCGGGGAGGTCCAGGCGGCACTTGCTGCCCCGTGCGAAAGGAGGCGGCAGCAGGAGCGGCGACCGCGGGGCTGACCACCCAGACAGCGGACCCTGCAGAGCTGCGCTGCCCGCGGTGCTCGCCCGTCTCCCCCCCGCCGGGCAGGGTAAGGTGCTGGTGCGTGGGCAGGAAGGGCTAACGGCCCGCGCCCGGGAGGCCGGGGGAGGGGGCATCCGTGGGAAGGGGGGAACGGGGTGGCGATGACCCTCTGGGCATTGGTATGGGGGGGGGACAGGCCTGGACGCTGGGGGGAGTCGGAGTGGAGGGCGAGGTGACGGCGGAGGGGGCGTTGCTGAGTAATCCCCAGCAGCTGCCAAAGCTCCGTGGGGAGACGCAGGGCTCCGTGGGGAGCGGGTGTGACTCAGTGCGCATGCACCGTAGCCCACCCGGCTCTGAGCGCCCGAGCTGAGGTGACAGGACCTGGGGCTAAGGTAGTCGGTGTTACGCATGCCATCTCACTTTCTTGGTCCCCAAAGCCAGCCGTGCCCCTGTACTAGGGATGCCAGCTTTCCCGATCTCTCCGGGGAGTTTATTTTCTCTAGATTACGTGGCCTGCTTGATGATACACAAACCTTACCTGCCTGTTTGTCTCCAGGAAGCCTGGGAAGAAGTGGGCTGTTGGGCAGTCCCCGCTGGTTATCTAGTGCGCCTTCAGGCTCACAGCGCCAGAACTGTCTTTGTGACAGGTAGGAGGTGAAATTCTATATTAGATCCTTCGAGTTGCAATAGGATTAAATAAATATGGGCATGAGTATGGTGGTAGTGTTTCAGTGGCACGGCAACGGTGACTTTTGGACTCAGAGCATGGGTACAGCAGACAACTTGTTCAGTCTCCAGAATGAATGCAGTGTGTCAAAGGGCTCCCCTTTCTAAGAACCCACACACTCCTCGTGCATCAGGTTGTATCAGAAACAATCTACAGCATCTAAATTAGAGGGACCTGAAAAGTCAATGGTTTCTTACTTGGATTGATTTTCTACAGTTTATAGAAAATCCCACTCAGTTCTTCAGTGGGATTTTCTAAATATTGTGCCAGGGTTCAAAAATGAGTTGAATAACTCCAACAACAAGATGGGCTTTCCCCATAACTTCAGCTATGGTTCCTCCCGGGGCAGATTGTCATCGCTTCTCCTTCCCCTCTTGCTATTTCCCATCCTCTGCCCTGCAGTATATATCTATCAAAAGACGTGGTCCCAAACAGTCAACACTATGAATATTAGCATCCTTCTCTTCATGTTAATGGAGCTAACCTTGCCTATTTGCTTTTTTACACCTACTCCTACTTATTACTCTAAAATGTACTATTTTCAATACTCCTATTTCCTTTTTTGTTGCACTGCCTTCTCCCTCAACTCCAACCCCATCCTGAAACATCTTAAATTAAATACAATAATTGTAGTAAGTCTGTGTGGGTGTGGACATAACAGAGTCAAGATTTTAAGTATGTTGAAGAACAAAGGAAGGGAGGGAGCCTTGGCTATTTGAATTGTTAATTCACTTTGCTTCACAAGACGTGATCATTGTGGGGGTAGGGGAAGTGAATGAACTATCCTTAAAGAATATTTGTTAATCTACTTTAGAGGGTTGAGTAGGAAAGAGTAATTGTACCTTTAGGATATTTGAGCACATTAAGCCAGATCTTTCTATGAACAGACCCAAAATCAGAACAAAAGCATTTAATACAAATCCTGACCTATTGGGCATCCATAAAGGATATATATAAGAGATTTGATTTTCCCATGAAGTGTTTTTAGGGTATTCAAACAATTATTTGGACTACTCAGTGCTACTTTTTAATGGTTTGATATAAATCTGGCATATCCTAGGGAGAGAATCTTTGATTTTATTAATTACTGCACTATTAAAAGTATGTAGTAAAGGATGTCACACTCCTTTCCAAATGATGATGATGATAGTGGTGGTGGTGATGGGGATATCAACATCCACTAAAATAATAAAGGGAGATAATTGTTTTACTCTTGTGTTTTGGGGGAATGAAGCAATTTATATACACATATATATAATTCATGTGGGGGTAAAGGAAGCAAAACTTAAGTATTTTTATTGACTTTCAAGAGGTATAAATTCTGCTATATCCTATCTAGAAAGTGATCCATATAAATCCATAACTTCTGCTTCTTAGTCTTCTTATGAATAATAGTGCTTATGCATCTTCAATAACTGTGGCTCTATTGACCATCAATTAATAAACATTAATCTGTGAACCTAACTCACCAGTTCATTAATAATCAAATATGTATTGATCATTCAAATGGAGGACTCTGGTGCTGCATGCTGAAGGGGCTTCAAAGACATATATATATATATAGTTACAAGGATCTTACTATCCAGCAATTGAAATTTTGGTCATATAGGAAATACATACTTGCAAAAAAGGTTTGTCAACAAAACAAGACAGTATAATGGTATTATTTCAACTTATATCACTGTATCTTAAACTTTATGTCATTTGTAAAATCTTTGAAGGATACAGCCAGTCTTAAACCTGCATGCATTTCCAGCATGTCTACTCCAGAGTGAGCTCAAGTGATGAAGTCCTTCAGTAGGTTAGATGGAGAAAGAAAAGCCATAAGCAATAGATTAGATGCAGAGATGTGGTCCAAATTAGGTCTAATGGCAAAGGAGTAGAAAATGATGTTGCTACAAAAAATCTGAAGGAGTTAATGCACAGATAAGCTTAAACTTTATTCATTTCTACCTGTAGCAAACAAATGGGAATTAAAACAGCAAAGGAAAGTTAAAGGTCATTTCAAAAGGAAATAACACAGATTAGAGACTAAAATGTTTCCTCATGGGTTGTCACCATGGCTTGGAGGCTGTTCTCTCATTCTGGGCAACTCAGAGAAGGGAACACCAAGTAAAATGTGGTTGGAGGTCATGTGGGGGAAAGATGATGCGGGCCGAATATAGACTAGAGACTGAACACAATGGCCACTCAGCACCTTTGTTGCAAACCACAACACCTAATCAGAGAGAGAGTACAAAAGGGAATACCCTGCCATAGTGGCAGTGTGGGGTGGGGGACACGGGACTGGGGAGGGGGGGAGGGATGTTGGGTTTACTGGTGGTGGAGAATGGGCACTGGTGAAGGGATGGGTTATCATACTTTGTAAGGGAGAAACATGAGCACAAAAATGTATAAATCTGTAATTGTACCCTCACGTTGACTCACTAATTAAAAATAAACTATTAATTAAAAAAAACTATTAGAGCCCCATCAATGACAAGGGAAACATATATATGCAAACTTCTTTAGATGACTAATTTGATTTTTGTGTTTACTGCTAATGTATTATTAATCAACAGTTCATTATACTTTCAGATAACCTTAAAACAATAAAATAAAATGTTTCCTCATGGATCCATAGCATAATTCGACTGGAAGATCCCTAAGTGCTCTCCAGTGCTGAGATTCTGTTGTGTATACAGATGCACAGAATGTCACTCTTCTGTATGGAAGGCAAGAAAAAGAAGAATCCATTAGACAATCTCAGTTCCTTTCTGAAAAGGATCAATACTAAGCCAGAGGGCATCCACCAGTGAAAGAAAACAAGTAGAAAAGCAAAAAGAGCAAAAATCTCAAACCAAAATTTCAGTAAACACATAAATCTTTGAAAGCTTCCGAAGTTAATTATCCTTCCCCAAATTCTCTGAGTGATTTCATCTTAGAAGATATTGAAACAGAAAACATAGCCTTCCCATGTTCATAAATTTAATGTATGCCATAATAATGATGATGACATTTATCTTTTAGTTGCTGTCAGCTCAGTGCAATTGTTATAGAAACACATAGCTTTTCCTCTTTTTGTTCATGCTATCAGCATACATATCAGAAATCATGTGTGCACATAACAAAATAGGAAATACATAAGCAACTGCATCATTATCCCAGATAGCTACTAACACTTATTCATTGTTCCTGGAGCTGAATATTTGATTTACATATTTACTCAGTCCTTAAGCCATCATTTTACTTTATCCACATCTGGAAAAGTTGAGTTATTAAGTCATTTAATGATGTGAATTCATGGTACTTAGTTTATTTGGCATAGGACTTTAGTTCTATCAGTAAGGTGCCCACATGTTTACTTTTTCTTACTTTTCTTGAATGCTAAAGTTTTGCTCTGCGGAGGGCAGAAAAATAGTATAGGGGTTAAGACAATTGTGTTGCATGGTTATATGCAGCCAATTCAAGTTCTATTCCTAGCATCCTATATGGTCCCATGAGCACCTCCAGGAGTAACCCCTGAGGATTACTGGGTATTACCCCAAAGCAAAACATAAATTCTGCTCTATAAAATAATCTTACAGACCAAAGTATAAAAGTAAATGTGTTTCATCTCAATTTAAATACATGTTAATTACCTGTGCTACTTCCAAAGAGCAATTTGAAAGCAGGGGCAGGGGTGGGAGGGTAGACAAAAACCAGAACTTGAAACTTTAAAAAATTATTATAGTTTATGTGTATTAGTGTTACAATAATGCTCAAGTTTCTGGTATTAATGTATGAAGTTAATGCATTCTCCCACCCTCAAAATTTCCCAGAACCTCCACTCCATCCCTAAGTCACCTTCAGTCCAACATTCTCCCCCAGTTCCCAGTCATCGCTCATTATTTTTTGATTACCAATTATACTACTGCTAAGGAACCTTCTGTGTGTTGGAGACACTCCATTTATGTTATGTATTACTTCCCAGCAACCCCTTCACTTCTCCCAAATCTATCATTCACAGGTCTGTACATACATTTGAGTATACAAGATTATTATCTGTATCATTGATTTATTTCTCTACATGCCACAGATGAGTGAGATCATCTGTTTTTGTTCTACTGACTGGCTTATTTTGCTCAGCATGATACCTTCCAGTTTGATCCAAGTGGCCACAAACTGCCTGACTTCATTTTGGCCCGATGGCTGCACATTGTCCCACAAAGTCTTTATCCATTCACCTGTTGTTGGGTATTTGAGTTGTTTCTATATCCTAAATATTGTACTAAGAACTGCAATAAAAACAGGTGTGCGTATATCTTTTCAAACAAATGATTTTACATTTTGTATTCTAAGGTGGGATAGCTGGGTCAAATGGTACCTCCATTCTTACTTTTTGAAAACTTTCCATATGGTTTGCCTTATGGACCAGATGACATTCCCATCTCAGTGATTAAGGATTTCATTTATACCACAATTCCAACAATATTTGTGGCTTCCAGTTTATTTTATGTATGACATTCCTACTGCTGCAAATGAATGCCTCATTGTCATTTTGATTTGTATTTCCCTGATACAATATAGTTGTGTAGCAAATATTTGGTTTCTTATTTTATGATGCACTCTAGATAACCCATATATATGTTATGAAGATGACAAAAGAATACTGTATAATTATTAGCACTTTAGATTTAACAGTATGTTTTTGCTGGTGATACGATGGAGTCAGAACCTGAACGAAAAATTAGTAATCTATTTAATATATTCTTTCTGAATGATGCTTATTATAATGTTTCATCATCAGCTTAAGTGCCATTGTTTCATGAGGAAAAACTGTGGGAGATTCTTTACTTGTGATAATATCTGTATCCATGCAAGTATATGGGGCAAATGTGTGATAAAACTTTACCTTTTTCTTTCTCCCCAGTTCTAAGGTTCAATCCAATTCTAGGCCAAAACTCTAATGACAGAATAAAAATTGCAGCTTATCCAGCTTTCTCTCCATAACTCATAAGTCCATGATGAATAAACTTCAATCAAGTTTATACCATTTGCCTCTTGCTTGGAACTATCCAAATCAGAAGCTAGTATGAATGATATTCCTTTTCCAGACTCTCCTAAAATAGGATCAGAACCGAACCTAATTACAGCACCATATGCTATTCTCTTTATCTATGGCATTCAGCCATTTTCCTGATAGTCAAGAGACCTCTGAAAATCAAACCTGTTTTTCCTCTTAGGCAAAAAGTGTTATATTCCTTCTGCGGTAGTATTATCACTTAATGACCACGAATCAGAGAAAGTTACATTAGAATACCTTTTAATTATAACGTTTACTCTGAGGTTCATTTAAGTCTCCGATTTAACTGTTTTCTCTCTGACTTTTCTTTTATTTGCAGGTTCCCTTGGTTATAAACTCCTCCCCTCCTGGTGCTACAACAATGAGTGGGAAATCCCTGCTCTTAAAGGTCATTCTCTTAGGTGATGGTGGAGTTGGGAAAAGCTCACTTATGAATCGCTATGTAACCAATAAATTTGACTCCCAGGCTTTTCACACTATAGGGGTAGAGTTCTTAAACCGAGATCTGGAGGTAGATGGACGTTTTGTAACACTCCAGATCTGGGACACGGCCGGGCAGGAACGTTTCAAGAGCCTTCGGACACCTTTCTACAGGGGAGCAGACTGCTGCCTCTTGACCTTCAGTGTGGATGACCGACAGAGCTTTGAGAACCTTGGTAACTGGCAGAAAGAATTCATCTACTATGCAGATGTGAAAGACCCTGAGAACTTCCCTTTTGTAGTTCTTGGTAACAAGGTAGACAAGGAGGATAGGCAAGTAACTACTGAGGAGGCACAAGCCTGGTGCACGGAGAATGGGGACTACCCTTATCTAGAAACAAGTGCCAAAGATGATACTAATGTGACAGTGGCCTTTGAAGAAGCTGTCAGGCAGGTGCTGGCTGTAGAGGAACAACTGGAGCATTGCATGTTAGGTCACACTATTGATTTGAATAGTGGCTCCAAAGCAGGATCTTCATGCTGTTAAAAATAGAAAGCCTTTGAAAAATGTCTTCCAAATTGGTCAGTAGTATAAGAATAACCATGTCTCTCTAAGAATGTGTGTGCATACATGCACATACACAAAAGAGTAAGAGATAGGTTGAAGTTATGAATCAAATCCTTTCCAGTTGAAGTTGTAGGGTGATTTTTAAAAAAAGCTTTATCGAGTATATTTTGTGTGACTCCTGCTATTTCCTCCTTGTGTGTGTCAGGATGTTTCAGAAAGCTTTAGTCCTGAGTGATTTAAATATTTTTCAAATCACAGTTTAAACTTAGAACCCAGCCGCATGAAGGAGTTAAAGAGTGACAGCTATCCCTTAAAGTGTTTTATTTATCAACTAACAAATGTCCCCATCCACTCTTGCCAAGCAGATTCTGACATTTCTGCCAAAGGAATAAAGACTCTAAGGTGTATCACAGTACATAATAATTTAAACAAAGGTTTCTTTAAAAAAGACATTGTAATTATTAGGAATGCAAAAGTATAATAATGTACAGTACCTTGTTTAATTTCCTATGTATGGTTTGCTCCCTTCCGAGCTTTTCAGAAGCATACCACATTGAATAATGTCTTATTCAAAACATACAGTGATGACACTGGAAGTTGAATTTACTCCTTGTGTTTGATATGACAAGGTACTAATTGATTATGCTTAAATATGCCAACCACTTTTGCACATAAATGGTTGGTTTTGCTGCTTTTACTTCATAAGTCTACTTCTGCTGCATAGGGATATTGCTTCTCTGACAACCTCTTATCAATTTAGCAATGCTGCTTAGCATATGGCTTTGGATACAGTGCTCTTTTCTCATAGTTTTGATGACCCTTTGGTTCACCAGGCTGTGTTCCTAGAGAAGCTTTCATAATAGATCGGGGAATTGTGGGCTTTACTTATACGGTTCTTTAATTCAAATAGTGTAGAAGGAACAGATTTCTTATATGTTGAGGTGTGTGTTCAGATAGTCAAATACTATGCTGAAAGTGACAAGAGAGCAGACATTATAATTATAAGAAATTTATTCTTAGGCCAGATTAGTTGTCCAGCAGTTGAATGGACTGCCTTAATAGTGAACTGCCTTCCAGTTAATATATTCAGGAAGTTGCTGGATGACACCTGTTAAAATACCATAGGAAGAATTTCTGTACTGGATAGATTTTCAGTATAAATCCTACAAATCTATGAACTACAAACTACATCTCAATGTCATTTACAGTTAGACATATCTCAAAACAACAGCCTAAGACTATAGAAAGGACTTTAAAAATTCTCAAACTGTTCTGAGATCAACATTTAATAGCAATTACGGAGCACTCCCATTTGCTTTTGCAATAGGTGTGGGAAAATACTAAACTCTAAGTAATTATTACTTGCCCTGATACAAGAATCCTGAAGATATCATATTAAAATACAAATGCGATTAGCCAGATTTTGACTGCCAGCTATATACTATATTATGGATATGGAGTTTTGTTCCTATTGGTTTATCTGTTTGTCTTGCATAGCTTTTACTCTGTACTTTTAAAACATCTATGATAAAATTGTGACCCAAGGTGGGGAGGGACATTAAAAATGACACCCCTAAAGAGATCTCAGATAGGAAGGGGACAGGAACTTTCACAGGAATACAGCCTAGAAATCTCCATTGTAGCCACTTAATGGAATCAGCCTTATAAATGGGACTTTATGTGCTTTAAGAGCTCTGGGACTTTTGGGCCAAACAAGTGGAGTGCAGTATTTCAACCAGTCATGCTCAATATTTGCAATCTAAATATAGCCTTGACACCATTGACCAACTAACTTTGATGTCAGAAATCAAAGCCAGCCCAGGGACCCCACAGTTCTTAAGCTTTGGTCCCTATGCTGCCAATGCCTATAGCCAGCTGCACTTGGTTTCCAAGTTCTATGATCATTTTGCTACAGTTATGTTAGGGTGAAAATCTATATGTCAAAACTGTTAAATGCTAATTGTTTATAAGTGCATGAGACCTGGGGCCTTCTCTTTCTACTTGCACTCTGCTTATACTAGTTTCTATTTGTAGATCTCAGGCCTTCAAAACACTTTCATCCACTCACAAAAGTATTTGTCTATAGGATGGCATGTGGTCATTTGAGTAAAAAATTAATGATGTGAGTAGCTCATTCATAAACCTCCTGTCCATCCAAGACAAGTGTTAATTTTATTAATTGGTCAACTGAAGCCCCTTATGTGTCATACCAATTTTTTTCTGCCAACTCATAACAGTTTTCTTAATGGAATCACTTAATATTAAGTGACCAAACAATGACTTTTTGGTGAATTATATTCAGTGGGGTGCTGACATAGTTTGCATAAGATTAAAAAACACCAAAAGTTGAAATCTGTGAGTACCAGAAACTATGTATATAGGTTTAGAAATTGACTGTGAAATTGAAAATGTACAGTGCAATATTTTCAGTAGGTGTTTTTTAAATGAACACTTGATGTTTTAAAGAAGATATTTTTAATTGGAACTATGCTGTTTTTCCAGTGGTCCATTAAAGTATTTATTTAGTTTGTTTTTGTGTATTGGACATTCAGCGGACCTCAGATTTTGTTTGTCTTCAGTGGATTAATTTCAGGTTACTTTGTGCCTGCCTCAGCCATCTATATTTTACCCTGAGGTATTCCACAATCCTCTTGTTGCGGGTGCTGCTAAAAACTCAAAATTGTGTATCAGATATTTTATTTGAACTGTAAAAATCATCTGTGTCAAAGTGAATAAAATTGCATTTTGAATAATCAGTACACAATGATTGTGCTTCTATTTTAGGCAAAAATAGTAGTACACCTGACACACTGTACATATCAGTCAAGGCTCTCTTTCATGTAATCCTACATGTTGCCTCTGAATTATTTTGTTCACGTGATATTCCAAGCAGCCACTACCTAGTAATAAAAGGGATACACTTTTACTAATTGGGAGACAGAATCCAAAGATTAAGGTGGGGAGGTTCTTTATCACCAGCTTTTAGTGACCCCAAGTATTAAAGACTAGAACTTGGATCTTGAGTCTCCACTTGATTTTTATTATAATTTGATATAAATGTTAAATCGCGACAAAACACAAATATATTAATTTATGTTATCTTCTTTATTTTACTGTTTTCCGGATCTGAGAAAAACATAAAAATATAGAAAAACAATGGATATTTCTATTAAATATTTTGTTGTCTTGTTTCTCACATATTGGTATTTAAAGATATTTGCATTAGCAATGAATGGCTTGAATATTCATAGTGATGACT
Organism: Sorex araneus; assembly: GCF_027595985.1. Taxonomy (NCBI): domain Eukaryota; kingdom Metazoa; phylum Chordata; class Mammalia; order Eulipotyphla; family Soricidae; genus Sorex; species Sorex araneus. The sequence continues at coordinate 100,012,475 of NC_073313.1, read as the reverse complement.
TTTAAAAAATGTTCTATTGATTGAGATTCTGTGGTTTACGATGTCATTAATTATGGTTTCTCATGTGCAGGGGGAAAATAGACATTTTTCAACATGGCTATTTCCTCATTTGGGGGTGATCATTTAAGTTATACTTTAGTTAAAGCACCTGATATCATTTTGGTTTGTCTATCATGCAGCTTTTAGGCTACAGAAAGGCAAATACTTATAAACATTTTTATTAAAAACTGCATATATTTATAAAATAATTCTAAACATATATTTTATTTGTCATTGGTTACAAAAACATTAGAATTTCAGTAGTTTTATAAGTCTCTACATACATTATACTACTGAAACCATCACTACCAAAGTTCCAGTGCCATTCCACAAAAAAAATACTTCTCTACCCATTCCTCCCAACCTTTCTCTTTTTCCCTTCAATAAACACAATAGTTTTCACCAAATCTCAGTTAACTTTTTATTATTATTTTGCTAGCTTATTTACCCTAGTTATTAATAGACCACATATGATTGAAAACATCTACTGAAAGTCTCTCATGTCCTTATTTTAACCTACTTACCTCAAATTCCACCCACGTTGTCAAAAAGGACAAGATTTTATATTTTTAATGACACAGTAGTATTACATGCAATGCATGTAACACTTGTTCTTTATTCAGTCATCTGTCAATGGGTATTTAAGCTGATTCAAAGTTTTAGCAATGAGAGGCTGGAGTGATAGTACAGAGGGGAGGGCGTTTGCCTTGCACACGGCTGACCTGGGTTCAATCCACGGCATCCCATATAGTCCCTCAAGCCCATTCAGGAGTAATTCCTGAGTGCAAAACCAGAAGTAACCCCTGAACATCGCTGGGTGTGACCCAAAAAGCTAAAAAAATATCAGAGTCTTAGCTATGGGTGAAGACAGTTAGATAGAAAGGGTTAGATACAGAATTATCTTTTTTTTTTTTTTTTTTGCTTTTTGGATCACACCCGGCGATGCACAGGGGTTACTCCTGGCTCTGCACTCAGGAATTATCCCTGGCGGTTCTCAGGGGACCATATGGGATGCTGGGAATCGAACCCGGGTCGGCCACGTGCAAGGCAAACGCCCTACCCGCTGTGCTATTGCTCCAGCCCCAGAATTATCTTTCATATGTGGGACTTGAAGATACACAATAAGGTAACAACAAAGGTGCAAAGGCAAAATCATGGGAAAACTGATCTACACAATTGAGGTAATGGGTGAGGGAGGAGATTTGGGGTTTGGGGGAAAAGCTAGGGATGGGTTGGAATTATATCCAGGAGAAACCATTAGTAATAGTATTGTGAAAAATATATAAAATATTTTGGGCTGGAGCGATAGCACAGTGGTAGGGCGTTCGCCTTTCACTCGGCCAACCTGTGTTCGATTCTTCCGCCCCTCTGGGAGAGCCCGGCAAGCTACCGAGAGTATCTCGCCCGCACGGCAGAGCCTGGCAAGCTAGCCGTGGCATATTCGATATGCCAAAAACAGTAACAATAAGTCTCACAATGCGAGATGTTACTGGTGCCCGCTCAAGCAAATTGATGAGCAACGGGATGACAGATTGAATGCTATTTGGTCTGATATAAAATATTTTAAAAGCCTCTGCTATTGAATAACAGTGCTATAAGTGTAGCAATGCAATTATTATTTTAGGTTAATGCAAAAACTAATATTTTGAAAGCATAAACCCCGCTTTCTATTTTTGATTTTTTAAAGAGATAAGTATATTTTTTAGCATTTTGTTTTGTTTGGCTTTTTTGGTCACACTTAGCAATGCTCAGGGGCTGCTTCTGAGCTACTCCTGAGGCTCTGCCCTCAGGAATCACTCCTGGCAGTGCTCAAGGGACCATATGGGATGCTGGTGATTGAACCCAGGTCAGCTGTGTGCAAGGCAAACATCCTCCTCAATATACAATTGTTCCAGCCCCTATTTTTGCTATTTTTCCATTTTATATACACCCTAGTGAGAAATATCTTTTGCTTGATGTTTTTTGTTTTGTTGGGGGTCACAACTATGGATGCTCAGGTGTTACTCCTGCTTCTACACTTGGGAATTACTCTTTGCAGTGCTCAGGTGACCACATGGGATGCTGGGAACTGAACTTGGGTCATCCCTGGCAAATGCCCTGTGCCCTGTAGTATCTTTCTGGCCCCTTGATGTCTTTTTAAAATTTTATTTTTATAAAGTTGTTATTAAGTGTAACAATAGCTTGTTACATTTAATATTCCAAGACCAATCCCACCACCATTACACGTACCCATGACCATATTTCAAACTCTGCCCCAAAAACAGGACCTAAATAATTTATTTTGTCTTACTTGTTATAAATAATCCACTAAAAATGATCCAAAAGTGTCCTTAGAGGAAAGTATGTGAAGATTGTTGTATTTAATCCTGGAGCCATTAAGCCCATCTCATATTAGAATGAGATGTCGCATTGCTGCAATTGCGGCAGCAAGCTCCAGTAATTCTAAAATTTTAAATATGGTTATACAGCTGAGGTCAATTTAATTTTTTAAACTGGGTGGTGACTTTGGGGTCCAGAGGCATCTCTGTTGGCCCTTGATGTCTTAACAGTACACATATTTCTTTGATTATTTTGCTTGAATTAATTGATTTTCATAGACACTGTGGGTTTTGTTTTGCTGGGCTTTTTTATTGGACACATCCAAAGGTGCTCAGGAACTACTCCCAGTTGGATGCTCACTGGTTGTTTTTGGCAGTGCCTGGGAAACCAGGGAGTGACAGGGATCCAACCCAGACCTCCTACATGCAAAGAATGTGCTATATATATATATATATATATATTGCTTTTTGGGTCATACCCAGCAATGCACTTCTAGCTCTGCACTCAGGAATTACTCCTGGCAGTGCTCAGGGGACCATATGGGATGCTGGGTATCGAATCTGGGTTGGCTGCTTGCAAGGCAAATGCCCTACCCACTATGCTATCCCCTAATACTGTTTTCTTTAAATAAGTTTTTTATTTTATTATTTTTATTAGTGAATCACCGCAAGAGTACAGTTACAGATTTACATATTTTTGTGCTTGTGTTTCAGTTATACTATGCTCGAGTACCCATCCCTCCACCAGTGCTCAATCTCCACCACCAGTGATGCCAGTATCCCTCCCACCTCCCCACTCCATCCCCCCCACCTCATCTCGACTCTGTGGCAGGGCATTCCCTTTTGTTCTCTCTCTCCTTTGGGGTGTTGTGGTTTGCAATAGAGGTATTGGGTGCCCATCGTGTTCAATCTATAGTCTACTTTTAGCATGCATCTCCTATCCGGAGTGGGTCCTACAGCCACATTTTACTTGGTGTTCCCTTCTCTATTTGAGCTGCCTATTCTCCCAGCATGTGAGGCCGACTTCCAAGCCATGGAGCAAACCTCCTGCTACTTATTTCTACTATTGTTGGGTGTTGTTTGCATCCAATTCTGTTATCCTCTATTCCACAGATGAGTGCAATCTTTCTATGTCTGTCTCTCTCTTTCTGACTCATTTCACTTAGTATGATACTTTCCATGTTGATCCACTTATATGCAAAGTTCATGACTTCATTTTTTCTAACAGCTACATAGTATTCCATTGCATAGATGTACCAAAGGTTCTTTAACCATCATCTGTTCTCGGACACTCGGGTTTTTTCCAGATTTTGGCTATTGTAGGCAGTGCTGCGATGAACATACAAGTGCAGATGTCATTTCGACTACACTTTTTGGCCTCTCCGGGATATATTCCCAGAAGTGGTAATACTGTTTTCTTAAAAGACCCTTTTACACCAGTAAAGAATTACAACTTGCTGAAGGCTCAGATGATGGCTTGCACTGTTTTTACCCTAAAATATTTTTATATTAAAAATCTACCTTTCAAGACATAAGATGTTGAACAGTTTATAAACTACAGTATCATATCATCATATTTTGTTGCTTTGGTTCAACAAAAAATTATGTTCCTCGCTTTATTGCAAAATTTACCTTACTATGATGATCTGGAAATAAACCTAAAATATCTCTGATATATTAGTTATGTAGATATTAGCCTATATAGATTCTAATTTTGTTAAAATTATTTGGCTGTGATTCTCACAGGAAGTAAGGGATGTGGAATAGATAGTTTCCCTTCAATTCTATAATTGAATTTTTAAAACACACTTGGAAGTTGAAGCATTGATTTGAGTAATTTTAGAATGATTGATAGGTGGGCATTTCAACTAGAATTGACTGAAGTAGTTTTAACTGCAATTTTATTTTTACCTCAATCATCCAGATAATCATTTCACTTTTTTCTATACTTTCTATGGACATACAGGATTCATTACAAAATAGTGTCTTCTTTGTATTTGATTTTGCGACACACCATTTGTTAAAATGTTCATACACAATTTTTATTCATACTGGTCTTTTTTCCCCTATGATTTTCTTGAGGTATAACAAATAAAAGGCATGGATTTAAGGTGTTCAACTTGATCATTTGATATCCCTATCTAGTGTGAAATTATCATGACAATAAAAATAATTAACACATCTATCAACTCATCAATAAAGCCATAAGTTTTCATTACCATATCTTTGGGAAGGAAAGAATAAATACATATGCTAAATATATCTTAATAATGAAGGTTTGGGACTTCAGAGATAGTAAAGTAGAGTAGGGCACTTGCCTTGCATGAGGACAACCTGAGTTTAATCCCCAACTCCCCACATGCCCACCCCACAGCCTGCCAGCAATGATCCTGGAGTGCAGATCCAGGAGGAAGCCCTGAGCACCTCTGAACGGACTGAGAGATTACTAAATATCCTCTTACTGATAAAATTTCAAAAATCAGTGAACAAGAATATTGCTAGTTGAGGCAATGATGTTTGTGTAAGATTTTTGAGGCACATGAAGGATTACTTAGTGTTTTCCCAGTGAGAAACTGAATCGTTACAGCTCAAGATGTGGATAAGTGTCACCTGTAGTCAAACAGGAACTGCTGCCGTATTCTGTATGTCTTCATACATTGCTTCATCAAGTCTTCTCCAAGGCAACAAAGAAATTTTTTATTCAGTTGTACTTAAGCGCCTTTTTAAATATGGGTTTTTTGAGTTGAGAATATGTGCGTTTTTAAGAATTGACCAATACCTTTCAAGCGCTGTTAATTATAGGTAGATGAGTCTTATTCTAGAGCTTGTGAATTTTAAACAGACATGCCAGGCTGTGCTTCTTGTATATAATTGACAAAATGAAATTGAGAAATGCTGCCTAATGAAAGGACTAGCTCTTAATACAACATTAACTATATTGATTGGAATTAAAATACCAATCATGCCTTTATTGATGCTTTTGTGAAGAAACAAAGACACGGATCTATCTCTTTTCTCTTTTATTGTTCTTGGCTGCCATGGACAGAGCATCTAAACAGAAACTACCTTAGGAACACCAGGAGCGTGCCCTGTAATATACTGCTCAGTATGGAGTATGCTGATAATGAACAAATGCTAGTAATCTGTAAGTTGCCATCTTCTCTTTGTTCCCAACTGAAGAACAGAAATCTCAGTAAACACTTTAAAAATTTGTCTTTCTTCTTTATAAAATTCATACACATCCATAGTAAAACTAAGAAATAAAAGAGGGCAAGGGAACTAATACAGTGGGAAAGTTACTTGCTTTACAAACAACTGACACAGGTTTGATCCTCGGCACCACATATGTCCCCTGAGCCCCACCAGGAGTGATTCAAAAGCCAAGAGCTAGTCTTGAGCACATCTGGGTAGGTGCCCAAAACCAAATACTTTTTTAAAAAAACAGAAAAGCAAAATAAAGAAGATAAGTTTTCAAAAAAATATAAAATAAAGAAGATAAGTTTTCTTCACTAAGATGTAACTTTCAGTGGCATTTTAATTTATTAATACAATAAAGAAAATTGATACCATTCTGCACATACTGTATAATATTTTCTTTTTTTCTTTTTTTGCCCAATGCTTTTCCTCTTTTTTAAAATTTTTTTAATAGTTTATTTTTAATTAGTGAATCAACGTGAGGGTACAGTTACAGATTTATACATTTTTGTGCTCATGTTTCCCCCATACAGAGTTCGATAACCCATCCCTTCACCAGTGCCCATTCCCCACCACCAGTAAACCCAGGGTCCCATATATGCTGAACTTTTCTCTGGGTAATATATTCTTCTAGGGATTAATATTTTATGTAATATTTTGTTAAAGGACCTTTATAATATACATGACTAAACATTGCTAGACATTTAAATTGTTTAACTCTATCCTTTTATAAAACAAATATCAATGAATATCCATACATGATAATAATCTTAACTTACATTTCTGTTTTCTAAATTAAAAATTTCTAAGTCAAAAAAAGCATGAACAAGTGGATAAAAAAGCTACAGTACATCTACACAATGGGATACTATGCAGCCGTTTAAAATGAAGTCATGAGATTTGCTGATACATGGAGAGTATCATGCTGAGTGAAATGAGTCAGAGGGAGAGGGACAGACATAGAAGGATCACATTCCTTTGCAAGATATAAATAGACAATGCCCAAAGACAATAGAAACCAAGCACAGGAATGCAGATCCTTAGTAAAAGTTAGCCACAATAAGGGGAGGAAGGTTAGGTCAGAAAAGGGACCACTATGACAATGATAATGCGAAGTGATTACTCTGGACAAGTATTAGGTGCTGAAAGGAGGTAATGTGATATGCATGATACTCTTTCAGTAACTGTATGGCAAACCACAGTGCCTAAAATGAATAAAGAAACAAGATAAGTGTCTGCCATAAAGGCAGACTCTGAGGTGGGAGGGAAACTAGGGGCATTGGTGGGTAGAAGTAGATCCTGGTGAAGGGATGGGTGCCGGGACATTGTACTACTAAACTCAATCATTAGCAACTTTGTAAGTATATCTCACAGTGATTCAATAAATTAAAAACAAAACAAAAAGTAAACAGCATGAATAGTTTCGTGGATCTTAATTTTTGTAGCATTTAATAACTCCCTAGGAAGCTAGCCAAATTCATTGACACTTAGAAAATAGGAGGGCTGTTTTTCCTAACACTAAATCATTCACTTAATGTTATATTCTAATTTAGCCACACTTTCCCAAAGTTATGAATAAAACATGATTTCTTGTTCTGGTTTCATATCTTAATTCTTTGAGAGAAATTTTATGTATTTATTGACAATATTTTTGTTACTTTTTTAATGTATCATTACAACATTATGATATTTAGCTTTTTGGGTTGACATTCTTTTTACTTTTAGAAACTGTTTTACACTATAGGTATTATTGTTATTTTTTGTTTGTTTTGGGGCCACGCCCAACGATGCTCAGGACTTACTCTTGGCTTTGTACTCTAGAATCACTCTAGGCCTTTTTTATCCACTGTACTATTTCTCTGACCCTGAGTATTAATATTAATATTTTTAATATATTTTTTACTCACCGTGAGACACGCAGTTACAAAGGTGTTCATGATTGTTTTCAGTCATAAAATGTTCCATTATTTGTCCCATCACTAGTGTGCATTTTTCCCACCACCAATATCCCCAGTTTCCCTCCTGTCCATCTCTCCCAGAAGTCTATATCTGTGAATTTTTTTATCATCTTCATAGTGCTGGTTTTCTATAATCCTCTCCTGTATCTCATTCATTTTAATTTTAAAGATATTTTTAAAATACTGGCAAATTGATTCACTAATAAAATTTTTTTAAAATACTGGCATATTGTTGAAAAGGTCATGTGGTTTTTCCATGTCTTTTAAGGTTTCGGGGGCACATGCTGCAATGCTCAGGGGTAACTCCTGGCTCTGTCTTCTGCAACTATTCCTGGTGAGCTCAGGGAACCATATGGGGTGCCAGGGACCAAACCCAGGTGTGTTGAGTGCAAGGCAAGCACCTTACTCTATACTATCTCTCCGACCCCTGAAAAGGTCATGTTCTAATGAATTTTAAAATTAAGGTGTGTAAAAGAGGGAAATGTCTACTTGATCTGTCCCTTTTTCCTGGCCACATTTGAGATTATTATTTTTGTTTAGAAAGGGTATTAGTCTAAACTTGCATCAACGTAACTTTTTGAATTGGCAGAGAGAAAATAATTTATTTTATATTTAACTTAATCATACAACTTCTTTATCTGTATGATATGAAAGAGCTGGTTTGAATTAGGTTTATTGCTTTCCGTGAACAGATTATTGTTTTGTAGGAATACAGGGCTGAGAACAATTCAGAGTTTGGCCACAAGAGGGCAGTAAAAACTAGCTCATGTTCTGCCATAGTCTAAACTGAGCTGAAGGGATCCTTGAAAAATTATCAGAAAAAATTTTTTTCTTTTGCATACGGGTTTTTTTTGAGGGGGAGGGGTGGAATTGGTGGAGGGAAGTGTATACTGGTGATAAAGATATTGCCGTTGAAATTTTCTATGCCTGAAACACAATCATGGTTACTCTCACTATGTAATCTCATGGTGACTAATTTTTTAAAAGGGAGAGAAAAGAAATCATCTAATTAAGCTACGCTTTCCTTTTTTTAATGCAGAAAAACTGAAATCTGAAAGGGTGAAATGTTAAGGATCACAGAGCTGATTATTTTAAGAGGTGAATTCTAAGCACTTTCCTGTTTAGCATACCTTGATTTTCCACACTGTGAGTTCAATTAATTAAAGCAAGCTAAAAACAGATCCTTTTTTTCTGATTTCAAAATAAATATTTTATTTTTGAAGTAATATTCAAAAAGTAACATTAAGAATTTTACAGTGTACAATTCACTAACCTTTAGTATATTCACAATATTGTAAACATGTATTTTAATCTCCTGAATTCAAGCACCAATCTTACCACTAAATGGGCTTGTAATGCAAGGATAATTATGTGACCTTGCTGAGATTTAGGTTCTTCACCTTGATTATGGAGAAAATATCTTTCCTAGCAGGTTTTTTATGCGGATTAGTATGCACAAGTATCTAGAAATAATCTGAAATAATTAATAACAAGTACTTAGCATTGTGCGTGGCAGAGAGCAGAAGAGAAATAATTTTTCCAAGATATTAATAAACCAATCCCTATATGCTATTATATATTTATTTATTTAACAGTAAGAATAAAAATGGATTTAAGGATTTTTAATTTTTAAATATTTTATACTATATTTTTATACTATAAAGTATGATATATTTTATATTATAAAATAGAACTGCCAAACAATCTACCAATTCAATGTAATTACTCTCAAAATACTAATGGCATTATTTGAAGAAATAAGACAATCTGTCCTAAAATTTATGCGGAATTTCAAAAAGCAAGCATAACTAGACAACTCAAAGCTTTCTGATGTGAAATTTATACAGAGTTACAGGAATCAAACAGTATTATTATAAAAAAAAGACCTAAAGCAAATGGAAAGAGTGCCCAGAAAGAAACCCTTGCAAATATGAGCAAATGATATTTGGCAAGGTAAGTGTTAAGCCTATTTAAAGGGGAAAGAATAGCCTTTTCATCAAAAGATGCTTGGAAAAATGGATTGCCACATGCAGAAGAATTAATATTTTAATTCTTAATATTTTAAAACTTTTAAAAATATATTAATATTTTTAATATGTAAAATATATTAAAATATTTTCTTTTTAATTAATATTTTAAAACTTAATATTTTAATATATTAAGTTTTCCAATCCATGGGATATGTTTCCATTTATGCTTTTCATTTCTTCCATCAATGTAATTTTATAATTTTCATTATATAATTGTTTCACCTTTTTGGTTAAGTTTATTCCTAAGTATTTTATCATTATATTATTTATAAGTGGAATTATTTTTGTAATTTTATTTCAGTTTATTCAGTGTTTAGCAATAAAAATTATTTTGCTATTTGATACATTGATGGATTAATTTAGTGGTTCTAAAAACTTTTTGTATGTAATAATTAGGGTTTTCTAGACACGTCTCCTAATGGATGTCGATTTATTTATTTATTTTGGTTTGGGAGGCCACACCTAGAAGTGCTCAGGATTTGTTCTTGGCTCTGTGCTCAGGGATCATTCCTGGTAAACTTGGGGGACCACATGGGATGCCAGCATGGAACTCAGGTTGTCTGCATGAGTCCTGCCTGCTCTATTATTGTCCTGGCCTCTGATAAGTTTATTTTTTCCTCTAGAATTTGGATACCTTTCATTTATAGTTTCCTTACTTAATTGCTCTGGTTAAAATTTTCACTGGACTGGAGCGATAGCACAGCAGGTAAGGCGTTTGCCTTGCACACAGCCAACCAGGGTTCGATTCTTCCATCCCTCTCTAAGAGCCAGGCAAGCTACCGAGAGTATCCTGTCCACACGACAGAGCCTGGCAAGATACCTGTGGCGTATTCGATATGCCAAAAATAGTAACAACAAGTCTCACAATGGAAACTTTACTGGTGCCCGCTTGAGCAAATCAATGAACAGTGCAGTGCTATTATAAAGTAGAACAAACAATGAGATTCATTACTTTTTCTTTGAATACTCAGTAAGTTAGTTTCTTACAATGTCTATGGTTATCATTAAAATTAATTCTCATAAATGACATCTGCATTTGTATGTTCACTGCAGCACTGTTTACGATAGCCAAAATCTGGAAAAAAAAAACCAGAGTGCCCAAAAACAGATGACTGGTTAAAGAAACTTTGCTACATCTGGGGCTGGAGAGATAGCACAGCGGGTAGGGCGTTTGCCTTGCACGCGGCCGACCCGGGTTCAAATCCCAGCACCCCATATGGTCCCCTGAGCACGGTCAGGGGTAATTCCTGAGTGCAGAGCCAGGAGTAACCCCTGTGCATCGCCAGGTGTGACCCAAAAAGCAAAAAAAAAAAAAAACTTTGCTACATCTACACAGTGGAATACTATGCAGCTGTTAAAAAAGATGAAGTCATGAAATTTTCAAATAAGTGGATCAACATGGAAAGTATCATGTTAAGTGAAATGAGTCAGAAAGAGAGAAACAGACATAGAAAGATTGCACTCATCTGTGGAATATAAAATAACAGAGTGGGAGACTAACACCCAAGAGTTGTAGAGATAAAGATCAGGAGGTCTGCCCCACAGCTTGGAAACTGGCCTCACATGCTGGGGCAAAAGGCAGCTCAGATAGAGAAGGAAACACCAAGTAGAGGATGTCGGGAAGATCCATTTGGGTTGGAAGATGTTAACTAAAAGTAGTCTATAGACCGAAAATGAAGGCCACTCAATACCTCTATTGCAAACTACAATACCCAAAGGGAGAGAGAACAAAAGGGAATGTCCTGCCGCAGGAGCAGAGTGGGGTGGTGGGGGATGGGGTGGGGGTGGTGAGAGGGATACTGAGATCATTGGTGGAGGTGAATGGGAAAGGGTGGAGGGATGGGTAAACGATCACTCTATGAGTGAAATGCAAACACAAAAGTTCATAAATTTGTAACTGTACATCACAGTGATTCTCTAATAAATTTTAAAAAAATTAATTCTCATAATAATGAAATGCCCATTAAGAAAAAAATCTCTGTGGTAGCGAAATCAGTGCTGGTACATTGTATGTCTAAACACTAACTATGAATAATTATACAGCAGGGTGCTTTATTATTTTTTTCTTTTTTATATATTTTAATTTATTTTTAAATTTATTTTTATTTATTTATTTTTGCTTTTTGGGTCACATCCGGCGATGCACAGGGGTTACTCCTGGCTCTTCATTCAGGAATTACTCCTGGTGGTGCTCGAGGCACCATCTGGGATGCTGGGAATCAAAACTGTGTCGGCCGTGAGCAAGGCAACCACCCTACCTGCTATGCTATTACTCCAGCCCCCATCATGGTGCTTTAATAAAATAAAATTTTAAATGAAATTTAAAATAAAATTAAAATAATCTGTAAGAATGTCAGATAAATCAGTTTTAACTTTTATAATTAAAGGAGGATTCTAGAACAAAACAATAAGTAATCATGCAGAGAGACTGTAACAACTCAGCTCAATTCACTATGTACAAACTTTTTCATTAAGACAGAGACCTATGAGAATATAGAGAATAAAACTACATATCAAAAAGTTCTTTTGTCTGAACTGCAGCTAAAAACAAAAGCTAACAACTGGCACATAGTTTTCAATTTCAAGAGAAATTTCCATAACTAGTCAATATTTTTTCTTATTGTATCTTTACAAAAAATAAATGAGAATGTGGGTCCAAGGAACAGGAATTTTTTGAGCATCCCTTCACATCCCTCTTTCTTTGTTCTGTTTATTAGGGACACTGAGACTAAAGTCACTTGAGTGATCTTTAAGCAGATGTTTGTTTTATTTTAGTTTAATTATTTGGGGGCATTTGGGTCGCATCCTGCAGGTGAGTAAGGACTATTCCTGGCTCAGGAATTACCTTTGGCAGTGCTCGTAGTGCTGTATGTGGTGCTAGGACTCGAACCAAGGTCAGCAGTGTGTGAGGCAACATCTTAACCTCCTATCCTATTTCTCTGGGAAGTCGACAAGACTCAACAGCATTTTTAGACAATAATTTTCATTTTTTATATATTATTGAATCACCGTGAGATAGTTACAATCTTTCATGTTTGGGTTACAATCACACAATGATCAAACACCCATCCCTCCACCAGTGCACATTCCCTACCACTAATATCCCGGGTATTACCCCTCCCTTTTCCACCCTCCTCCTGCTTCCATGGCAGACTATTTTCCCCAGACTCTCTCTTTACTTTGGAGCATTATGGCTTGCAACACAGACACTGAGAGGTCATCATGTTTGTTCATCATTTATTTTTGGCATGCATCTCCCATCCCAACTGGTTCCTCCAGCCATCATTTTCTTAGTGATCCCTTCTCTACTCCATCTGCCTTCTCTGCTCTGCTCATGAAGCAGGCTTCCAGCTATGGGGCAAGCCCTCTGGCCCTTATATCTACTGTCCTTGGGTGTCAGCCTCATGTGATGTTACTATGTCTGTCCCTCTCTTTCTGACTCATTTCACTTAGCATGATACTTCTCCATGTCTATCCATTTATAAGCAAATTTCATGACTTCATCTCTCCTAACAGCTACATAGTATTCCATTGTGTAGATGTACCAAATAAACAATATTTTTTCAATAAATTTTGTTCATTTAAGATGCCAAAAATTATCGGGCAGGCATACCTTCTCAGTTGTTCTTGGGGTTAATTTCTTCAGGGGAGCAAAAAGAAATGACTATGTCTAAGAAATTTTTTTCTCAAAAAAACATAAGAGCTGTTTCTATACAATTCTTCCTTCAATTATATAAAGCTTAACACTTCTCTGATTTGAATCTCACCTTTCCACAGTTTGCCTCTCTAGTTTCATTTCTTCTTCATTCCTCTTTCTTTTGCACCGTTCAAACTACATCACTGTCCAGCAGGCTCATCGATTTGCTCGAGCAGGCACCAGTAATGTCTCCATTTTTTTTGAGACTTGTTGTTACTATTTTTGAAATATTTAATATGCCATGGGTAGCTTGCCAGGCTCTGCCGTGCAGCCGAGATACTCTTGGTAGCTTGCAGAGCTCTCCAAGAGGGGTAAATGAATCGAACCTGGGTCTGCCTCATGCAAGGCAAACGCCCTGGCACTGTGCTATTGCTCCAGCCCCTCAAACTACATAAAATGAATAAACTTCAGGGATCTCACCTAAAGCCCGGTGATTACACTTATCATATCGTACTATATAATGTAAGTGTTGCTTGTGTTCTCACCATTACTTCCAGCACCAGCACCACCAATACTGCAACAAAATCATAATTAAATGAAATGAAAGATATATAAACTAGCATTGTGCACCTTAGCCTTGCACAATGTTGTTACAATTCTATCTCAATAAATCTGAGGAAAAATAGAGTAAAAGTCCTGACCTCAGACAGTTACACATTCTGAAAATAAAAGTACTGCGAAGCATTAGATTAATACTTTAAGGCCTGATATTCCAGTGTATTGTTGTGTGGTTTAAAAGCATTCGCTTAATTTCCTTAGCTTTATTATCTAAAAGGAGGGGATTGGAACACCCTGGAGTTAGTTTCCAAATTTGATCTAAAGTAGCATTCATATCACCATGCTTTTCATATCCCATCCTACAATTGTTTTTAATTCTTGATTTTTATTTTTTAAATATCTTTAAAAAAACCCAGAAAACATAGTAAAAGGGACTTCTGCGTCTATTAAACACTTCAGTTATTTGACAAGTTTGCCGAGACTATGTTGTGACATATTCTTTTAAAATACTTTTTATCCCTTCGCCCCTAAGTAACTTACTAAATATTCACAGAAAAATTAATGAATATCATTTTTTGTTCTACTTTATTTTATCAACACATGGTGATATGTGTGCTTTTATGGAGTTTATTAATCACAATAACAAGTTTATAATTAACATCATTTTGTTCAACATCATTTATTATAATGTTGATAAGAATTTAAAATATTAGTCTGATATTTCTGACATTGAACATGACTGAAATATATGCATTATAATGCAATGATATTAAAATTACAAATATATAAGAGAATGTAGATCATACGCGAATTAAAATAGAATGTACATGTTTGGCCCATTATCTACTTTCGGCACACATCTCCCATCCCGACTGATTCCTCCAGCCATCATTTTCTTAGTGATCCCTTCTCTACTCCATCTGCCTTCTCCCCTCCATTCATAAAGCAGGCTTCCAGCTATGGGGCAATCCTCCTGGCCCTTGTATCTATCTATTTTCCTTGGGTGTCAGCCTCATGTGATGTTATTCTATACTCCACAAATGAGTGCAGTCCTTCTATGATGACCTCTCAGAGTCTGTGTTGCAAGCCATAATGCCCAAAAGCAGAGAGAAAGTATGGGGAATATTGTCTTCCATAGAGGCGGGGGAGGGTGGGAAAGGGTGGGGGCGTATACCGGGGATATTGGTGGTGGGGAATGTGTACTCGTGGATGGATGGGTGTTTGATCATTGTGTGATTGTAACCCAAACATAAAGCTTGTAGCTATGTCATGGTGATTCAATAAAATAAAAAAGAGAATGTATAGAAAATTCAGATTTGTATTATAGAATAAACACCTCAATGTTTGGAAGACAGGAGAGGGTCGTGGAGGCAGTACCTGACCATTAATTATAACCATAAATATGCTAGCTAAGCCAAGGTATCTATATTGTATTGTGGAAATTCTTTTTTATTTCATTAAAGATCCATGATGTTCAAGGGTACTGATGATGGGTCTTGAGTGGGTGTGGGTGACTTGTCAGTGCAGCCCAGGTGCCTACATTTTATCAACATTTTTAGCAAACTGATACACATCATCTGAGGGATCAGCACTGAAATCTCTGTATCTCAGTCAGGGCTATTCTAACTACAAAAAGGCAATAAGCAACTAGACACTGAGCCTGACACCATCAAAACTCAAAGGTTTGTAATCACCCTGATCCAAGGACAGGTCCTCCTGTACACATCTTCCTTGTGCTCATGGCTTGACCAGCGCCTGCAGTTCTGTATTCCCAGGAACAACCAGGTTCTCAAGATTCTTTCCTGACCTCTTACTCCATCTTACGGAAGCCCACAAATCCTCCTGTGTGTTTGCTTCTGTTAAACATAGCAGTAATGATACACCATGTGCTTCTCCCCCTTAAAGAGGCAAACTGCATGGGATCCAGACCCTGGATGTTGTCTTGTTGCCAAAGAACTCACAACATACAGGGCAGAGCCAGGCACAACATATGGAGCAGCTAAATATTTCTAATGCATGCATAAATAGACATAGAGAGGCCATCTAAATGGATGGGACGCTTGGGCCAGCATTCAGCATGGCAATTCTCCCTGGAGCCAGTCCTTGCTGACCTGTGGGCAGGGTGACTTGCCTCATGCATGATGGCTTGAAAGGCAGCAAAAGAGGATCTGGGCCCCTTCTTTATAGGTTCTAGTGTCTTGGCAGAACCCTTGGTCATTCCTGAATTGAGAGCAAGACAGGCATTTTTGTGCTAGGAGGCCTGGGAGGGTCGCAGCTGCAGCGGGTGGGCTAGTAAACAGGAGGTTGCAGGGGAGACATGCCCTGAGCTTTCCTGCTTTTTTCCTCCCAGCCACAGGCAGAGACTGGTGGGCAGGAGGCCTCTAATGCCGAGAGCTTTGTTTCCATGGCAACATGTCCAAGGTTCTTGGAAAAATTAGAGAGCAACAAGCGCTTTGTCAGAAATCACATGCTCTGTGTATCCACCGCATCTATTCAGGGGTGACTCAGACAGTCTGCAAAGCCCAGGTGCTTATTGACAGAATGTCATGTTCCCTCTTGAATTAAAAGCCAGGTCTCAGGGAACGGAACACTGGGGCATGTGACAGACCAGAAAGTTTGCTGTGCAACAACAGAGCCATCTCCCAAGAAATCAGGTTCCATGGTGAGGGGCATTCACGGCAGCTTACGGAAAATTTCTGAAGGCTGCATGTTCCTTACTGTGGAGCTGAGTACAGTGCATGTCCCCATCGGTGTCCCTATTTTTGTCCCTGCTCTGTACTTTTGTAACTGTGATTGCTGTGACTGAAGATTGTTCCTACTTGGCTGCAGGGCACAGGTGATGGCATAGGGAATGGCATCTGGGGATGCAGCGTGCCTGGGCACGTGGTGCAGTGCTAGGGAAACAACTCTCAGCCTCGTGCTCACAAGACAGACCCTGCACCACTCAGCCATGCCCAGGACTCTATTCCAGAGGTGAAGACTGAGGCAAAATGAGTTTTCCGTTTCCCTACCTTGGGAGACACAGAAGTAGGCATCCTGGCTCCAGATCTCAGTAGGCTGCCCCATCCATGTTGCCTCCCTGTTCCAGGGAGTCCCACGTGCAGAGGAGCCAGGAGGGGTGTTCAGCGAGCTCATGCAGCTGGCTACTGCTGAGCCGGAACCAGAGAGGAGCTTGAGCTCTCTTCCCCACATTTCAGCCCTGCAGGTACCCAGGCCTGATGACTTCTCACAGCCCAAGGGTCAGCAGAGAGCTCTTCCCAAATCATGGCTGGGTTTCTGTTGACTGCCCAGGTCTGGAAGATTCTAAAGATGTGGAGCCTGTCAGGATCACGACTTGGGTGCTTATCCAAAACTTCTGAGCAGGATGCCAACCACACCCCACTCAGGCACCATGGTCCTCCTTCCCTGATGAGCCTCTGTCAGCCTGCTGTGCCCCTGGGTCTCAGGCACTCCCTCTTATGGTCCCCCTCAGAAGCTTCCAGGTCTGCCATTCTCCCTCTCCCTCCCTTGCTTCACTCTGCCAGCTTGGGGGTGGGGGCGGGGGGGGGGGAAGGGGGATTTGCTGGGGTGATAGGCCACTCCCACCAAGAGCTTTTAATGAGTGGTTCTGTCCTACCCAAGCTGTGGAGATGAATAATTCAGTGAAGGAAGGCCAGGAAATGTTTTCAGATGAGAGTCCCTTGACAGTGGGAGAAACAGAAGTGCTGCATCTTATTATGGAACAATAGGAAGTGGGATGACAGTGGGAGGAGAGGAGGAAGGCTACACAGGAGTCACTAATAGTGTTGGCCTTCAGTAATGAGATTTAAAGGAAACATTACTAGGGATCAGAAATGTCTTTTTTAAGTGTTATATAGTTATAATTAGGATTAATGTACTTAGTGACATGATAGGAAGATTGAGAGGTGGCTATTGCAATTGTTCAAGGTTCAATTCAGAAGAAAAAATATATTCTCCAGGACTAGAGGTAGTTTATGAAAAAGAGTCTAGGATGATACTTTTGTGGTTGACTACTAATCCTAGAGAAACATATGATTCATTATATCACATATGATTTAATAAATGATACATAAAGGGAAATATAAAATTTCTCTGTAAAATGGTGTGATTTAAATTCTCCTTGGAACATCACATAACAAATTTCAACTATAAGCTAGTTTAACCAGCTTGCATCTAGTGACGGTCTATATTCTGTGCATAGTAAAAAGATAAAGCCATAGGGAGGCTTGACTTTAAACTCTTTCTCCTGGTAACTTCACTGTTGTGGAATTTAATGAGTTATTCCACTGCTGTTAATTCATCCTAAAATTATACTAGGCTTCATTAGAGATATATCTCATTTTCTTTCATTTCTCCTTCCATTCCTCTCTTTTACTTCCTTTTCCCTCCTTCAAATAGTTATTTCCAGGTACTAGACTAGAGAGGAATTACTAATTCAGTCCATAAATGTGATAATATCTTACATTTCCCATCTCAACCCCTATGTTGTTGTACTCTTATTCTTTGCAATTCATTGAAGAAGACAACAATAACAAACTCTAACTATGTGTGGATGCATTTAGTCCTGCTTAATTGTATCGTATTAGGGACAATTTGTTTAGATCTTTTTTAAAATACTTCTTTTAATTGATTGATTTATAATAGTATTCTGTGATATTAGTATATTAGTAATTGATTGATTTATAATAGTATTCTGTGTCTTCCCCAGGGCCCCTCGGAGGGGATGGGCTCCAGCTTCCCTCACCACCCCAAGTAGAGCTCCCGGCGGCCAAAGACCACCGGAACCTAGCTGCAGCCATGCTGGAGGCTCCTCTCTACATGTTTGGACAGGCCTCATGCATGAAGGTACTGGCAGAGGAACCCAGGTGTGTGTAATCCCATCAACGGTCAACATCCAGAGACTTAAAAGCAAGCTCTCAGAAGCACGTGGCCTCAAGCAGCCGCGAGATATCTTTAGCCATCTTCTCCCTCTAGGAGAAACTGGCAGTCTTCTGAGAGTTTCCTGCCCCCATGGGACATCCTTGCAAGCTCCCCATGGTGTATTCATATGCAAAATCCAGTAACAAGCTGGATCTCATTCCCCTGAGAGGGGTCCTGAGCATGGCTGTGGCTAGGTTCCAGGGGTCTTAGGCCGCCAGGAGCTCTGCTCGGGACGGGGAGGGAAGCTGGAGCCCATCCCCTCAGAGAGGCCCCAGGGAAGACAGCCAGGCATGTGGGCAAGAGACTCTCTTTGTGATATATATTTATATATATAAACAAACATGTATGTACATATATATCATGACTTCTTGATTTATTCATCTGTAGTTAGTTATTTGGATGGCTCCCGTGTCTTGGCTATTATACTAAGAAATGCAATAAACATAGCTGTGCACATATCATTTCTCACTAATGTTTTTGCATTTTGGGGATAAATACCAAAAAGGGGTATTGTTGAATTGTATGGGAGTTCAATTCCTATTTTATGGAGAGTTCTCCATACTGCTTTTCATAAAGGCTGAACAAAATGACATTTACACCAACAGTGGATGAAAGTTCCTATATCAACACAATCGCACCAACACTGTTTCCAGACTTTTTGATAAGTGCCATCTCATTAGCATGATATAGCTGTTGAGATGCTTCTTATCACAATTTTGGTGTCACTTTTCATTCTTGTCTTTCACATATTTAATATGCAAGTGTTTTATAGCTTTAGCTAAGTCATTAACTAAAATTTTGAACAACTGCACATATATGCTACCCTAACACATGTGATGCTGCTGCACATATGATGCCCAAGCACATGTGTTACCCACATCTCACCTATTGATATTTGTACTTTCATACTTTGATGCTGGCCAGTGTACTGAAGCTGTCTCTGCATGTTTGGAGAAGGCTTCATTCTCTCTTAAGAATGTCGGTAACTTGAGGGACAGACATAGAAGAACTGCACTGCATTCATTTGTGGAGTATAGAATAACATCACTTGAGGCTGACACCCAAGGACAGTAGATTTGTGGAGTATAGAATAACATCACTTGTGGCTGACACCCAAGGACAGTAGATACAAGGGTCAGGATGATTGCCCCTTAGCTGGAAGCCTGCTTCATGAGCAAGGGAAGAAGGCAACTGGAATAGAGAAGGGATCACTAAGAAAATGATGGCTGGAGGAATCAGTCGGAATGGGAGATGTGTGCCGAAAGTAGATAATGGACCAAACATGATGACCTCAGTATCTGTGTTGCAAGCCATGATGCCCAAAAGTAGAGAGAGAGTATGGGGAATATTGTCTGCCATGGAGGCAGGGGGAAGGTGGGAAAGGGGGGTATACCGAGGATATTGGTGGTGGGGAATGTGCACAGATGGAGGGATGGGTGTTTGACCATTGTGTGATTGCAACTCTAACATGAAATCTTGTAACTATCTCACAGTGATTTAATAAATTTTTAAAAATAATTTTAAAAAGAATGTCGGTAACTTTCTCCCTCTCCTTCCTCTGACTTTGTAAATAAAACCTTTTTTTTACTATAAAAAAATTTGAACAGCAAGTTTTCAAGAACAGGGTCCTTTCAATTGATATAAACCAAATAATGACAACCTTTAAAGTACAATGATTCAAGTTACTGCAAACCCACGACCAATAATTGATCATTTCTGTTTGATAATTTCTCTATCTTAAGACTATCATGAAGGCACCTTAATACTATCATGAAGGCACCTGGTTTAATATCTTCCTAAAGTCTGATAAATTCCTTTTATCACTATGATATAAATGAGAAGTGAAGGATATTTAATTATCTCTCCCATACTCACATTTAATAACAGATTCCCAACATCCATCCCCCTAATCCTCCCAAAGTTAACAGAATTAAAAGGAGGGATGATTCAATAATAATCACTGGTGACTTTTACACAGATTTTCAATAACTGATAGAACAACCAGAAAGATTCTATTAGGAAATGCAAAACTTAAAGAGTACTTAAAAACAAACTAAAATGAAACTATACTTAATAGGCACCTAAACAAAGCTTCATCTAAAACCAGCAGAATTTATCCTATCCAAAACACAAGGGATATTCTCTAGGATATATTATTTGCTAAGACATAACACAAGTCATAATAAGTGGTTAAAATTGAAATTTTTCAAAAAATATTTCTTACCCTAGGGGCTGGAGCGATAGCACAGTGGGTAGGACATTTGCCTTGCACGCGGCTGACCCGGGTTCGATTCCCAGCATCCCATATGGTCCCCTGAGCACAGCCAGGGATAATTCCTGAGCACAGAGCCAGGAGTAACCCCTGTGCATAGCCGGGTGTGACCCAAAAAGCAATATATATATATATATATATATATATATATATATATATATATATATATTTCTTAACCTAGTAGGATGAAATTAAAAATCAGCCATGGAAGAAAATTTTTGAAACACCAACATGTGAAAGCACTCACCTGAATAAGCAATAATTATAAAGAAATTATAGTAAGAGTAGAAAATACTTTGGATGAATTAGAATGAAATCACAACATGCATACACTTAGGGATACATTGTAAGCAGTGCTTAAAAGGTAAATTTATAGTTATACACGCCTATTTTTTTTAGAAAATTCAATATCTTAGCTTTAACCTAAGAAAATAGAAAAAAGCACGACTTCTCCAGATGGAATCCCAGTGAACATGAGTCCGGTACGTGGCTACAGGACTATTCCTCCAAAGCACATGGTCGCTTATGCGGCCACACGACCTTTCCTGACATGCAAAATGAGCAATGGAAAATAAATGATCTAGCGTCTGCCCCTGCCCAAAACGAGAGAGATGAGAGAGTGGCGACACGCGCGGCTTCACAGGATGGGAGTGGAACCAGCCTCTCTTCCCGCACTCACAAGACCCCGAGTAGCCGCCCATGAAACGGCTCCTGGCTCAAACGGCCATCATCCCAGAGCGGCTTCTGGCAGAAATGCATCTGGACTGAACACTAAACTATGGCACTGTGCCATCCCGGGTGGGGAAAGGTGTTTGTCCCTTCTGCTTTTTCTCCCCAGAAGAGTGGTGGCTGACACCTTTTCAGAGCCTATTCGACAGCCAGCTATGAAACTGCAGCGATGTGACATGAGGGGCCTCACGGGATGGGGGTGGAACCGGCCCCTCTCCCCACCCTGACGAGGCCCTAAGTTGCCACCCATAAACGGCTCCTAGTTCCTGAATGGCTATGATCCCAGAGGCACACAAACCAATCTCGAAATCCATAGGCTTTTGGCATCTATGCATCTGGACTGAGCAGTAAACTATGGCGCCCAAATGTGAAAGCTTGTATCTATCTCACAGTGATTCAATAAAATTTTTAAAAAATTAAAAAAAAAACTACAGCACCATGCCATGCCAGGTGGGGAAAGGTCCTTGTCCCTTCCGCCAATCTCAGAACCCAGCGGCTTTTGGCAGAAATCCCTCCAGGCTTATTACTAAAATATCAAATATCCAAAATGCTCTTCATATCAACAATAGAAAACAAATTATCTAATGACGCCTTTTTGGCAGGTCTGAATATTGGGAAAAAATCCAAATAATAATGGTGGATTTTTTGTTGAAATATTGAATGTGATCAAAGCGAAGAGAGAGTAAGGTGGAAATCATCTGCCACATAGGTGGGGGGAAGGGTGGCATGGGGATTATTCTGGGGTCCTTGGTGGTGGAGGGTGTGCACTGATGAAGGGATGAGTGTTTGATCATTGTATGACCAAGACTTAGACTGGAAAGCTTTGTAACTGTTTTCACAGTGATTCAATAAAAAATGAATAAATAAAATAATAAATAAAAAAGAAAATAGAAAAAAGCAAACTAAAAACAAAACAGACAAAAAGAATGCAATAGCAGTGGATAGAGTGTAAATATATTAAGTAGTGAATAAAAAACTGTAAAGAGGGCCAGAGAGATAGGCACTTGCTTTGCATGCAGCCTATCCTGGTTAGCTTTCCACCACCACATATCTGTCCCTGAGCATAGAACCAGGAGTAAGCCCCCTTCATAGTTTTTTTTGTGTTTTTAAGCAGTGCAAAATGAAAGATTATTAATTATTATTTTAAATTTATTTTTATTGAGTCACCATGAGACACACAGGTAGAAAGCTGTTCATGATCGATTTTCAATCATACAATGTTCCAACACCCATCCCTCCACCAGTGTCCCTTGTCCCTTTCCCACCAATGACCCCAGTCTCCCTCCTGCCAGCCCCTCCCTCCCCTAGCCTGCCTCTATGGTGGGCCCTTTTCTTCTCTCTCTCTCTCTCTCTCTCTCTCTCTCTCTCTCTCTCTCTCTCTTCCTCCCTTTTTCTCTTTTTTGGGCATTATGGTTTGCGATACAGATACTGACAGGTTATCATGTTTGTGTTTACCTTCATAGATTTTTTTCAACAAAACCTATAAATAGGATCAAACCAAAAGTTATTTATTTGAAAAGATCAACAAAACTAGCTAAATTTTTCTTTTAATCCAGGAAAAAAGAAACAATATATTGTAATAAGAGTAAAAAGATAATTTTGCAGAAACTTTTTGGATTATAGAAGAAATAATAGTTGCACAGCACCAGCTTAGATAAATGGAGCTATTTCTACATAGATACACAATGCTAAAACTGATTCAAGATGAACTAATCTGAATAGTTTTATAACCGAAAAAAAGAGCGAATTATCAATTAGAAGCTGGACAAAGAGATATTCAGGACTAGATGGCTTCCTGAGAAATTCCACCAAACTTGTAAAAAGGGATGAATAGAAGTCTTTCACAAATTATCTCAAAAATGGAAGAGGGGAAATTTCTGAACTTACTCTATGAGACCAATATTATCACCCTTATACCAAAGGCAGATAAAGACATCATAAAAATACAGATCAGCAATTATTAAAATTAAAGAGTGAAACATCTACAAAATACTTATCAACAGAGTCAGCAAATTATAATAAGGAGCGTATACCATGATCAAGCAGGATTTATCCTGGGAAATAAAGACAGCTCAACATACTAAACTCAATAAAATACCCTTTACTTATATAGGCGGGCACCAGTAACATCTCTATCGTGAGACTTCTTGTTACTGTTTTTGGCATATGGAATACACCTTGGGTAGCTTGCCAGGTTCTGCCATATGGGTGGGATACTCTCAGTAGCTTGCCAGGATCTCTGAGAGGGACAGAGGAAACAAACCCGGCTCAGCCGCATGCAAGGCAAATGCCCTGAAAATCAATTTACTTATATAATAAAGGAAAATATATGACCATCTTGATAGATAACAACATAGAACATTCCTTTAGAAGAAAAACAACAAACTGGGAATAGAGGGGAACTTTCTGAAATTTATAAAAGGCATTTATGATTAGAACACTAGAAAATACCATAGATAGTGTAGAAAGACTTAAAAATTAGCCCTGTGATTAGGAATAAAACAATATATTCCCTCTTTCCCCTTATATTTAGTATTGTAATGGAAACTATAACTGGGGTAACTAGGGAAGAAAGACCAAAAGCATCCAAATTTAAAAGGGAGAAGTTAGATTAATTCTATATAGAGATAAAAATTATGTAGTGAAAATGTGAAGAAACGAATTAAAACCTATTATATCTGGTAAACAAAGTCAATAAAGTAAGGAAGGAGGGAAGGAAGGAAGGAAGAAAGGAAGGAAGGAAGGAAAGAAGGAAGAAAGGACAGAAAGAAAGAAAAAGAAAGAAAGAAAGAAAGAAAGAAAGAAAGAAAGAAAGAAAGAAAGAAAGAAAGAAAGAAAGAAAGAAAGAAAGAAAGAAAGAAAGAGAAAGAAAGAGAGAGAGAAAGAAAGAGAAAGAAAGAAAGAAAGAAAGAAAGAAAGAAAGAAAGAAAGAAAGAAAGAAAGAAAGAAAGAAAGAAAGAAAGAAAGAAAGAGAAAGAAAGAGAGAGAGAAAGAAAGAGAAGAAGAAAGAAAGAAAGAAAGAAAGAAAGAAAGAAAGAAAGAAAGAAAGAAAGAAAGAAAGAAAGAAAGAAAGAAAGAAAGAAAGAAAAGAAAGAAAGAGAAAGAGAAAGAGAGAGGGAGAGAGAGAAAGTGAGAGGGAGGGAGGGAGGAAGGAAGGAAGGAAGGAAGGAAGGAAGGAAGGAAGGAAGGAAGGAAGGAAGGAAGGAAGGAAGGAAGGAAGGAAGGAAGGAAGGAAGGAAGGAAGGAAAGAAGAAACCAACCAAGAAATTCCACTTCTAGGCAATATACTACATTAGGGAAGAGATTTCTAAGGTGTGAAACTTTACTCTAGGGAAAGAACAAGCAAGACATTGACCCAAACACCCAGCATCCAATTTTGCATCCTTATACATAAACACTGAAACAGAAGGCACAAAACTATAAGGAATAAACAGGGGTCAGAACTAGAGGTTGTCATCTTGGTAACTTTTCACAACCTTGCTAATAGCAATCCTGTTGAAGACAGTATTGGATTTAACTCTCCATAATAACAGACTCTGAGAGAAAAACCCACAGGAGATATTTACTTTCCCTACCAAATACCTGACCTATCTGTGGATTGAAAGACAATTATCAAGAGTGCTTACTCTTGTCAGGCAAACAGACGCAGTCCCTGCCAATCACATCTAAAGCTAGCAAAATGGCCACTCTCCTGACTGACACCTCAGACTCCTCTTAAATCCACCCCGGAGACAATTCCCCAGCTATCATCCAGGTCTGTGCAAAAACAGCTACCAGGCACTCACTTCTTCAACCCCTAGTTTCTGCCCAAGATCATTCAGACTAACAGGCAGGTGCCACCATGTTCTATTTCTTAAATTGAATCACTATGAATTACATGGTGACAGAGTTATTCTGGATTGAGTTTCAGTCATACAATATTCCAATACCAACCCATTCACCAGTGTCTACTTCCTTCCACCAATGCCCCCAGTTTACCTCCAGCCCCCAGCCTGCCTCTATAGCCCACACATTTTTGCTTTTTCTCTTTTCCTTTTAGGCACTGTATTATACAATACTGTTACTGTAGAGTATCACGCACTTCACTTTGCCTCCTTTCAGAATATAGTCTTCGTCCAGAATGACGACTTCCCTCTGTCATTGTCATAGCTGTCCCTTCCAGGACCAATTCACCCTTTTCCCATAGTGGCAAGCTCCCTATTCTCTTAATCTTGATCCGAAGGCCTGCTTGAACTGGGTACATACATACACCTGGCACTCAATTTCTAACTCCTGATCACCACCTAGGCCCACACAACTATAATGATTAGCTGGTGCCAGGAATTCACAATCACAAATGTCTGGTCACCACCAAGGCCTTCTTATTCTTGGAACTAAAGCTGGGCCAGGCACTTGTGATTACAAATTTCCCCAATTGCTTCCTAAGCACTGCTCTAACTCAGAGCAACAGCCAGAGACAAGCACCAGTGACAATGAATTTCTAGTCACAGTCCCGGCTTGTTCACACAAAGACTCACCAAGCTACCCATATCCTTGTGGAGATTCAAATATAATGGGAACATAGGGGTACTCAAACAGAAGCCACAGAACTGGAGAATTCAGTAGCTGAACTAAAAAAAAATAGGATAGAAGCAAGTGTACAATGACAGAAGCTGAATATCAAATTATTGAACTCAAAAATAAAGTAGTGTAAATCATTCCAAAAGACCCACAAAAGAAGAAAATTGAAAATAATAAATTTTTTTATTTAGTTTTATTTTATGGAGGCTTCACCCAGTTGGGCTCAGGAGATACTCCCAACTTGGGGCTCAAGTGTTCTTCCCAGCAATGCCTGGAAGAGCATGCAATGTTAGGGATAGAATCCAGATATCCCACATGCAAAGCTTGTGCTCCAGTGTATTGCACTATCCCATAGGCCCTTTGTATATAAATATAGATATTGATAACCAATAGCTATATGGTATAGTTTGGATAGTAACTGTTGCATCTTAAGGGTTTCAAAAGACAGAAGAGTTAAAGGTGTAGAATTCTTATTTGAAGAAATAATAGCCAACAATCTCTTCAACCTGACAAAGCAGTTAGATATGCAGATTTGTGGAGCACAAAAAGTTATAAATGAAATAAATGCAGAAAGATGCACAATATGACACATTGTGATTAAAATGGTAAATATTGGAGTGAAAAAGAAAACCCCTAAAGCTGCAAGAGCAAATCAGAGTTATATATATATATGGAAACCCCTCCTTAAGACTACCAGCATATTTCTTAGCAGAAACAATAGTTCAAAAGGAAGTATAGTGTGATGTATACAAAGTGCTAAATGGAAAAGACCTCCAACCAAGAATACCTTACTCATCTAGGTTACCACTAAAATTTGAAAGAAAAATAAAAGCTTTATGACAAATAAAAGTTAATGGAATTCATTACCAGTGTACCAGCTCTCCAAGAAATATTAATAAGGTCTTCAAAAAAAGAAATTCCACTTGGAAGTAGCAAGATATATCAAAAAGCTTAAAATGCACGAGCAGAGAGTAATAAGGACTATTTATTTCCAAGTTTATTGATACTTCCCTTGTCATCTCTATTATTTTAAGACTGGAGAAATTTTAAATTTCAGAGATATCTCTCAGTGCTAAATTTTTTCGCATAGTTTAGGCTGTTTTTAAATTGAATCACTGTGAGATACAGTTATAAAGCTTTCATGATTTTCAGTCATATAATGATCAAACACCCATCCCTCCACCAGTGTACATTTTCCACCACCAATGTACCAGTATCCCTTCTGCCTCCCACACCCCACACCCCTGTCTCTACTGTCCTTGTGTGTCAGTCTCATGTTATTTTATATTCCACAAATGAGTGCAGTCATTCTATGTCTGTCCCTCTCTTTCTGACTCATTTCACTTAGCATGATACAATCCATGATGTCCAATTTTAAGCAAATTTCATGACCTCATCTTTTCTAGGGCTGGAGCTATAGGACAGTGGGCAGGGCATTTGCCTTGCATGCGGCCAACCTGGGTTTGATTCCTCTGTCCCTTTCAGAGCCCAGCAAGCTATAGAGAGTATCTCGCCCGCATGGCAGAGCCTGGAAAGCTACCATAGCGTATTCGATATGCAAAGAACAGCAACAAGTCTCACAATGGAGACGTTACTGGTGCCTGCTAGAGCAAAATCGATGAGCAATGGGATGACAGTGATACAGTGATACAGTGATCTTTCCTAACAGCTGCATAGTATTCCATTGTGTTGATGTACCAAAGTTTCTTTAACCAGTCATCTGTTCTCAGGCACATGGGTTGTTTCCACATTCTGGCTATTGTGAACAGTGCTACAATGAACATACTGCTGCAGACGTCACATATCTACTGCACTTTTTTTCACCACCCGGGATATATTCCCAGAAGTGGTATTGCTGGGTCATATGGAAGCTCAATTTCTAGTTTTTTTAGGAACGCCCATATTGTTTTTCAGAAAGGCTCGACCAGTTGGTGTTGGATAACATTGACTTATCCTTGCTCGTCCCTCAGGGATCTTAAGTTTAGTTACTCCCACAACAGTGCTCCTAAGGCATACCCAATTCCATCAGCACGAATAATCCTATATTACTTTCTTCTTTCCTTTATGTCATTTTTCATGGTTTAGCAATGTCCTTTTTGTTTTTTGTTTTTTTTTGTTTTGTTTCTGGTTTTTTTTTTCTGCCTTTTGGGTCACATCCAACGATGCTCAGGGGTCATTCCTGGCTCTGTACTGAGGAATTACTCCTGGCCATGCTCAGGGGACCATATGGGATTCTGGGAATCGAACCCGGGTTGGCTGCATGCAAGGCAAACGCCCTACCCGCTGTGCTATCACTCCAGCCCCAGCAATGTCCTTTTTGTATATACACAGGAAGACAGTTTATGCTATGCTTTGTAACATGGGAGTTAGTTGACTCTGAAATAATATTTACTCCTGGGCATCTATCACGTTTACTTGACTTAAGCCACAGTTGTCTTTACTTCCTAACACCCGAGGAAGGAGGGTCTCAGCATGGATCCAGGACAAGCTGTAAGTTACTCTTGCATCAGAAATGAACAAGCTAAGTGCCATAGAAGTATAATAAGTGCATGGTCATGGGACAAACTCTGTCATGACCCAAAAGGAAGTAACAATAGAGAAGGGAACACCTAGTAGAGAATGTTGGGAGGACCCACTTGGGTTGAAATCTGCGTGCCAAAAGTAGACTATAGACCGAACATGAAGGCCACTCAATACCTCTATTCCAAACTACAACATCCAACAAGAGAGAGAACAAAAGGGAATGCCGGGTGGGGTGGTGGGTATTGGGGTGAGGGTGGTGGGAGTGATAATGAGAACATTGGTGGAGGAGAATGGGCACTGGTGGAGGGATGTAAATGAAATGCAAACATTTAAGTTAATAAGTTTGTAACTGTACCTCATGGTGATTCACTAATAAAAATTTTAAAAACTAATGACACTGCTGAGGTTAGGAAAGACTAACCTGTCATGAGGACTGTACTCTGGGATATATAGTGAGATGTCCCCAGGTAGAGCTAACCTTTAAGCTTAATATATCTCTTACTGTGTTCATATAAAATTATTAGAAATATCATAAAAAGTAAACTTACTATGATTGTTTAAATGGATTACTAGGTGAGGAAAGGAGAAAGCAGTACACCCTTAGATGGAATCCCACACTTGAGAAGATCCCTTAGTAATCTAGATTACTGAACTCTTTCATGAGATCTTGTCCTTGAGTTGATCTCCTAGAACTTCCCCTGAAGGAGTGGCTTTACATCTATTTGCTTTGCTTTTTCTGGGGGCAGGTGTCAACTCTGCAATGCTCAGAGGTTACTCCTGGTTCTGTACTCAGGAATTACTCCTGGGCTGGGCTCAGGGGGCCATATGGGATGCTGGGGATCGATCCCGGGTTGGCTGCGTGCAAACCAAATGCCCCACCAGCTGTGCTATCACTGTGCTATCACCCCTGTTTGCTTTTATGACAATGTCCATCCCCACCTTCGTGATTTATATATTACTATGACACAAGGGGAGAGAAGAAATATGGCTAGGGAAAAGGGAAGACTACAACTACTACTACGACTATGACAACTCTGGGGAAGAGAAGAGAGATTATTATGCTGCAAGGAACGAGGTCGAACTACGCTGGAGAGAAAGGAGAAATTAGTATGCTGTAAGGGGAGATCGAACTACATTGGGGAAGAGAAAGAAATAAATTGTCTACCAACCAGCTGTGGCCCTGTTTCTCTGTTCCCCGGTCCTTCATCTGTCCATTGCCAAGGACTGGTCAGGGGAATGGTTCCTGGCCATGGAACACTCGAGTCCCATGCACCCATACGTCTTTGAAACTCACAAGTTGGAATTCCCACCAACAATGATAGAGAGCTCCTTTATCCTCACATTTGGTCCATGTTCTAAAATTTGTATTAGATTTTTTAAAAAATATTTTATTTCTGTGCTGAGATTCCACAAATATTCATTTATTATTAGCATATTTTCATGCCATTATTGCCTTTATTTGTAATGAATGTTTTATATTATTTTGCTAAATTTAATATTTGGTGTGCTGGAGCGATAGCACAGGGGTTGGGTGTTCGCCTTTCATGCGGCAGACCCGTGTTCGATTCCTCTGCCCCTCTCGGAGAGCCGGCAAGCTACCGAGAGTATCAAGCTTGCGCGGCAGAGCCTGGCAAGCTACCCGTGCGTATTGGATATGCCAAAAACAGTAACAATAAGTCTCTCAATGAGAGACGTTACTGGTGCCCGCTCGAACTGGTGCCCGCTCGAACAATATTTGGTGGAAATCAGGGTTGGTCTACACTAATTGTTTTTTTTTTCTTTTGAGAAAGCATCATACTGTCCAAATTATTTTGGTGAAAACATTTGGGTTGTGTTCCAGGTATTTTATATATTCCAGTCTGTGTCTCTGTATTCTATTCTATTACTTTGAAAACTGTCACTTTTTGTTTCTTTATTTTCATATTTTAAATCAGTTGGACTCATACTGCAGGGTCTGCTTCTTGGGTAGCAGCTCAAATTTCTGCTGTTATTTATCCTTCATTAGGATTCGTCAACTATCTGTAAATTAGAGGTCAATAAGATATTTGAGAATATTTCAAATATATATGCAATATTCTGTAATTTTACAACCCACCCCTCTTTCTAACGCACTAGTGAAGTACTATCTTTTAATTTTTATTTGTCATAAACTCTCCTGGATTTTGAAGGACAGGACATGTCAAATCTACAATTGGAGTTTTAGCCATTCTCTGTGATGAATGTGTCCTGCCCTCAGGCCAAAAACTGAAAAATGGAAATCCTGGACCCTATCACTTTTCTGAATCTTGACATCTTTCCATAGTCTAACTATATTTCTGTAAACTCAAATAACTTCACTTAGTTGTAGGTTTTCTTTTCACTTAATATTTTGTGCATTTTATAGTTGTCTTGTAATGGTGCTAATATAGTTTGGATTTATTTCACTACAGAAGTGGCACTCTCAATTAAAATACAATTCCCTTAAAATAATATTTAAGGATTATCATAATTTGACTACTCTATCACTCAGATCACATCTTTTAAAAATTTTATTGAATTACTGTGAGGTAGTTACAAGCTTTCATGTTTAGGTTACAATCACACAATGATCAAACACCCATCCCTCCACCAGTGCACATTCCCCACCACCAATATCCCCGGTATACCCCCCGTTTCCCACCCTCCCCCTGCCTCCACAACAGATAATATTCCTCATACTCTCTCTCTTCTTTGGGGCATTATGGCTTGCAACACAGACACTGAAAGGTCATCATGTTTGGTCCATTATCTACTTTCAGCACACTGATCACATCTTGCTCAATTCTCTCATTTGCTCATAACTCAACAACCATATTGGAACTCCATAAACATTCCAAATCAGTTCTTTAGGAGATTGTTGTTAGCTTTTTTCTGCCTATTTGATCCTAACTCTTCATTTATATAGTTGTTTATTTTATCAAATTGTTATTTTATAATTCAAAAATATAAAATGTTGCAGTTTCTGTAGAAAATAATCTGACAGTCCTTCAAAAAGTTTAACATAGAATTACCATATGACTCAAAATTGTACTCGTAGGTGTATACAAATTTTAAGAATTTAAGAATTTTCAAGAGAATTGAAATGTACAGCTTCACAAAACCTTACACAAGAATGTTTATTGCTGTATTAATCACATTACCCCCAAAGTGAAAAAAATTTCAATTAATGAATAATTAGATGTGGCATACTGTTACAATGTCTTATTTGGCAATTATACTATTTAGTAATTGCAAGATGTATTATTAGCAATAAAAATAATAAATTATTTATATATGCTACAACATGGATAAGCCTCAAAAATAAAATTGAAGGAAAAGTAGTTGTAGAAGTCCATATTGTGTGATGCTATTTATATGAACTGCCTGGAATAGACAAATCCATAGAGATAAAAAGTAGATTCATGGATGCCTAAGGCTATGAATCTTAGGGGTGAGAAAATGGGAAGTGACCGCTAATGGATATTGGGTCTCTTTGGGGTATGATATGCTTCAAGATTGATTATAGTGATGGCTGCACCACTATATAAAATTCAAATCCATTGTAGGCCAGAGTGAGAGCTCAATGAACTGAAAGACCCCAGTTCAGTTCCCAACACATCTGGAGGACTCCAGTTCATTCCCTGAATACTAAGGTGAGAATAGGCCCTGAACACCTCCAGGTGTTGCCAAGGGAAAAACTCAAAATACCTAAAATTGATTGAATTAAACTGTGTATTTTAAGTGGGACAATATTTTGCGCATGTTTTGTTTAAAACGTTGTCTCCATTAACATTGTTCAAAAAGTAGGGATGAGAGAGCTGGCACAATAGTCTAGAACACATGGGTTGCATGCAGGAAGCCCAGGTTCCATCTGACATCACAAGATCCCCTGAGCATCACCAGAGCGAGCCCTGAGTATCTAGCCAGAAGTAGACCTGGAGCACTGCTAGTTATGTCTCCTACAGAAGAGGTAATCTGTCAGCACAATGATACCTTGGTGAGCTTATTTCACTTTTAACTGCAAATAAGAATCAAAGAATTTTCTAGTTGTCTCACATTAAAGCAAAGTTTACATTAGGGTTCATTTATACACAGTTACTTCCTGAATTTTAGTCTTCTTTACTCTTGAAATATAACAGAAACTCTGTACATTTCATCAGAAGAGGCATAACTATCCTCAAAAGCCAAATACTCCTTTTTCAGGCAACAATTTGTTTAATGTGAATCACCTGTGGCTAAAAATTGAATTGCTTATACTGTTTTTAGTAAATTTTTTCTTCTCAATTTATTATTATTGTAGTTTAGGTAACATGGCTATAAAATTAACACTTAGGGTTTTGATGTACAAAGTCACTGCATCTTCACCACCACCAAGGTGTCTAAGATCCTCACTACTGTCATTGTGCATATTTTTGTTATCATTCTAAGCAAGAACTCTCTCTTGCCCTGGCTGTCTGTTTTTCCTGCTTCTATGATCCCTGTTCCCATTTTCGTTTTATGCCTCAGGTACCATTATTATATTAAATATAGAGTTTTTAGCAGCTGGTATACCTATAAATGATGGGCTAGTATTTTATGTAGTATGTTTCTGAAGCTGTTTGTTTTTATTAAAGCTTGTTCTGAGTTTTGTGCCTACATAATTTGTACAGTGGCATTTATGCTGAGTGATTGTTCCTCACAGTGGGAACTAGATGTTCCAAGTTTTTGATTAGCCTGTTCTGGGTCTTAGCATTCTGTTCTCACTAATATAATTTTGTCTTCCTCCCAGGACAAACAGGACACGTTTGTTATATAAGATGTTTTTCTTAATTTTTAAAATCCTGCTTCCTATGATAGGAGAGTGGGAGGGCCACAGAGCAATGGTTATAAAAACTCTGGAATGAGACTACCTAGGTTTAAATATTGCTAGGGACCAGATGGGGGTTGTGGAGAATATAGGAAGTTGTAGGTCTAAGAGAAAAGTATCAGTTGTGCAAAATATAAGGGCTTTGGAGATCTACTTTACAACATAGGATCTATGAACAGCAATACTACATTATATACTTAGATTTTTACTTTAAAAGATTTTCCACTCAGATTGGTTACTTTCTACTTTAAACATATATATATGTGTGTGTGTATATATATACATATCCACGTATACATACATTTCCATGTATATATATATACATATATGCACACAAGGATCAACCTTTAACAACATGCTACTAATCTCTTATAGAAGAGCTTAGTGGCTCCTGGGTAAAATACAACAATCTTCACAGACTCCTCTAGGAAACCTTTTTTTGGATCATTTTAGCGTATTTTTCATAACAATACAAAAAATTATTTTGGTTGTTCTTTCGGGGTAGGGTTTAGGGTTCGGGATGGAAACATCCAAAGTATGGTGGTGGGAGGGCATAATGGTGGTGAAATTCATGCTTGAATATTAAATGTAATCAAATATTGTGAACTACTTTATAAAAATAAAATAAAAACAAAAACAAAAGAAAAAATAAAAGTCAATTATTAAAACCTTAAAAATAGATGATATTTTTTAAATTAGTTGCTATTTTTTAATTTTTGGTTTTGGGGCCACACATACAGTGTTGCTTAGGGGTTTTCCTGGATCTTCGCTAAGAAGTATTCCTGGCATATGGGATACCAAAGATCAAACCTTCACTAGTCTCGTGCAAGGTAAGTGCCCTACCTGCTGTCCTATCTCTCCAGACTCTATTTAAAGTTCTTATATAAACAAACCTGGAGGAACAAAGGAAAACTTTGGGAGAAGGTAGCTAAATTTGTTAGTGATAGTGACAACTTCATGATCTACTCGTTCCCAAGTGCATCAAATTATGTAAATATCTGAGTTTCTATATATAAATCATATATCGATGAAGTGACTTTTAAAGTCTTTGTTTCAGTGGTTGGAGAGATAGTACAATAGTTAAGGCATTTGCCTTGCACGTGGGCAACCCTCATTTGATCTCTGCACTAAATATAGTACCCTGAGCCCTGCCAGGAGTGATTCCTGAGCACATAGTTAGGAGTAATCCCTAAGCATTCACAACGGTGTGTGTGCCACTTATCAGCTTATAACTTCATTAAATATATTTAACTTTGGAATTCCTCAGTTTCTTCACTGGGGTTATGGACCACATCATGCCGTGCTCAGGGATTACTCCTGGCTCTGTGTTCAAGGACCACTCCTGCAAGGGATTTGGGGACCATATTGGATGGCAGGGATTGAACACATGGATGGCGAATGTGCAAGGAAAGCACCTACTTGTACTATTTCTCTGACCCCAGGTTTCTTCATTTTTTAAAATCAGAACGTGGATAATAACAGCACTTAACTTTGGATCATTTGGGGACTTGCATGAATTATTATCTGCAAATCACTAACACAGATACATAGAAATTATTTGTTTTTGTTATATTTTTTGTTGCAAATCATACTTCAGGGTACGTTGGTAAAGTGCCTTATACTTCAGATTATAAGAGGGCTATGAATCTGGGCTCAGAAGTGAACAAATCTAGACAGATTCAGGAAAGTTGGCAGTGGCAATGAGATATGTCACCAAGTAACTGGAACAATGTGCCAGCGGAACTGGTAGGAAGAAATACTAAATAGTAAGTTGAGTCATTACGAAGAGGGGACTGAAATAATAAAATGACTAGGATGGGGACATTACTCTGATAAATGGTGTACAGGTGAGTACTCAGGCTGTGAGAATGGGCCCAGGAACACTACAGAGGAGGAGCCATAACTGTCTATGTAGAGTCCACTACAGTAAATGCAGCTCTGTCGACTGGGCTGGGCATTTTAGTACACAGACCTGAGCAGATGCTACTGCTCAGGACCTGAAGTGCCAGGGGCCACGAGAGACACTCCTGTGGAGCTCAGGGAGGGGCCTCCAGAACGATACTTGGCTGTGCTGGGGGAGTGGTTATGCATTGCAGGAATTCTGACTCAGATTCCTGATTGCTGACCTAGCTTCCGGGCCCAGCAATGTTGTTTTAAAGCAACAATCCAAGTGGCCAACTATGGATGAATGGATCAAGAAGTTGTAGCATATGTACATATTGAAATACTGCAACTATGATATTTGCTGCTACATGTATGGAACTAGAGAACACGAGGTTGAGTGAAGTCACTCAGAAGGGAGAATGATAAAAAATACAGAATGATCTCTTTCATACGTGACCTTAAAGACAGAGAGCAAGGTAGCAGCAAAGATCCAAAGGCAACATAATGAAA
Source organism: Sorex araneus (assembly GCF_027595985.1). NCBI lineage: Eukaryota > Metazoa > Chordata > Mammalia > Eulipotyphla > Soricidae > Sorex > Sorex araneus. Next base: position 99,976,499 of record NC_073313.1, on the reverse strand, counting down.
GAACCAATATACACAATTGAGTTGTGGGGAGTGGGTTTGAGAGGGAGGGATAATTGGGTCCTTAAGGAGAGAGGTAGATACACTGATTATTGGTATGGTGTTGAAATTATGTGCATAAGAAAGCATTGACTAAGATTCTGTATTATTGTAAATCACAGAATCTCAATCCATAATTTTTAATATAGCAATAAGTCTCAGGTATTTTAGAATTGAAAACTACTTTTTTATTCATTTTTTCTTTGATTCTCTAATGTTTCTTTTACTTTGGTTTATGTGATTCCTTTAAACTAAAAGTTATGGCATAGGTCTTTAAAATTGAATGCATCAAACTTCATTTGTATAATTTGTTGATATTCTAAAAATATTAGCAGACACCGGGATGTGCAAAACAGTCCTGGGAATTTGGTCTTCATTTGGCTTTCATGGTAAGAGTAATCTGTAAAAGCTTCCTTTATCTGTGAAAGGAACAGCTTTGTGCATGAAGCCACTTTAATTCAAATTTATAGCTATATCTAGGAGTGTTTTCCAGACAGTATATCTTCTGAGGTGATATACTAAAATAAGCAAAGTGCCTAGAATTCTTACTATGGATGAAATAGCAAATATATTTGTCTTATTAAGAGAAGGTGCTAATTCGTCATACTTAAATCCAGATATTAAATCTATAATAAATTAACTTTAACTTTAGGGGTCACTCCTAGTGATGGTTGGGCACCACATAGTACTAGGAATCAAACTCACGTCTTGCACATGCTAGGCATATGTTCTACAACATGGGACAGTTCCCTTTTTCACACAACTGCATTTAAACATGCTGTTTTAAAGGTTTTTGAATTCCCAAATTTGTAGTTAGAACTGGGCAAAAGCAAATCTAGAACAGTTTGCTTTTTTCTCTTTTAATCCTGACCACCTTGCCAACCTCAACAGAAATGAGAGGGAAAGAAAAAAAAAACTTAACTAAGGAAAAGTTGTTTTGGAATGGCTTCAACAACTCAGAAATGGGTTAAATTACTAAAGTAATCCACAAAAGCTTTCCATACACAACAATACAGTAATCATAATGACAATCTGCCTTACTTAACCACTCAAAGTACAACTGTCTTTTACAAAATCTGCTATCTTCTCTGTAGCCTTAATATAATGAATGACAGCCTCAAAAATATGCCCATAGTAAATAGTCACTATTATGTACTACAGTTATGCAATACACTGTAAAAGAACGTTATTTGTATAAAAATTCCTTAATATAACTCAATGACATCACGAAACAGATTCAATAAAAACAATTCCATAGGGGCCAATATGAAATAATTTGACGACATCGACACCTTGTATTATGGCATAAATCCTGACGTGGTTTTAGCCTATATAGTGAATACAAAACCTTTTGCTCCTCTGCTTAGGGTTGAGTGGTGGGTAGAAAATGGAGTCACCACTACAAGTAGTCACCATGTCAATCTTAACACCGAGGACTGTTAGTATGTGTGGACTTCAAAAACAACCTTAGTATGTTACTGAATATTGATCATAATAAAAGTGATGGGAATATAGAGTTTATTGTACCTTTCTGCCTATATGTATATTTGAAAGTTGATATCAGAAAAAGATGTAAAAGATTGTTTTTGAACTGATAGATTGTAAATGTTTTCTCAGCCAAGTAGCCACTATAGTGATGGAGGCTTGAGATAACTTTTTCTTTCAAAAATATTAAAGTATTTGAAATATTTATGCAAAAAAGACATATATCTAATATTTACCCACAAATAATTAACATACACACATATATATGTATATATATGTGCACTCTGGATTTGGAGAAAGAAAAGGAAAAGGGAGGAAGAGGGTAAAAACAAATACAGCAAATAGCACTTCATTAATAAAATATATGCTGGGGTTCTTGTAACTCTTCTGTAAGGTTGAAATTATACCAAAACATGCTATTTACCTAAAATTAGCTATTTACCTAAAAGTTACCTAAAATTGCAAGATGTCATCTTCTATGTTCTTTATGATACCCCAAAGTACACACATTGATGATCATTTTATATAGAAAACAAAAAAGATGCTGACATAACTATCAAAGGCTATGCACTTGGTAAATTTATCCTCCCACAGACTATCAGGAAAACCCACAGTATTTTCTTTTAAAAACAAAAAAAAAATATATCGTAACTGACACTTAAGCCTGAAAGCTTTGTAACTTTCCACATGGGGATTCAATAATAAATAAATAAAATTTTAAAATAAAAAAACCAGAAAAATATTTTCATGCATAAATGGCATGGAATAATGGCTACCCAGTAGATCTCTACTTTGGGTTCTGTGCACTCTTTGCAACATGATCCAGAGTAGTTACATTAATGTAGAATCTTAAAATAAGATAGAAGCTGTTTTATTACTGATACAAAGACTGGTGATGGAATCCTCAATTTGTCAGGGAAAGATGCCTTTTGGGGTTGGGGGCAGATGGGCCACTCCTGGAAGTACTTAGAACTTACTTTTGGCTCTGTGCTCAGGGATGACTCCTACCGGTGCTTGAAGAGATCATTTATGGTGCCAGGGATCAAACCAAGGTTTGGCCACATGCAAGGAAAGTAGCTCACTCTCTTACTGTCCTCCTGGCCTCAAATGATGCCTTTTTGACAATGAGTAAAAATGTGTTTTTCAAAAGAAATATGCCATAGAGAGCTTCTATAAACATATTTATTTGGATATGTTTTCATCATCTTGTGCGTTTGTTGCTGAGAACTGTCACCCTTTTGATCAGTTGTTTAACAAATGTAAGAAGACTTTTTTGTTTGGGGCCCACATTGGGTGGTACTCAGGGGTTACTCCTGGCTCTGCACTAGGAATCTCTCCTGGTGGTGCTCCGGGGACCATATGGGATGCTGGGGATTGAACTCAGGTCAGCCCTGTGGAAGGCAAAAGCCCTGCACATTGTACTATTGCTCAGCCCCCACAAGAGGACATTTTAAACTTACCTAAAACGTTCTACTATAAGATTGAACTCTCATGAAAATATTTCAGTGTGCAAGAGTCTTTGATGTCAGAAAGAGTGAAAATTTGATTGTCAGATTCCAAAACAAAATTCGCGCAGCTTCAGGTTTGTGACTGGAAAGTCATTAGCAAGATTCATTGAACACAGCTCATCTGATACCATATCTGTTTAGATCTATGAGATTTGTGAGATCTTGTTCTCAACTTTTCAAGCCAATCCAAGTTAGTTTAAACCAAACTTAGTAATAGGATTAGTTATAGTACAGCACTTGCCCTGCACTTGGCCAACCTGGGTTCAATCCCCGGCATCACATATGGTCCACTGAAAACCACCAGGAGTAATCCCTGAGTGAACAACCAGAACTAAGCCCTGAGTACCAGATGATGCAGCCCCAAAACAAGACAAACGGCAAAAAATACCCTGAGTAGTTCAAAATGTTAAACCATGATTTCACATTGTTTTCTCAAAAATATTTGTTTCAAATATGAGATAAATTTATGTATATTGAAATAAGCATTTGTTTTAAAATATTTCATATTTTATTATGCTTACATTTTGTTTTGCATGCCTTATAAGGTAGACTTTAATAAGCAAGCACATGAATATAACAGTACTTTAGGCATAAGTCTATTATACATTAAACACAGAAAACTACTCAATTTAAATGTGTTCATAAACCATCCTGTAGTCCTGTTACAGTGTCTGAGAGCAGGACCTATGTTTCTGCACTTTTAACCAGCTCCCCAAGACATCAGTGCTGCTTGTCCTCAAATTACATTTTGAGCACCAAAGTCACAGGTAGGGACTGTGATTTCCAACAAGTTTTACAGCACAATCAAAACTGTTTGAGAATGACTGGAGAATGAATGGAACATGCTGCCTTCAGGTTATCCTCCATACTTGCTGCTTCTCTCAGTTGAACTTCTGGTAGAAACTGAGCCACAACGACTAAAGTTTTGCTCCCAACAAACACCTAGAGGTAGTTTACCTCTGAAATATCAGCAATCAGTCGAACTGGATTAGTCTTAATATCTTCAACTGAAAACATAGTAGAAACAAACAATAACAACAATTTCCCCTCACCCTACCCCCCAACACACAGTAAATACTCCTCAAACACCTGTCTTTGATAAATACACTTTACTGTGTGTCCTCAAAGATTAACTAGCAGCAGCATATATCACAAGGTATTTGCTCTAGGGAATTATTTATACTATCCACCAACAAGAAGTTGGGAAGATCTATTGAAAGTACCAGATTTGATTTTAGAAAAATGTATGAATAGGGTTTTGTTCTAGAAAAATAATAAGCCATTATTAGTTTTAAAAGACCATACCTTTCTTGTGATAAAGTTGTGGAGAGAGAGAGCGAGAGAGACAGAGAGAGAGAGAGAGAGAGAGAGAGAGAGAGAGAAGGAAAGTGCCTGTCATAGGGACAATAGGGACAGGCTGCTGGGGCAGGTGGCAGGAGGGAAACTGGTGACATTGGTGGTGAGAAATGTGCACTGGTGGAGGCAGGGGTGGTGGATCGTTGTATAACTGAAACCTCACCATGAACAGCTTTGTAACAGTGTATCGGGGCTGGAACAATAGCACAGAGGGTAGGGTGTTAGCCTTGCACGCGGCTGACCTGGGTTCGATTCCCAGCAATCATATGGTCCCCTGAGCACCGTCAGGGGTGATTCCTGAGTGCAGAGTCAGGAGTAACCCCTGTGCATCGCCAGGTGTGACCCAAAAAGAAAAAAACACAGTGTATCTCATGGTGATTCCATTAAAAATAAAAATAATAAAATAATCAGAATATAGAATATTTCTGTTAAGAGTATAATTTTTAATGTAGGCTGACAAAATATTTTAAATCAAATGAGATTATACCATCATACCATTTCATGGAAAAGAACTTTGATAGTGGAAGTCTTATATCTTATTTTAAATCACTCTACATGTTTGTTCATCTCAGAGTCTTTTCAAATGCCTTTCCAAATATCAGTTGACTAGTTTTAATACTGTAACATCAAAATACATTTTTGTGTATTTCTGTGTTTGAAAGATGAGAGCTTCACAGAGTATATGGAATATTAAAGAATATTTTTTAGCTCCAAGATCTGGCTTACTGTCCATGTTGGTGAATAAAAAGATATCAGGATATTTAATATTTTACAAACTCTAGCACATCTATCCTTTCTTTTTTAAAAAAATATTAGTGATTCACCGTGAGGTACAGTTACAAACTTATGAACTTTCCTGTTTACATTTCGTTTACATCCCTCCACCAGTGTCCATTCTCCTCCACCAATGTTCCCACTATCCCTCCCACCACCCCCAACCTAACCCCCACCACTCCACCCTGCTGCCTCTGCGGCAGGGCATTCCCTTTTGATCTCTCTCCTGTTGGATGTTGTAGTTTGCAATAGATGTATTGAGTGGCCATCATGTTTGGTCTATAGTCTACTTTTGGCACACAGCTTTCAACCCAAGTGGGTCCTCCCAACATTCTTTACTAGATGTTCCCTTCTCTATCTCAGCTGCCTTTTCTCCCAGCATGTGAGGCCTTTCTTTAGATGCAAACTTGCGTTCTTACATATTATTATTTTTTGCTTTTTGGGTAACACTCAGAGATGCTCAGGGGTTACTCCTGGCTCTGTGCTCAGGAATTACTCCTGGCAGTGCTTGGGGTACATATGGAATGCCAGGGATTGAACCTGGGTCAGCCACATGCAAGGCAAATGCCCGACCCACTGTACTATCGCTTTGGCCCCTTTTACATATTCTTTTTCACAATTCTTTTCCACAGGATTGCAAGAATTTTTTCAATTTTGTATTTCCTATCTTTTCTCTCACTGGATATTATTTTCATTCTTCCACATTTTCCCAAACTTTTGTCTTAATTGTGCTCTATGAGGACAAAGGTAATCTTTTCATTAGCTTTTATATAATTAGCAAGGGTTGTAACACTGGCATAATGAATTACACAAATATTCGTTGAATATTTAAATAAAATATGGTTTTATTTAATTTGCTTAATTTCATAATCTTGAAAATACTATTACTTTATCTCAATTTCCTTTCCTTTGAAATTAAGGAGGTAATTTAAGGAGTACCAGAGCAAGAATTCATGAACATCAAAATTTGCAGGACAACAAAATTTTGAAGATCTTGGTGGCTGATTTCAAAATAAGTGCACAATCAAGGAAGACTTCCCCAATTTATAGATACTAACTTGAATTCCTTCCGTGCTTATTAATGTAGAAAAGGCCAACTATTGATTTCTTATGTGTAATAATGAATGGCATCCATTTGTTACTTTTTATCAAACTGTTGTGGGTGACTTATGTGAAGTGCAAGGGAATCAGTAGCCTTGAGAAGGGAGTCTACTGCTTCCCTCTCTAAACCTCGGTCACCTGGGAAAGGTTGCTTGGAAAATCTAGGAGCAAGTCTGTGATGATCACCTGCACAGTCCAGACCTCTCGTTTTCACCAGCCTCACGTGGCAGTCATCAAACCACACCTGAGTCCCACTTGTTCTGCTCTGCATGGGAAACTATCACTGACACCCAATTTTGGGGGGAGCTGTGGAACTCAGATCAGAGTGAGAAATTGCTCTTTGCAAGAAAGGTAAGTCAGTATTACATTCTTCCCAGTGTTGCCAGGAACATCACCTTCCCTCACAGAAAAGAAATTCAGGAGAAGATGAATAGTGATGTTAAACAGTTTTTATTTAGAAATATGAGGACGGAAAGAGAGTGTAATGTGTTCAATAGAGTGTGGGTTTTTTCAAAGGAAACATATGAATGTACGTATCTCAGGTGGAGATGCAGGCCAACCCAATGGAGAAGCTCCCTGCCTGTCTTTACAAAGTTGGATTTAGAGGTTTTCTCAGAAACTGCCTCCAGGTGGGATTTTCTATGGGAGATAAGAATCTGTTGTTATGGCACTGTCAAGGCAAAGAGCTGGAAACTTTTGGTGGTCCACCTTCATGTATTTACCACAAGCCTTTGATGCTGCTGGAGCTTATTTCCAGAGGGGGTTCCAGAATTCTCTGGGCTTGTGCTGGCGCCAGCTAAAGTCTTATCAGACCTCAGTTCCGGTGTCTATAAAGTGGGTCTGACCATAATGCTTTTTGGATATTTTTGGGCCATAGACAAAGTAACTTTTTTTCATTCCAACTCGCTTTTATTACTTATGGAGTCGGACTCACGCTCACGGACCTATGGAGAACTCATTGCCAGGTGCTTCCTCCTCCACCCTCATCTGTCTGCCTCCTTCAAAACAATGTCAAAACAGATATATTGTGCTCAAAGGAAGAAAAGTCAAAGAGAGAAGTCCCTCGCATATATTACACTTCCTTGGCTTCTCAGATTTAGCCTGGGAAGAACGAAATGCCATACTGAATAGCCTGTGTTTATGTAAATCCTGATGCATGTGCCCTCTGACTCCCCAGATGATTGAGTGGGTGAAAGCATGCACATGCTTTGTGATAGTGTGTGCATACTGTTACATGTAAGGCAAGAAAGAGTGACAGAGAGAGCAAGTCACAAGTTGTTGAGGCTCTGAATTGAAGTTCTGTTTTTATCAGGGCTCTTAGCAAACCAAAGCCAGGAGAAGTCATGGCCCTTAACCACCACCTCTCCCACATACTGGGAGGGAATTCAGATGCCCACTGCAGTACACTGGCCAAATTGCTTCTTGAGTGTTTCTCCCTGTCTCTGCTCCACTCAGCTCTGAGGCATCTCTTTGCTTTGGTTGGAGCTGAGAGCCTTGAATGCAAAGTCAAATAGAATCACCTTTCTTTTGGGGAAAGGGGCTTGGGGCCACACCGGGCAATGCTCAGAGATTATTCCTGGCTCTGTGCTCAGGGATCACACCTGGCAGGGATTGGGGGACTATATGGAGTGCCTTGCAAATTCCAGCAAACCCACTGTACTCTGTCCCCCAACTCTTTATCACCTTTCTCCCCACACTGCTCCTAAGGTTTAGAAACAAAATGTGATGGATTCTCAATAAAAGTTTGTAGACTGAATTAACAAAATGAGAGGATGTTACTTGAGACAAAGCAGCTTCCATATCCTGCATAACTGCACTTGGTACTGACCCTGAAGATAGGAAAAGCAATAAAAGTGATGCTGTAAGAAAATGTTTCTTGTTTATACTGCTGCATCTTGATCTTTGGCTGATCTAAGCACAAAGAGATCTCTTTCATTTCAGAGAAAGGAGGTTTATGATGTGTGGGAGAGCGAAGAACAATGGCCACAATTGATAGACTGGAGTTGCTCTCAGTTCTTGAGAGCCTGGAAACTCCATCTATAGATAAGTCCCAGAGGACAGAGCCTAATAAGGGCAGAAAGAGAACACAGCTTTCTTGGGAACTGGCTTTCCATTCCTCTGAGGCAAAAATACATTCACTTTATAGCACCCTGAATCAATTCCCCAAAATATGGTGTAGTGTCTTTGTTGGTGGCTAAAAATAAGTTCTTGTTATATCTTTATTCTTTTTTGTCTTAAAGTCATCCAACCAGTCTCACTTGCAGAATATTAATTATGGTGAAACATAAATCATAGATTAAATTAGAAGTAGTTTTGAACAGAGTTCCTTGGTCTGAAGACTGACTTGCTACCCCCAGCTAAAGTCTCCTTTCTCTCTTTTCATGCTTCTTGCCAGCTGCAATTACAGGACAATAAATCTCTAGCAAATTTTAACTCAGCTTCTATAGGCTGGTCTTTAGAGTACTATCCTAGAGTAGCAATTTGTGTTTTGTGTGTTCCCCATCACAGCCCTGAGCTTACTCCTTGTTCTGATGCTCAAGAATTGTTCCTGACAGTGTTTGAGATTGTGTAAAATGCTTGAAATTGAACCAGAATCATCCTTGTACAAGGGAAGCACCTCAGCCATTGCACTTTCTCTCTGGTCTGTGATGGGGATTTTAATGTTTCATATCATGTGGGTTAGTGGACTAGTAATCCAGAGTAGTAGATGTGACTAATTTATTTTATTTTAGCTTTTCTAGATTTTATTGGTGTTTTTATCTTAATTTATTTTTAATTGAATCACAGTGAGATACATAGTTACAAAGTTGTTCATGATTGGGTTTCAGTCATATAATGTTTCAACACCAGCCTTTTCATTAGTGTACATTTCCCACCACCAACGTCTCCAGTTTCCCTCCCGCTACTCCCCTCCCTGCCTCTATGGCAGGCACTTTTCTTCTCTCTCTCTCCCACCCCACCACCCCTTTTGGGCATTATGATTTGACATACAGATACTGAAAGGTTATCATGTACATCCCTTTACCTACTTTCAACACTCAGTTCTTGTCTAGAGTGATGATTTCCAAGTACTATTGACATACTGTTCCCTTCTCTATCCTAACTGCCCTTCACCCCACACTAACACTTGTGGAAACTCCCAACCACTGACTTGTCACAGCAATTTTATATTGCCCTTACCAGATCTCTGACTGTCCACTACCTTTCATCTAGCACCTTCCAATAAAATTAAGAAGAAATATGCTTGTACGTAGCACTAAGGGCTCATATTATTAGAATATCCAAACAATTCCAAGTTCTTAATAAAAATAAAAACAACTTAATTTTAAATCCACGAGGACCATTGCTGTATTGAAGAAACAACCATATTTGATTCTGAATTAACACAACAATCTGAAACCCACTATGTATGAGAAAAGAATCCTTAAAACAGACAATAAATTGATATCAAGACCTGAGTTTTAGTCAAAACTCAAATTTATTGGTTTCCTTGGATGATCTGCTTAGCCTCTATTTATTACCATCTCCGGCTATAAAATAGAAATGATTTATCAGTTTAGTTCAGAGTATTGTTGTAAGAATGACCTGGAAAATCTGAAAAACAAATAAACTCCTTGAACAAAGCATAATAAAAGTACAGTTGAGTTTCAATTGTAGAGTTAGAAAGAAATCACTCGAAGGACACAATGTTTCATTGAGAACATTCTTAATTTTATTTTCTTTAATTTTATAAAATACATTTTGTAAGATAAGTTTCTAAAAGTTTATCCTTATATGTGTTAAAATTGAAATTCTATATCAGAAATGAAGGAAACACTTTCAGTTGATTAACTCTCTCCATGTGTGTATATGTGTGTATGTATGTTTGAGAGTTTTTCAGGGAAGGGTTGGTTATTTGTTATGTTATTAAACCAAAATAAAACATAAGGTGTGGATTATGTCACTTTCCTTGATCTTGATTGGTTTCTTACAGAATGTTTCCATCTCTCTCTAAGCAATTTGGAAGCTTATAATGTATACTGATGTGAAAACAAATATTAAGTGTATTTTTGTAAAAGTCTTGCATCTCCTCAAACACCATCAAAACTATTTTGGTGGGGTGTATGAAACACCTTTTAACAACAAAAGAACCAACTACAGTCATACTCATAAAATCTTTCCTTCAATAAAGACCAACTAATCTTTCATTTTTAACCCAAAGTTAGCAAGCACAGAAAGAGAAACCTGAAACTTATTTGCTATTCAGGCTTCAAATTTTCCCCATCTTATCACTTCTCTTCCTTTTGGCTGAGATAAAACTCTTCCTATCTTTCTTTTTCATGGATGCTTGCCAAATGAATAACTGGCAGCTAGTGAATGTGTTTCTGTAATCTATACCAGGAGAGAAGACCTGTCTGTTAAATTTGACTCTTTAACACATATCATTGTTTAATCAAATCATTTCCACTAGCTAAAATAACCAGCAGGCTGGTTATTCAAATTGAGATTCAAATTGACTAAATCTGTTACTGCAAAGGGCATAAACATTTATAGGTAGTCCAAATAGATCCATGGGACTAGTTAATTTTAAATGTCACTTCTTATGTCCAGTGCCCAGTTTTCACTTGTTAAAGAATCAGTGAAAAATTCTCCAGACCCTTCTGCTTCAACTGTAAACCAATAAGAAATAAACTGAAAAAATGTGAAATATGCCTCAATCTGAAACTAATCAAGATCTTCAAATCACCCACTGTGACCAAATGGATAATACCCCATGAAAAGAGCACCATTGTGAAGACATGACAGAGGCCAAGGTACACAGCTAATTAACAGGGAAAAAAGACACGAGAGTTATCTATCCTTTGTCTACCAGAGGGCAGGCTCACTTTACACCATTAGCCATTAGCAACTGCTGCTCCTTAGGCCAGTCATTTTTCAGATGAGCTAGAGTTTCTCTCTGTGCTCAGCTCCTTGGAAACCACAGGTTGTCATGGTAGCTGTTATCAAGGAGAAGAGAGTGAGAAGACACTGATGAAATCCTGTTTCTTTTCTCCAATGAGGTGTAAGGCCAAGTTCTGCCTTGTGTCTACACAGACACTACACTCCCTTATGCTATGAGTAAAATTCGCTGAGTTAAGACTTAAATTGTTCATTACCATTGGGGTCACTGCTCTCTCTCTCTATGTAAGTGAAAGATCCTTGCTTTGACCCCCTTCTCCCAGCTGCAATAGGTAGACTTGGGAACATACTCTTATTGTTTTGCTGGCATTCTTTTTTCCTTCTAAAGTGGTAATAGGGAGACAGGAGTGTGTTCTCTGTTTTGTATATCAAGGGAAATATATTTGGCCATTCTGGAAGGCAAGGGGTCCAGGCACGTCCTTCTTCTCTACCTGAGCATTTTCCTTTGCTTTGTTTCCATTAACGGAAGTGCCCGTTAAAGAGAAAAAGACACTTCCTTGTCCTCAAGAGATGCTTAAATATTAAATTAGAGCCTCCATTTCTTTGTGCCTTACAGTTGGGGAGTTACCATTTTAAAGCATTTCCCATTTCTAGCAGGAAACAGCTTTGAAGCAAAATGACTAAAAGAGGTACATAAGAGGGGAGGGTCCATGCTGAGACATTAATCACCTCAAGACTCTCCTTTCTTGTTACGATCATTGATCATTGAGTAGGAAGAGGGCCAGTCAGTGGCAAAGGCAAAGAGTTAACATGGGAGACTCAGCATTGTAGGATGTGTGGTTAGAGCCTCACTGTTAGAGAAGGGGAAAAGTCTACAGGAGATCAGAACTTGGTGCCTCTGCCCATGAGTTTAAGGACAGCAAAGTTGTAAGTGGCAGCAATCATAAAGGTGAGCTGTAGAAAGAGAAGAGAGAATATAAATGAGCAGAAAAAGGAATCTTTTTCTTCTCCAATCCTTTTGGGAATGAGAGAAGGTAGAAATCGATCATATTAAATAAGAGAACAACTTTTTCTCTTCAAAAATGCAACAAATCCTAGGCTTTGACCTTATTTTTATTTTTATTTTTTTATATTTTAATGAGGCACCATGATGTACAAAGTTGTTCATAATAGTTTTAGATATACAATGTTCCAGCACTAGTCCCACCCACCACCATCAGTGTGATGTTCCCTCCACAACTATCCTCAGATTCCTTCCTTCCCCTCAACCCAAGCCTGCCTTATTAACTGGCACTTTTTAACGGGAACTTTCTGTAACATTTCCTTCCAATGTTTCAGGCCCAGAAAACCAAATTGATAAGAATTTTCCCAGCACATGTGCTATGCCTGTCTATGACATTTAATCAGTGAAATGAACGTAATAGTGGACTCTATGGCTGGAGCTATAGTACAGTGGGTAGAGCGCTTTCCTTGCACACAGCCAATTTGGTTTCAATCCCTGGTTCCACATATGGTCCCCCAAGCTTTTCCAGCAGTGATTCTTGAGTGCAGAACCAGGAGTAAACCCTGAACACTACCAGATGTGGCCCCCAAAACAAATAAAATAATAATTATACAGACTTTGCATCATATACACAAGTCTGAGTGACCTGAAGTCACAGGATATTTGTTACAGAAACAGTTACACTTTGAAAACAATCCTCCTGTGCTTAATACATCAATTTATTTTACAAGATGAAGAACAACTTTATAAAAACCTCAGCAGTACTGACAAGGAGTTTTAAGAGCTTAATATTGCCCTTTGACTACTTACACAGTGACTCCAAATAAACCACTTTACCATTCAATGTACTGGGTTTTTAATATGAACAATGACCACATTGTTCACCACAATGACACTGGTCTACAACACCATCAACAGTAGTTGTGACAGAGAATCAAATAATAGTAATAATTCTAATAATGATAGGAGGCTTTGAAATCCTTCTAGTATTTTAAGGATAGTAACTAAATCTTTTGGAGAGTGCCCAAGATGGAATCATGTTTACAGTGTATAGAATTTTTAGCTAAAGAAATTTCATATGACTTTATATACATTTTTTGTTTTTGTTTGGTTTGGTGTATATTTTGCACTATCAGGGGTCAAACGCAGGGCCTCACACATGTGAGGCAGGTGTTCCACCACTGAACCACATTCCTGGCCCCATGTTTCGATGTAGGGACTAAATGACTGATCAGACCAGAATATGTTAGAGAATTAACTATAACCTATTACTTAGATGAACTTGCAAATATTACATGCTTCATCGATGCAAAAATATTATCATCCTAGGCCACCTTAAATATCTTACCTATTCTTTTCTCACATAACCTTTTTTTTTTGCTTTTTGGGTCACACTCGGCAATGCACAGGGGTTACTCCTGGATCATGCACTCAGGAATTACTCCTGGTGGTGTGGTGGTGCTCGGGGGACCATATAGGATGCTGGGAATCGAAGCCGGGTCAACTGCATGCAAGGCAAATGCCTTACCCGTTGTGCTATCACTCCAGTCCCTCATATAACCATTCCTGTTCAAAATTTCTGATTTTGTTTTGCCTAGTAAACCCAAGTATAAATGCATAGCTTCTACGCTTTGCTGTTTCTTCCCAGTAGCCTCTATCCAGAATTTCAAGATTATAAATGTCTCTTTCTTCCTTTCAGCATAGCTATACCCAGGCAATCCCAGGATCTTTTATTTTCCAAAATTATCCAAAGACAACTCACCAGGGAAACCAGTGTGGCTGCAGCCCCCACAAATGCAGCAATAAACAGGTGGAAGGTCATTTGGAACTGAAAGAAAATATGAAAAAGGAGAATTGTTTCTTCCTATAGCAATAACATGTTCTGCTGTAGATCATGGTGGTGACTATCTGAATTTGTTCCATGTGTTGATTCTTCCTCTCTAATTAAATTGTTGTTTCTCTGAGTGTAGTCATAACCCTCTTTCAATGTTCACCATCAGGCCCTAAAACACTCATAACAGAATTCTCAGAACATACTATTATTATCCCACATAATATACTGGTTCCTTATAATTATGTCCAGGATCCTCAAATTTTAAGTCACTATTTTACCTCCAAATACATACTTCCTACTCAGAACTTACTTTTATGCCACTACCTCATTTACATGTAATATCTATTCTCAAAAGAGAATTTTACTATTTTCAAATGTATTTTTTAAAAACTTCTCAGTGATTGAAAGTGCTTTGTAAAACTGATAGCTTCTTCTATGTACAACCCTTTTCCTTGGTATTTTAAAACTAAGATAGTAATAATTTTATTTTGGGGAATTAACCATTAAACTTTACTGAAAGCCACAAATTTCTCATTTAAGGAAGGAAGTCTTAGAACTGAAGACCATCTATGTAGCTCTGAGGAAAATAAATATTATATCATCTATGCTCACTGGTTCATAATACTCAGCCAATGTTTTGTAAAAGGTTATTTGTTAACTCACAACCCGGTAAGGAGAAACTGCAACTTTGAAAACAGAAGGCAATAAGTAGGAATTGGCATGGGTCTAACCATTACATTGTAAAGTAACCCCAAATCCCACTCACCTCAGCTGTTTTGCAGATGGACAGAAGGTTGGAGCCACACACTTTGCCAGGGAAAGCATTCCATGGGAGAACACCTAAATAAGATACACAAGTTAACTAGGGCAAGCTTCATGAAGTCGTGTGACTACATGAAGACTCTCCTTCAGAGTCATCTTACATTTTAATCATACTGGCTAAAATGCTGGGACCTAAAAATGACTGGAATCCTCTTTTCTAAATATTTACCCCAAAATATTTATTTGGAGGGGCTGGAGAGATAGCACAGCGGGTAGGGCGTTTGCCTTGCACGCGGCCGACCCGGGTTCAAATCCCAGCATCCCATATGGTCCCCTGAGCATGGCCAGGGGTAATTCCTGAGTGCAGAGCCAGGAGTAACCCCTGTGCATCGCCAGGTGTGACCCAAAAAGCAAAAAAAAAAAAAATATTTATTTGGTACTGAAAATTTGTGAGATCTTAGGCTTGTTATATATGTGCTCCTTCTAGGCTAGGAACAACAAACAACTAGAATAAAGTGAAGCTGTGAGCATCCAAGAAAACTTCCATCACTTCTATTATGTTCCCTTCCAAGAAAAAAAGATCCCTCTATTTTCAATGGATATAGATTAACAAAGTGAGATTCCAGCATTCACAATCCTAGGTTCTTTCCATATTTACTTACCACCCTCCTCTCTCTAAATGAAGAACTGAATATGTTTCTATAGGTTAAGGAAATCAAGGTTCTAATCCCTAACTCACCATACATTCTGGCATCAGCACAGAGATTGCTTATACTGGTAGAGATCTTGCTGGGGGTGGCAATAGATTGGCAGGTGGTCCAGGTGTTGAAGTAAATGTACACAGGCACAGCAGAACAGGCAAACACCAGGAGCCACACAACGGTCAGGGCATAAGTGATGCCCACAAACTAAAACAATTGACATGAGGTGATTAGATATCAGCATTAGCCTGAAGATATTAAAACACAAACTGAGAGATCCTGGAGTGGCATGTATCAGACATGAAACCAGATTCCAGGGATCTCTGTCAAATGAAATTAGTAAATAGGACCCCTTTGCCAAATGTAACTGGCAGTTTCTACTAGAGAACTGGCCCCAAATATGACAGAGGATGGGGAGAGGGAAGGCTGGAGTGAGGAGGATCCCTGGGTTAGAGAGGCTTCAGGAGATTTGGGGGAGGGGCCGATAAGGTGTAAAGAAATCAGAACAGATCTTGAAAGAAAGTAGTGCTATTTCTTGCCTAAAGCTGAGCTTAGAAATTATTCTTTATCACATTAGTTTTGGTCCCTAGTCATTGGAGAAAGCCAATAGGAGATTTAGATTCCAGATCCAAAAACCTTTCTAAGCCAACTGCTGACCACAGAAGACATCACCACACCCACACATTTCAGCCTCCAAAAGATCTTTAATTCTTGAGACTGAGACTGAAAACCAATTTAGGCCTCACTAGAAGCTTGGATAATCCTCAGAAAAAAATGAAGTACTAAATATGCAGATTCATACTTTTCCCCTCAGGGAACTTCAAGAGTGTAGAATTCCAGAATGTTGTGAATTCTGCCTCTGAGTCAATTTTTAAAATTTCTGTGATCCACCCTCTCTCACAGATCGGGTACATTCATCTCAATTCCATGAGTAGCATTTTAGGTTCTCGGGCTGTCAGATCTATTCTTTTAGTGTTATCCGATAGAAGGGATGTAAAGGCATACCACCAGATGGCTTAGAAATAGTCTGATTTACAAAGCATATCACAAAACTCATGCTTTCCATTTTGAGATCTAATTTTCTAGGGAACATTTGAAAGGCGATGGTAAGCCAGCTGAGCACCACGTTCTTCCTGATCTTCTCGTTCAGCTGTAGCCATCACTTCCTCACTCAAAAGCTAGGCCCCTAGAGGAGGACCCAGCCTTGTGTGTGGGTGAGGCCACAACTCACGCCCAATTGTCCCCCACCCCTTGTTATTGCCACAAAATCCTGAGGATGATCACCTTGTCGGGATGTCCTAGCCATTTTCCCAAACAATGACACACCCGCTCCAAAGAATGAGCTTGATGTTGGCCTCTGGAACCCCTCCCCTTCTGGCCCCCTGTTACCGTTGCACTCAGGCCCTTGCCGCAGATGGTGGTCTTGTAGTCGCCAAAGATCTGCCTGACTGCGCCGGTGGTGTAGAAACCCTCAGCCAGCAGGAGGGCCCCATAAAGGAAGAAGAAAGAGGCAGTTCCATAGATGACATACTGGAAGCCATGGATCCTGCATTAACAGAAAAACAAGAGAGACAAGAAAATCTTGTTAGTTGAGAGCCTGGTTCCTTTCCTGCACAAGTGAGGAGGACACTTAGGTGGGCACTAAACAATGTTAGGGCTCCTTCATAGGGACCACTAGACTCCCTCTACTTGGTTGCTCTTCTATATTGAAATAAGGAAGATGTAAATGTGTGGCTGAAAGCACATGCTCTTCCACCTACAGCTAGCTAGCCCTGTGACCTGAATCACTGAGACCTTTTCTCCTGGGTCTGAACCTTAGAATATTCTCCCTCAGAGGAGAAGGGATAATAAAGAGTGAAGCTAGATGCGGAGAAACAGGAGCCTAATCTAATCTAGGAAAAGGGATGGTGGTGCTTAGTAAACACTCAGGCAGACTTTAGAGCAGGGTTTCTCAAACTTTGTCTAACTGTGGCCCCATTTCAAAAGTTTTTCCCTCAATCCTACCAGTTGGCCCTCAATTTACATAATTTTCACTTGTGGTCCCCTTGAAATATCCTGGGGGTCCATACAGAACCATGTGGGTCCTGGTTGAGAAGTGCTGCTCTAGTTGTGTGTCAAACCAAGAGCAGTAGCCCCTCTTGGTCCAATCATTGTGACTCACCTGAGTTCTCTATACAAAAAGCACTTCAGAAAGTCCAATTCATGCTAGCCTTACCTAGCAGAAACTAGAACATGTGGAAGAAAGCAAGATAGATGGGATGGAGGTAAGCAATAATGACAGATATACTTTTAAAAAATTTGGGCTGGAGTAATAGCATAGCGGATAGGGCGTTTGTCTTGCACTCAGCCAACCCGGGTTTGATTCCCAGCATCCCATATGATCCCCCAAGCACCGCCAGGAGAAATTCCTGAGTGCAGAACCAGGAGTAACCCCTGAGCATCGCTGGGTGTGACCCAAAAAAGCAAAAAAAAATGATATTTCCCCTCCTCGCTTATTTAGAACTTTGGATGAGGCATGTGTGGGGTCTGTGTAACAAAGAAAACTCTAGAATCCTCTTAGTATCCACACTAATAACCTGCTAGTTACTTCAGTTCTAATCCATTGTGTCTGCAGGATGAAGATAAGGAAAAAAGAAATGGATCTGTGCAAAGAACAGGTACTTACACATTGATGAGATACTCATACTCCTGGTAGTTTTTGGAGAAATAAGTCTCAATTAGCTTTTCTGTGCCGGTGAGTGCTTCGTGTCCACAGCCACAGAACAGTGCCACCCCAAAGAAACACAATCCAGTGGCCACCAGGGAAGCAAAGGGGGCCCCTACCAGACATCTTGCACAGCATTCTAACAAGCCTGAGGAAAAAGGAGGGGAAGTATTCAGGAATGTATAATAAATTGGTAGCTTTTTCCATTCATATCTCTCCATGCAAGTACAAAGACCAAAAGTAGGGGGGCATAGAGCTTTAAGTTGTTGTAATGTGAGAGTGACACAAAGAAAAATCAAGGATTGGAGTTTGATCCCCCAAACCACCTGGTCCCCTGAACACTGCCAAAAGCAAGCTCAAATGAAGTCGGAAGTGATTCTTGAGCATCACTGAGTGTTACCTAAAGAATAAAAGAAAAACAGGTGCTTTGTTCCATTTTAAAAAATAAATCCTTATCTTTCATTCCCAGAATTCATTTTTAATAATCAGCAATTCAATAGCAAACTAGAGAGATTATGCAATTGATCTCTTCTTCCATGTCATTCTGATTAGTTTTCATCACTCATCAACTATTTATGGAGGTACTCACTATGTACCCATCATTGTGCTAGGTGTTTTGTGGGCTATGAAAACATGACATACATAAGCTTTGCCATATGGTAGTCTTTAATTTATTGAGAACAATGAACTAAGTACAGGAAATATTTTCAATAATTCCAAACAGCCAAATAAGTGAGAAAGAGAGAAAGAACTTAGAGTTCCAGAAAAGTATGAGTGTAGGTCAGAGATTCTGGCATTATTATACAGGGCCCAGAAAAGTATTCTGGTGGGGTAAACTTTGGAAATTGCATGTTCCTGGATATTTCTAGATATTATGTATATTTGTTACACAGAATGCTTGATTCATCTTAGTCTAAATATGTGGGGAACAGTCTAAAGGGAAGGAGGAAACTGGTAGAGGACACAAGATGGCAATTGGAAGATTACTATTATTATTCAAGCTAACAAAAATGCAGGCTTAATGATTTGGGGACACTTTACAAGGCTGATTTGTTCACTTATACTGAAGCTTGGCCAATGTCCCCACCCCAACCACAGTCCTAAATTGAGTTTCTGTCCAAACACAAAGAGACTTTATACAAAGTGAGCAAACATCTTTCTGGTGTGACTAAAACAAGCCAGGGCTTCTGAACACAGGTGTCCGAACATGCTAAAAGTCCCTGATAAGCCCACACCTGGTACCCCAGGACCCATCCCAGTGTTACTGAAAAACGGGAAAGGAATATAATAACTCACAGGCTATGTAAGCAGTTGTATCCCAAGTGTCAGTACCACACTCTAGATCCTCACATGAAGTGAAACTTAATAAATGTCATCTAGATAGATGATTGATTAGGTGGGAAAGGCTCTCTGTAGCCACTTGACCAGATCCCCAAAAAGTGGAAGCAATGAAATTATTAAGCTCCTCAGAAAATATTTCCGTCCCCTCCCTCCTTCTCTCCCTCCCTCCCTTTCCTCCCTCCCTCCTTTTCCTTCCCCCTCCCTCCCCCTCCCTCCTTCCCTCCCCCTCCCTCCCCCTTCCTCCCTTCCTTCTTCCTTCCTTCCTCCCAACCTTCCTTTTTCCCTCCTTCCCTCCCCCTCCCTCCCCCCTCCCTTCCTCCTTCCTTCCTTCCTCCCAACCTTCCTTTCTCCCTCCCTCCCTCCCCCTCCCTCCCTTCCTCCTTCCTTCCTTCCTCCCAAACTTCCTTTCTGCCTTCCTTCCTTCCTTCCTTCCTTCCTTCCTTCCTTCCTTCCTTCCTTCCTTCCTTCCTTCCTTCCTTCCTTCCTTCCTTCCTTCCTTCCTGTCTTGCTATGTGTATGGTTGTGTATGTTTACACTATTTGATTATATTTATATATCATATAGAATATGCATGTATCTATAACTAAACATGCAAACAATCAGCACAAATCTGTTGAGGAACTGCTATTTTGACTAAACATATTGTGAATCCCAGTAGAAAAAAATGAATTGTATTAAAATTTTTATTTGGATTTTTATTCCAAGTTTATTCATTTGTCTACAGCAGGCACCATGGAATAGGGGAGTACTTTGCTGGATCCTCTTAAATCTAGTAGAGGTTCTTTTCATCCCTGAGCTAAACTGTAGATTGAACACGTTAAATTTTATGGCTGAATTGCATCAAAGTGAACATATTTTGAATGGCCAAATTATTTCTATTGTGGAAAAATCAGGTGGCATTTACCTCTGTTTTCAGAGCACAAAATAAATAAGTTATTTTAAATCAGCAACCCCCAAATGGCAGCCCTTCCTTGGTCCTCAGATGCTTTTAATTTTGGTTTTTGGGTGACACCTGACTGTGCTCAGGCCTCACTCCTGCCTTTGAGTT
Source organism: Sorex araneus (assembly GCF_027595985.1). Lineage (NCBI taxonomy): Eukaryota > Metazoa > Chordata > Mammalia > Eulipotyphla > Soricidae > Sorex > Sorex araneus. The sequence goes on along the minus strand of NC_073313.1, from coordinate 99,955,968 downwards.
CATGGATCACTCAGGGAATCATATGTGGTGCCAGAGGTCGAAATCGAGTTAGGCTTTTGCAAGGCAAGTGCTCTACCTGCTGTGTCCTATCATTCCAACCAAAAGAATCTTGTATGCCTCTGCAGAAGAGAGGTCCAGAGCCTCAAGACAAATGAAATATATAAAATTTACAACACAAATTTCTTTCGTTATCTGGAAATGGATGTACTGCTGCTTAAAACTGCCGTTGTAACTGTAGATAGTTTACGCAGCATGAAATGTGCAAGAGTACTTGATAAGAGTGTCTTATCAAGGACCAGAGAAATAGTGCAGAGATTAAGGTACTGCCTTCTGTGTGGTTGACAACACACCGTCCCCTGAGCACATGTGGGAGCAACCCCAAGCAAAGATCAGGGAGCGCCCCTGAAACTCCACTGGGTGTGGCCCACCCCCCTTACCACACATACACACATATACACACACACATTGTGCCTCATCAGAGCTGGCCTACGGCGCATGCATATGATAGCATGTGTGCTTTTATGAGTTTATGCCTGTGTGCATGCAGATGTGTACATGTCTGCACGTATACACTAGAAAGAGAAACACAGCAGCTGAAATGCTTGTTCTCAGAAAACATTCCAAAATGTAGGTTCCATCTTTTACAACAGATTAAAATGCTAAATGAATCCCGTGAATCAAAAAATGGAGTTCGGAAATAAACAGTGCTGCCATTTTCTCTGTCTATCCAACTCCTCCCCACTCCCAAACTCTTACTCTTGTTGTAAAAAAGATCTCTGAAGCTTGAGATGGGGGAGGAAAAGGTCAGTGACCCCGCTGTTCCATCTCTCCATATCACAGGGTCAGGGCTTGGACAGAGCCCTCCATAGCTCCCTGGGACAAAGAAGCCTTGTTTTCCCCCTGAGATTTCAGGAGCCTCATTAGTATTCTGCAGGAGTTCACAGGCCTGGGGGTGTGGAGGGGGTCAGACCCATGGAACAATGGAACAACTGTTTGTTTAGTCCAGAGTAAGGAGAGCCATCTATTTTTGCAAGTGACTGTCCTTGGCCAACTCACACACCCCAGTCTTTTCACTCTGAGAGGGGCTAAATGATGGTGCAGGTGTGAACAGAGATGGAGGAACTAGGACTCTTGCTAATCAAACAGAGAATTCCTTTTTCTATTTTATTAGCACTCAAGACAAGAGACAAGAAGGATATAGACAATCTCTAATGTTAAACTACAAATATGGGATAAATATACATAAATCGTAACATTACCGGGCTACAAATAGTTCATCAATATCAATACAAGTATCAGATATCTACCTCTTTACAATAAAAAGTGAGGTGTTTGGGGCTGGAGCAATAGCACAGCGGGTAAGGCATTTGCCTTCCACACAGCCAACCCGGGTTCGATTCCCAGCATCCCATACCTCAGCATCCCTTAGCATTCCCAGCATCCCTGAGCACTGCCAGGAGTAATTCCTGAGTGCAGAGCCAGGAGTAACCCCTGTGCATCGCCAGGTGTGACCCAAAAAGCAAAAAAAAAAAAGTGAGGTGTTTGTTCTGGATGTATTTATGTTAAGCAGAAATGAGTAATTTGTCCGTGCCAAAACACAACAACAATTTTTGGATTGCAACTGGGAAAAACTAAGAACATGCAAGAAAATTGCTCTTCATAAAAGTAGCTGATAAAGCATTTTCAGAAAGGTTTCTTAAGTTCAATTTCATTTTTCACAGCCCAAGAAGTGTTCTTAGAAATGTGCGATGAGTAGCGTAAAGCCACATGCCCTCCATTTTCTTTATCGTTGATCACTTTATGATCAACAGGGTTTTAGTTGATTCAGGAAGCTGTGAAAGATTCTGGAGAAGTTCCTTGGCTCTCCCAAGATATAGTCTCACATTTCCCAACCAACCAAGTATAGGCATAAAATGATAGAATTTGCATAGAATTACTAAATCGCAATATTACCCACAACAACTCAATTGAACTAAATCACCTGGCTATATAATAAAAGGTAAAAGAAAATAATGGCCCTCCCTAGTGTTTTCCATTTATTTTTATTTATTATGTTAAGTTTGTAAATTATTACAATAACAGTAACTTAAACCCTATGTCAAATAAAAGGGTTCAGTCCCTTTTATTAAAAAATAGGTTCAGTTCCTTCTATCCAAGACCTTTCGGTATTGTCATGGAAAACAATCTCATGTTTTTGATTCAAAGATCAAAGCTACCAATAAGATAGTGTTGAAATACATGATCTAGATTTATCTGAAATCTCCTAAAACTAGTGTGATCTATCACTGAAAAAACTTCAAACTGTTCTTACTACTGCTCTTCAGAAGAGTCTAACAAAGATCAACAAGAACACTGCAATGCTTATCCAGATCCTTGTCCATCCAAGGACTATGTTGATACTGATACTTACTGTCTCTTTAAGCAGGAGCCAAGAGCTCCCTAGCCCTCCTTTCCCATGCCCTGAGCATGCCTCAAGGACCAGTTACATGATGAAAATTCACTGAGAATCTGGAAGCTCATCAAAGAGAGAAAAGGAAAGGCTTTCACCATGGAACGGGATGGCAGAAAAAGACCAATTGTGCCTTGTACAATTCCCTGCCTGTCCCTTAAATCCAAATGACAAAAGGAGAGATAGAAGAACCCTATACAATAAAGCTAAATAACAGGCAGGCTCATTGAGTGAAAAAAAATGGCCTCATCTCCCTAAATATCTAATCTGCACTAGTCTTACCCTCCTCCCAGAACCCACCCATTAACCTCACTCCATGAACAGAGGCCTCCTTGATCAGGGCCTACAGCAGTTGACAGGGCCAAGACACTACAGCAGCCGTGACTGGTACTGGGGATGGATGGAGATTGGTGGGTTGGGCTTAGGAGTAAAACAACAGTCATCAGGAGGTGCCAGATACAAAGACATTTGCTTCTAGCCTTACCCTTGTCAGACAAAGATAATCTTGTCTTTTCTACATGAAATCAGCATTTATACCACAATTTAGTGCTGGACGGCACCCTACTACCACTGGAGAGTGGGACTCATCCTACCAGACAGTAATCAGTGGACAGAGTTAAATAATAAGGAATCTAATCCTCTTCTTTAGATAGGTATTATTATTACCTTGACAACGGCAGCTGGACCACATTGCTTACAATATTCCCCACTTCCGCAAAGTGCACGCACAAACTTAGGAGCGTGCACACACACAGAGATGCGTGTGCATGTATGCATGTGTCAATTCCCAAACACTGGGGCAATGGAATAGAATTTGAAGTCTGATTGTTAAACTCTCTATCCCTAACACACTGTTTTTGCCTTGCCCATTTACCAGGGTTTTAGAAAAGTATCTGGTACTAAGCTAAGCTAAGGGATAAGTTTCCATACTTATTCCTTAGGTCAGTTTAGCTTCAAATTTCTCTTTTCTCCTTGTTTGCAATGTAAAATTTATCCCAGAAACAGTGTTCTCTTCCTTGGCATGTTACTGCTTCTTTTCCAAAGCTCTGTTCAATGAGAGTTCTGAGGCCAGTGCAGAGCAGAGAGATCATTCTTGGAATCAACTTTTAATAGCCAGGGAAGAATTAATCAATATTATCATGTTTTTTATATGTAAGTTTGGCACTCCGCAGGGCCTCAGCGTAGGAAAGGAATGGAAAAGTTGTATGGATTTACTTGCTATAGCTGATGTGACTCTTCCTGATCACATCATTGCCCTCAGAGGATTTTATCTAGACCTGGAGGTCTCTGGGCAAGGAGGGAATTTATACTGTTGTTTTTATTATTTCAGGACCAGAAAGTATACCCTGCAGATGACTTTCAAGGCTTAAAGATAATACACAAGAAGGCAACAAGGGAAAAAGATGTTACTTTTGGGGTTCTGCATTAATGGGTTTGTAGACTATGTCCCTCTCTATTCCATCTCCCCTTGGGTCTTGTTTCTATATGAATAGCTTTGAGAAAGTAGTTCCTGCTGTCAGGTTGTTAAACAAAAACCTGCAAAGCTAGGGTCAATGGAGAGTCCTTGAAGCCAAGCAGACCTTTCCATCCATCTTCCTGGTTTGTCAAGAGTTCCTCTGGCTCTACAGTGTTAAGGTAAGTAATAGGCTGGATAAGACTGATCCTGATCATTTTAGTTGGTATCTCTGGGACAAAAAGTGAATGAGCTGACTTGGAACTGATTACTTTCTAGGTCCTGAGATACCTATAGCATTCTTGCCATCGTGGTGACATTCAGTTATTCCTCTTGCATTTTGTAAAAAGAAAAATGGACCCCAACTCTGTCTCCACACCTTTTTTTTGCCTGAGCTAAATCTACTTAGTCTGAGCCAGACAAAACTCTGCACTCCGCAAATAGCCACCTTCGGAGGAAAACATCAGAGTCTGGTTACCAAGGTAACAGCCATTATTCTCAAACAACAGGCTTACAGGAGCCAGTGTTTTGCTGTTCGATAATGTCATTGTGCTTCTGAGCAGAGAATAATCAGTTACTGCTCTTTGGCTCTTTTCTGGCTCCATTGTTATCCCAAAGATTCACTTGGAACATCTCCTCCCAAGTCAAGATAAGGATTAATTAGCTATTATTTCCTACATAATTTTTTGTGCGGATACTACTGAATTCAATGTTTTTCTTCTTTTTCAATCTTTGGTAATTCTATATGATTGAGATAGTTAGTATCCTATTCCTGGAGGTGATTTAGCAAAAGCTGTAGGAGTGTTTAATTATCTATTGTATAAGAGAATCACTATGCTTTGAGAATAGGTTTCAAAAGTTTTTTACAATCCCAGATTTTGTGATGTAGTTTGGATACTACAATTTTAAACAGCAACACACTCCAAAAGTTCAATTTCTTATTAGAAACTGCCTATCATTTGCAAAGCATTTGTGATACTATAAACTGAATAACCGAAAAGGCAATAACTACTCCATCATGTGCACTGGTCCAAATATCACCCACTCCCAGGATCTGGAATCCAGTATCCGACTTCAACTATGCCCTTATCTGTGGCAATCTCCCTTGAAGAAAACTACCCTGGCTCCATAATAAAAAAGCACCCTGTTGTCATCGTTTTTTCTCCTGTGTTTTCCACCAGACTTTTGTCCCCTATAGGAATAGTATTCAGCTTCCTCTGTTTCCTCTCCCCTGTTTTTAAATCACAATATACTAAGACAACTTGCTGTGATTTTAGGTAGGGTACCTGGTGTCACTTAAGGTGTAACTGAGTTACTTCAACCAATAATTCTCACCTGGTCTGACCCAAACACAGAAAGTCAACACACCACTAAAAAAACGTTAGCCTGCCATGCGTTGTTACATAATAATCAGTATTATCATGATTTATAAGTGATATGATATAGAACTTGCCCATTTCCAAAGGACCTGCACATAACTATTACTTGATTCTTACAACCCTAAAAGTACACAAAGCAGTTATTGTTAGTCTCACTTTTCAGACTATGAAGTTAAGATTCACAGTCATAAGTCAAGGGCATGAAGTTCCTAAATCTAGAATTCAAACCTAACTCTGAAGACTAAATCCAGTGCTCTGAATTATCCTACCTGAATACAAATTTCAAATATCTCTCAATGTTTTGGGAGAAAACAACCTAAAGGTTTACACATATTCAGTGTAATTGAAAACCTATGTCCATGGATGTTGTTGGCATATTCTGGATATTATACTTCATGGTTAATGTACAGATCAATTCATTTTCATTTCATATGATGCATTCAAGCCTTATTTTGCTTTAACAAATATGAATGAAGTCTACATGTCTCTGTGAGATCCTGTAAAGGTGAAGATCCTTATGCTTCTACATCCTTTCCTCTGGATACACATCAGCAGAGACTAGAACTTTGTAGTATCTTTCTTTCATCATGGAACCTGGAAAATCCCTGGAACTCAAGTAAGTAAGCAAAAGATCTAAGGTCCTAATAACCTTTTTGCCTTGTATGGTATTTAGAATTTAAGCCATGCCCTCAGGAAGGCAAAGTCTCTAATATCCCCTAGATATGGTTTACACACACATATACACATGTGTTCAAGAGTGCAAAACACAGACATGCAAATACAAAGACAAACACTTGCACAAATCTGTTCCCCAGGCTAAACCCATTAAAGTTTTTTTTCTCATTTTCTAACACTGAAATTGACTCCCTCATTCATGTCCAAATCTATGTCCACCTTGCCCAATTACCCAATTTCCTACTGATGCAAAACATGGTCCAAATGTATCAAACACGCAGTCATTTTTGCAGTACTCTGTCACTTACAGCAGAACCAGGAATGTCAGATGACCTGGCCATTAGTGGGCATGGGAACCAGGAAAAAGCAGAAAGTAGAGAGAAGAAAGCGGGTAGGAGGACACATGGCCGTACGCAACCTGCTGGGCACTCTCACCAAGGTCTGTGGGACTCCATGTGCTGCTGGAATTCTTTGGCAATAAAACGTTATTTTCAGTACACCAGAGAAGGAGTTAATATACTTGACCACTAAAGAATTAAAAAGAAAATAAGTTCCAAATACAACCCTTTATAACATTGGAGACACCAGATCCCAAAGTTGGAAATGCTCTTATAAATTACAGTGCTTGGTAGAATATTCCATGCTTAAGTTTTTGAAACTCACCCATGTCTTTGGGACTCTGATTCCAATTGTAGTCGGCTGGCTAGTCTGCTTTGCGGCTGGCTTGGTTCAGCTGGAAGGATCCTGGTCTCTCCAGTTCCTTTACTTTTTCTCTCTGAGTATCTTTGTCCTCTTCTCCTGTAATGAAAAGGGCTTTCTGATTGACAGCCAATCCCCTTAAAGGGACAGGGCTGCTTTCCTCCTCCTCTCCTTCTTCTCTCCTCCTCTTCTCCTCCCCTTGTCCCCACCTCCTCAGGGATACACCCTTCTCTATGGGCTCCATCTTCTCTTTCTTCTTCAAATGCCAATTGTTTCAATTTGCTCTCTTTCCCCTTTCCCCTTACTCTTGCCTGTGTATAATTTTACTTCGCTATAAAGACATTTGAAAATGTGGCTCCGGGTGGATACAAGAAGAGGTTCTGGAAGCTTCCAATTGAACCTTTGGGTCTACGTGGTGTGCAATGGAATGTGACAGCACAAGTGTCAGAAGTCCTGAAAGTGGAAGCCCTGGTGAGGGAGTCAGGGTCAAAAACCTAGATGCTATCCTCCAGAGTCCTTCCAACTTTGCCTCACCTCCACCCCTCGCTTCTAGCTGCCCTTGACTATGTCTACTTCCCCCACCACATAATTCTTTGACATATAATCACTCCTTCAGTCACCGAGTGCTAGAAGCATAGTAAAGAATAAAACATTATCTTTTAAATCAGTTTCTTCCAAATCCTTCTTGATTTCAATTGAGTAAAGACAAAATGCTGCTGTGGACTCCACAGCTTGTGACCAAGCTGGCAGAGACTATAATTACAATCATGTTCTAGAGAGGACAGTAACTGTGTATGGCCATATCATCCTAAACGCGCCCAATCTCGTCTGCTCTCAGAATCTAAATAGGATAGCAGAGACCCAAGAAGAGACAAAAGCTGTGAAAGTTCAAGGGAAAGGCTAAAGAAAAAGTCAAAGGTAACGATATGTGTTATTTCTATGAAGGGCAATTCAAACTGAGACAAGACTAAAACGTGACTTAAGTACCAGGTAATCAATATCCCTATTCCGAGAATGTAGTTTTTTTTATCAAAGAGCTGAAGTTAGGCTGTGAGATGTAAGGAGTAGGTTGTGGTGAAGGAATAGGAACAAGAGAGGTTGGATAGAAAAGGAAATGAAATATTGTCTGTGCCTCAGTAAAAGAAACACTAAGAAAGAATGGCCAAGTAGTAAAAAATCAAAGGACTTCTCTTATTAATAAGAGCTGCTTTTAAAGAAAGACTGTAGGGGTATTTTAACAGCCAGTGCTGGATGGGATTAGTGTGTTAAGATTTTCTAGATGTGGGTCTTAATCAGAGTCTGTCTGGGTGTCTTGTTAGTGTTCTCAGAAACCTCAGAAACACAACTCTCTCGACCTTGAGGCACGCATTCTCTCAGGGGTGTCCTATATAAAGAAATTAGTTGGCATATAATTTTAAAAGTGCATGCTAAAAGACTCTATGGAGAGACAGTAGGGCACTCCGGACATTTTTCTGTTTTTCACGGGGGGGGGGGGCGGTGGTGGTAAGAAAGGAGAGGAAGTACAGCCTAGAATCTTCCTGTGGGAGAAGAGAGGTATGACTGTGTCTTACAGTTTTCTTTTTTGGGTTGTGACCTTATATAGATTTCTATCTTGATCTTTTCTCTTAGAAAATAGATGAGTCTTATGAAAATGTTTCTTTGGGTCCACCAGGATCTTGAATCATTTAGTGTCTGAGTCCTAGAACATTCGTTATTATACCAGCATTAAAAAGACATAATCACAGTAAATGTCATCTCTTTGGAAGAATGGTATACAGTGCCTTTTAAGAATAGGACTGACTGATGGTAGATAGTTCCAGGATCCCTGACTTCATCTGCTCTGCTCTTCAGTCATAGACCCTGCCTGCTGAGGAAGCTAAGTTGTAGGAATGTGTCAACAATTATCTTCAGGGTCTTTATTGTCAGAATAGAGCTGGAGGAAGAGAGAACCCGGAGCAAGAAGTTACCACCTATGTGCTCCACACTCGGCAGAAGTAACTGAGTGAGATTTTTCAGGATTCTAATTAAAGATAAGAAAGCGATGGTTTTAGCTCAAATAGATGATATAGGATAGGTCTGCACACAGGAGACATCACCAAGTCTCACAAATCTTCACTGGGATTCTCCTCAAGAACTCTTGGAACTGCTAGTCTACTTGGAAGAAAATATGTGCCCCTAACAAATTCTCAGACACAAATATATCAGCCACACCCCCCAATCGCACATTTCTGCCCTTCCTCTTCAATGACTCATTTTGTTCTCTTTCCAAATCTCAATCATTCCTAGTTTGTTTTCTCTGTCTCTGTTTCCCTCTGCATGTCTATCTTTTTTCGCTCTCCACACTCCTTTATGGAGCATGTCCTCCTGTCTTCACCATGTACTTATGACCAGAGTTTCATGCTCATCATTCCCAGTGCCTGAAGGTTCCTAGCTCTTCGGAATCTCGTGTTACACTCTTCCTCAGCACCCATTCACTGCCACAATGCAGAGTGCTCCCCCACAGGACTCCATAGCAGTCGTGCTTTCCAGATCCTCAGGGAATATCTGTATCCACCTTTCCTTAACTATTTCTATGACTGTGCTTTCAAAGGTTCTGCTGAGTAACCTTGGCAAAATTTTCCCCAGAGTTCAGCTGGATCCCCGCAGTGCCCAGAGATTCCTCAAGAGGGCACCACCAGCTTTCTCAGTGGCTGCATACTGCCTGCACAGGGTGCCTGTGGGAACAATGCTGGATTGTGCAAAACTCGTAAACAGTTTGCTTCATGCAATGCTGATGGCACCTCTGAGGACTGGGACCCCAGCTAGCTTTGGTTCTGTAGATTTCTTATAAATAACTCCCAGATGCTTAAATATTACCACCACTCCGTTGTCTGATCCACAGTACCAAATTTTTGAACGGCCACTGGACACAAGATACTGATAGACTGAACTCTGAAACTCAGGCAGTTCCAGTTATTGTCTCCCATAAAATTAGATGATAGTGCTACTGTCCAGTCTGGCTTTTCACTGCTCTGTACCCACATAGAAGATTGTAAAAGAAAAGTAATGAGGCATGGTGCTAGTTAAAGTTTGAGGTCACCTGCCAGTATTTGGACTTCTGGAGTTAAGACAAGTGACTTTCTACAGCTTTCTAACCCTGGAATATAAGACTGACCACTGAAAGCAAGCAACATACTATGACCTATCTACTTGCAGCTCAAACATCCCACACCCATGCCAATTGTTTTGGCCATATCTGCCCCAAGGAACTGAGAGCTGAGGGCCAGAGATTCAAGCAATTTGAGCTATAGTGGAGCAAAGGGGGATGTAGTGGGGGCGTGAAGAAAGTTCTTTCTCTCCTGAAGATTCAAGAAACAGTAAGAGGATAGGAGTGGTAGGAGATGAGTGAGATGGGCACTTGCAAGGAGAATATGCCCATGACTTGGTGATAGAATCAAGGTTAGACTGGCAGCCAAAATAATCAGATGAATAAACTCAGGAAAATGCCTCCTAGGAAGCACCAAATAGCTACAGAGAAATATAGAGAAATCAGCTGTGCACACAATCCAATCCGCCCACATGGACGCTCGGCCAACATTGATGTCTCTCTGTAGAGAGGATCCTGATACAATATCTGAACACAGAAGAAAGATATATATCCTTTTCTGTCTAATGCTCATGTTACTCCTGAGGGTCAATATTATTTTTTCCATTTTCCTGATAGCGTACAAAGAGAACGTTCCTAATGCCACCCAGAAGGCAAGGGGCAGAGCTATCTCTAGAGAATGACTTTCTCAAGTTTCTAATTATTTGGAAACTCATAGGAAGATTATTCCGCTCCAAAAAGAATACTTAACAAGATCCTTTAGCCTGAGTAAGAATAGCCAGGGGGAGACTGCTGAAACAAGGCTTAGGCAGCTGTGGCCTAAATCTGCAGCTCTCTGTCCTTCTCAGACCAAGCAGGACGATCAAGTTGGAAATTCATGGCAGGGCAAGTTGTTGTAATTTATAGATCAGTGGGCTTCAAAACAGTCAAAATGATTAAATGAAACTAAGTACTTCTTATAATTGTTAGGTAGTAGCATGGAAATTCTGTTTTTTAAATGTCTTAAGGGTGGGACGGTGGTGGGACTAGGTGTTTATGGTGCAAAGGGCTGATGAGCAGCTTTGCATGAGTGAGTGCCAGCACCATATGTGGGAGTCCCAACATCCCAGCTCCTGCCAGGAGCACTGCCAGGAACAATCCCTGAGCCCCAAGAACTACTCTGAGTGTAGCCTCTGTGCACCACCATGTGTGACCCCCAAACAAGCAAACAAAAAAACATCTTTATCAGTCTAAGGGCATAACTCCCAGACTAGAGGCCATGTTTTGCAAACATGTATCCTTGGCACATGGTCCCTCAAAACAAGTCTGATTAGTTACAGAGAAAGTTATAAAGTGAAATATTAAAGATGTGTTTTATTTTTCCTTACCTACAAACTTATAGTAACAAAATTAGATGAATTAACATTGGCCAAATGTTGAAACTATTGAAACTGGATGATGTGCAAGTGGACGTTAATTATATTTTTTTCTGTTTTGTAGATGGTTAAACTTGATATGAAAAAGGAGGAGCTATTAATATTAATAGTTAAGCTAACCCTGAGATTGCTGCAGTTGGAAATCTGCCTTATAAGCAGGGGGAGAAGGCAGCAGGGATAGAGAAGGTATCACTAAGTCAATGATAGTTGGCGGGATCGCTCGGGATAGGAGATATGTGCTGAAAGGTCCAAGCATGATAGCCTCTCTGTATCTGTATTGCAAACCATAATGCCCCAAAGCAGGGCGAGAGTAAGAAGGAAACTGTCTGCCATACAGGCAGGGGATAGGGTGGGATGGGGCAGGGGAGAGGGATACTGGGGACATTGGTGATGTAAAATGTGCACTGGTGGAGAGATGGTGTACAATCATTGTGTGACTGAAACTCAAACATGAAAGCTTTGTTAGTGTAGCTCATGGTGATTCAATAAAAAATCTGAGCTGGGAAGAAATTTTCTAAGAGAAGTTTCAGTATTTCTGGGAGAGTGCATAAAACCTGGTAAAAGTAGCTGTTTGAGAGAAAGGACTGATGGGACACGGTGCATGAGGGAGGCATTTCACTCTATGCCCTTTAGTATGATCAGAGGCCTTTCAAATCCTTTGTCCAGAACTGTCTTTGCAGAGACATGATTCTACCCCTTCAAAGATAATAACTAGTCAGATATATAGTACTGGGGTTAAGGCACTGGCCGTTATTCAGAAGAACAAAAGCAACCAGTGCTGGCATGGATGCGCACAAAAAGGGAGGCTATTTCACTGTTGGTGGGAATGTCGAAGGTACAGCCTTTTAGGAAAACAATATGGGTATTCCTTGAAAAACTAGAAATTGAGCTTCCATATGACCCTGCAATACCACTTCTGGGAATATATCCTGAGGGTGCAAAAAAAAGCACAGTAGAAATGACATCTGCACCTGTATGTTCATTGCAGCATTGTTCACAAAAGCCAGAATCTATAAAACAACCCGAGTGCCAGAGAGCAGACATCTGGTTAAAGAAACTTTGGTACATCTACACAATGAAATACTATGTAGCAATTAGGAGAGATGATGTCATGAAATTTGTTTATAAGTCAATGGACATGGAAGGCATCATGCTAAGTGAAATGAGTCAGAAAGAGAGGGACAGACATAGAAGGACTGCACTCATTTGTGGAATATAAAATAACATTAATATGAGACTGACACCCAAGGACAGTAGACATAAGGGCCACGAATATTGCCCCATAGTTGGAAGCATGTCTCGTGAGCTGGGGGAGAAGGCAGCTGGGATAGAGAAGGAATCACTAAGACAATGATGGAGGAATGTTGGGGACGGGCCTAGGCACCCCCTGCCTCTGTCCCTGTAAACAGGGACTGGGTGAGGTGGGGGCCTAGGCACTCCCTACCTTAGTTCCTGTAAACGGGAATGAGTGTAGAGAAACGTGGCATGAGGGCGAGTCATCCCCTGACAGCCGACCTTGACAGGCGACAGGCGGCCGAGGGGCCACCATGCTCTGGTGGCCAGCCTGGAAAGGGGGTCGAAGGGCCACCATGCTCTGGCGACCTGCCTCGAGAGAAAAGTTGAAGGGCCACCATGCTCTGCAGCTGGACTCGAGAGGAGGCTGAAGGGAGGATTGGCTCGCGTCTGCCATGGCCATGCTCAAGGCCACATCTGCTTTCCCATGTTTCTCAAGGCTGAGAGAAGGAACTGAAAAACAAGTAAGACTGGCAAAAATAAAGTTGCCTGCACCGCTTGATTAATAATGTTTATGCCACTTATGTAACCTGCTGATCGTTGCTAAAATAAGACTATACAAACCCGCTTGGATTTCAATAAACTTGCTGTATGTCATATATTGCATGCAGTCCTCCCTAGCCCACTCAACTCTCATTCCCTCTCTCCGGCTGAGGTTCAAGTTGGCTGCTCGGGCCGCGGCAGAGGAATCATTTGGGATGGGAGATGTGTGCTGAAAGATGATAAGGGACCAAATGTGATAACTTCTCAGTATCTGTATTGCAGAAAATAATGCCCAAAAGTAGAGAGAGAGTATGGGGGAAATTGTCTGCCATGGAGGCAGGAGGTGGGTTGGAAAGGAGGGGTATACCAGGGACATTGGTGATGGAGAATGTGCACTGGTGGAGGGATGGGTGTTCGATCATTGTATGACTGAAACTCAAACATGAAAGCTTTGTAACTACATCTCACAGTGATTCAACTAAAAAGGCACTGGCCATTCATGTAGTTCACCAGGGTTCAATTTCTGGAGACCCCAATGGTCTCCTCAGCACCACTAGAAGTGATCCCTGAAAAAGAGGGAGGAATAACACCTGAAAACAGATCAGTGTACTCTAAAAACAAAAAGGGAAAAAGTGGAGAAACGTGTAAACACCATGTGAGTAGGAAGTCCCCAGCTCACTCTCACCACCTGTGTTTGGTGATCTCACGCCACTTCCCCACCACAGATGGCCGATGCCATGGCAGGAGGAAATGAGGGCCACGCTGGTTGGTGATCAGTTGCTGCTTATTCCGTTCTCCCCACACACCTGTTCCAATCTCCCTAAACTCCCCATTCTAGTCTCACACTGTCCCTCATTTCCATTTCCTCCTGTCTCCCTCACTAGTCTCTGCACTCTGACTTGCTGCCTTGGTCTCTCTCTAGTCTCTCACCAACTCTCCCACCTTGGCAGTAGCAACACACCCTGGTCCACATAGCACAATCAACATATGAAAGCACTCCACTCAAGGACGAAATACCACCTAGGGTGTGTTTCTCCTCTCCTTAGTCCAATAATCATTTAATTAACATCTTCATTAACATCTTAACTCTACTTCTTAATATTAGTTCTTTTTATGGACACAGTAAGAGATACATTAAGTTTGTAGGGTGGCCTTCCTGGGGACATCGCTATAGATCTCAGACTATAGTGCTCAGGGAGATTAATCTTTCCTAACATTAGCAGGACCCTAATCTAAGTGTTACTTTTTGGGTGACAGAATTTGTCCATGACCATGTTCTTAACTTATAGTTAAGTATTATGGCACTTTGGCCTGGCCCATTTCAATGCCAGGGTAGCTCACTGCTTGCCCTTGGTCCATCCAGTAGCTTGTTGGGACCCTGCTTTTGGGGTGCTAGGAAGTAAGGGCAACTGAGACTTAAGTCGAGAGAACAGATGCCCAGGAGTGAATATCATTTGGAGTCAATAAACTCCCAAGATACAAAAGCATAGCATTAACTGTCTTCCTGCTTCTATCCAAAGGGGACATTGCTCTGAATTAACTATGTAAAGGACTTAGGGAGAAGAGAAAAGCAATATTTATAAGTTATCAGAGTCTGAGTAGGGCATACAGGTGATTGACCGGTTGGGGAGGCAGAGCACAAAGAACGAGGTTGCAAATAAACACAGAGGAATGGGAGCACTGTGATGGGAGTAACCCAATAAACCTAAGCTCCCTGTGGCAAGGCAGAAAGGACAAACCAATGTTATCCTACAGATGAAGATACTAATAGTAATAACAATAAAGTTTACTGTTCGTTTTGGAGAAGTCAGGTGAAGTGTTTCAGCTCTGGCTGCTTGGATAGGGTGCGGTTAATATCTCAATCAAGAGCCAGGATCCTATGGAGCAAGCTATCTGCCATCTTGGCTAGGGAATCTTCTCTGAGAATCTGCCAGCAGTTGGCCTGGTAAAAAGAGAAGAGGAGCCTCGATATTTCCTGCTGAGAGTTGCAGTCAGGTGAGTACAGACCTGGATGTCGGCACTTAGAGCAAATGTGGCACCCAGGGAGATGGCCTGTTTGAGGTTTGCCCTCCCCCTTCTCCAGAAGGCCCAGGCAGCTGTTCTCCCCATCAGCATGGGCTCCTCCTGCGCCAAAGTAGGATGGGGTAGGCACAGGGCTTTACAGGGACTCCTTTTCTCCAACCATTCCTCCCCCAGCCAGAGGTCCTCAAACCTCTTCAGCCTCCTGCCTCCTGTTAAAAAACAACAACAAAATCAACCACAAAATAAAAAACCCTAGAACTCTGTACCCCTCCACAGAAATTTTCTATCTTTTTTTTGCTTTTTAGGTCATACCTGGCAATGCACAGGGGTTACTCCTGGCTCATGCACTCAGGAATTACTCCTGGCAGTGCTCGGGGGACCATATGGGATGCTGGGAATCGAACCCGGGTCAGCCGCGTGCAAGGCAAATGCCCTACCCACTGTGCTATTGCTCCAGACCCCAGAAATTTACTATCTTTAAGCAAACAAAAAACACTCCCAGTTGTATTTGAGGCTACTGCAGGCCCCATGGATCATTCCAGTTCCCAGCCCCAGGGCCCACTATGGTTAATGCTGCCTTACACACTCCATCATTTCCATTGCTGTAGGATTTTCTCTATGACAGCTGGGAGTGCATGAGAGGCCCTGGGTCCTACAGCTGAGGCTGGGGGCAGATTCCATGAAGCTTCTGCCTTGCCCAGTCCCCAAAGCAGGGACAGGTTGATGCACATACCCCATTCCAGACTGCTCCTTCCTAAGCTTTGGCATTCTGTCACTTGGAGGAAAATTGATTCTTTTATAAAGCACAATTAGTTCCCAAGCCACAAAAACTAAGAAGTAATTTCCCCAGCAGACCCTCCAAAGAGGATTTGCAGGCTCCCTAGGTTATCCTTGAGAATCCGTCAAAATTTCTAAAGCACTGCAATTATTTCCACAGGCTGAATTTAGCAGTTAGGTCTTGGAAGGGTTTCAAGTAGCAGAGTGGCAGCAATGCCCCTTAGCCTCTGCTTCCTAAACACAGTGGAAACTTTCAGAAAGAAGCCATTTCTACTGTGGTGTCCTTTATCCCCTAGTCATTTGGCTGCTCTTGGCCACAGAAAGTTCATTCAACTCTGTCTGTAAGATACCCCCACACTAAGAAGCTGGCCTTAGAGGAGTCATTGATCTTAAACTCTAAGCATAATGAGCGAATATAGTTCCCCATTTTGTCCTCAACTTTCCTCAAAAAGGGAAACAAGGAAGTGGCTAGTGGGTGCTAGAATAAAACTGTCCTAGCAAGATTCGGGGTGTAGAGAATGGTACAGGGGCTCAGCACCTGGCTTGCAAGCATATGGTCATGAGTTCAAGTCCCTGGTGTTCCACATGTACCGAGTGTGGTCCAGACAGCTCTACCATTTAAGCCTAATAGCTTTGATCTGTGAACCCTGATGCCACAAGCAATTTCTTGCCACACCATAGCCAAGTGTATGCAAGCACTGCAAAAAAAAGGAGTGTGAGTCCCATTAAGTACTGCAACAAAAATATGTGCAAGCATTATAATCAGGAAGTACAAATTCTGGCAATCATGTGTGAGCACTTCAGTGGCCCTCAATAAGTACCAAACCTTGTCTGCTTCTGCTAAAATCATGAGCCTCGGAAAGTACATTCAAGCACTGCAATTAGAGCAGTGCAAATATTAATAACCATCAATGCTGAGGGTTATGGGAGAACAGAAATCTGATGTGTGATTTCCCAGTGAGGAGCACAGTCAGGATTGTGTGCCAACCCTAGTCCCCACGACAACATAATAATAATAAAGGTTTTAAAAACTGGATTTGGAGAGAGGGGTTAATCCTGGTTTTCTTGGGAGTAGCCATCCTCTCTCTCTGCTGATAACTAAGCAAGAAGGAAAACATTGATATTGCATCATGAAGGATTTAAGCTAGTTATCAAATGGGCCTCTAAGACGATAATGCCATTCTGTGAGCAGAAGAGCATTTTGATTAAGTACATAGTATCTGGGGTTCTACGATGTAGCTCACTGGTAGAGTGCCTGCCTCCATGTGTAAGATCTTCTGTTCATCCCCCAAATTGTTTAATGCAATCCCTGGTGTTGCTTTTAGGAACCCTAGCACCTTAAGTGCACTGCAACCAGATGTGCAAACTGAAAATATCTCAAAATCAAAAAAGAAAAGGAAGGGGAAGGAAAAATAAAAGAACACAAACTTTTATATCAGGCATACAGGCTAGAATACAAGTTCTACTAAATAGCAGGTCTGTGATTTTGGGCAATCCAACCTCTCCAAGTCTACCTTCTTATTCCTAGAAAAGATACAGCAATAATTACCTCATGTGGTAACTTAGAAGATAATATGAGGTAAAGAACAAAAAATTTATTATAGTGCCTATACTAATAACCACTCCAGAGCTGGAGTGATAGCAGAGCAGGTAGGGTGTTTGCCTTGCACGGAGCCAACCCGGGTTCGATTCCTCCGCCCCTCTTGGAGAGCCCGGCAAGCTACAAAATTATCTAGCCAACACGGCAGAGCCTGGCAGCTACCTGTGGCATATTCAATATGCTAAAAACAGTAACAACAAGTCTCACAATGGAGATGTTACTGGTGTCCACTCGAGCCAATCGATGAGAAATGAATGGGATGACAGTGACAGTGACAGCCTATACTAAGCAAGATTATTAACAATAACAACAACAACAATAATAATAATGTGAGATGAGAGTATTTTTGAACATGCTTAATAATATTTAATGAATATTGGCTGTATCTTTGCATCTCTATACCCAACATCATTCAGATCCAAGATACTTCCATATTTCCCCATATCAGTCCATCCTTAAAATGGAACTGAAGAAATATGTTTAGAACTATTGAGACTCACCTATAAATTTATTGTTTTCCAACATCGCTAACTTCTCTGGATAGTCTGCTCTCTAAGATAATTGTCCCAGTTTCCAAGAACTGGGAACTTCAGTTGGAGCTGTCTCAGGAAAACCAGAACAAGTTGGGGGTTGTGGGATGATTCAGTAGCAAAAACACCTGCCTTAAAAATGTGAGGTCTTCAAAATACAGAAAGAGCCCACAGAATGGGAAAGAATATTTACCCAATACTCATCTGATAAGGGATTAATATCCAGGATATATAAGATACTTGTAGAATTGTATAAGAAAAAAACCTCCAATCCTATCAAAACATGGGGAGAAGAAATGAACAGAAGTTTCGTCAAAAATGAAATACAAATGGCCAAAAGGCACATGAAAAAATGCTCCACATCACTAGTCATCAGGGAGATGCAAATCAAAACAACAATGAGATATTATCTACACCACAGATACTGGCACACATTCAAAAGAACAAAAGCAACCAGTGCTGGCGTGGATGTGGGGAGAAAGGGATGCTCCTTCACTGTTGGTGGGAATGCCAACCGGTCCAGCATTTCTGGAAAACAATATGGACAGTCCTTCAAAAACTAGAAATTGAGCTTCCATATGACCCTGCAATACCACTTCTGGGAATATATCCCGAGGATGCAAAAGAGCACAGTATAAATGACATCTGTACTTATATGTTCACTGAAGCACTGTTCACAATAGCCAAAATCTGGAAACAACCTGATTGCCCTAAAAGAGATGACTGGTTAAAGAAACTTTGGTACATCCACACAATGGAATACTAGGTAGCTGTTAGGAGAGATGAAGTCATGAAATTTGCTTGAAGATGAAGTCATGGATAAACATGGAAAGTATCATGCTAAGTGATATGAGTCATAAAGAGAGGGACAGACATAGAGGGACCCCACTCATTTGTGGAGTGAAGGGTAGCATCACATGAGGTTGAACCCATGGAAGGTAGATACAAGGGCTAGGGGGATTGCCCCATAGCTAGAAGACTGCTTCATGAGCCGAGGGGAGAAGGCAGATGGAATAGAGAAGGGATCACTTAGAAAATGATGGCTAGAGGAACCAGTTGCAATGGGAGATGCATCCCGAAAGTAGATAATGGACCAAACATGATGACCTCAGAGTGTCTGTGTTGCAAACTATAAAGCCCAAAAGTAGAGAGAGAGTATGGGGAATATTGTCTGCGTAGAGGCAGGGGGAGGGTGGGAAAGGGAGGGTATACTCGGGATATTGGTGGTGGGGAATGTGCACTGGTGGAGGGATGGGTGTTTGATCATTGTGAGATTGTAACCCAAACATGAAAGCTTGTAAATATCTCACGGTGATTCAATAAAATTAAAAAAAAATTTTAAAAAGTGAGGTCTTGAATTTGATCCCCAGTGATGCATAGTTCTGGCGGCTCTGCTTTTAGGGACCCCCAGAATGTGGGATCTTTGGGGCATCACAGTCAACATTGTGCTAGCACCATGCAAAGAGATGGCTACTCCCAGCAAACTATGTGACCACCACAACCAAAACTGTATGTAATCCCTGGTCATTGCAACAACAAAGAGAAGAGGTGGTGGGGGTGGGGTGGGATTGGTGATGTGGTGTAGGGTAGAAAGAAATAAGGAAAACCAGGAAAGTTGGTCAAACTACATAAGCCCTGCATTTCATACAATTTTCTTAAGAGCTGCCCCAAAGAACAGGTGGTAGTTTCTCCAGGCTGAAGCCACTTAAGTAAACTTCCCAAAGTCCCCATTTCTCCACTCTCTCTCATACTTTCTGAAGATAAGTAGGTTTCCTAGATAAAATACACGATGCCAAATTAAATATGAATTCCATATAAATGAATACTTATTTAGGATCAAAACGTCCCAAATATTTTATGAGACACAGTTCTACTAAGAACAATTCATTTTTATGAAAGTAAGACTTAAGAGGGTACCCTGTGTTTTATTAGCTGATTCTGGAAACCCTATAAGCAAGGACAGTATTCGGTGGCAAGTTAGGATGGATTCTAGCAAGGGGGTCAGAAGAGCTGCTAGGAAAGACTCAATCAAGAAATCGTGATTCCCTGTAACTGTATCACTGTCATCCCGTTGTTCATTGATGTGCTCAAGCGGGCACAAGCAACATCTCCATTTGTCCTAGCCCTGCGATTTTAGCAGCCTATCTTTACTTGTCCTTACCAAAGGTGCCGCATTGGAGGCTCTTTCAGGGTCAGGGGAATGAGACCCATCATTGTTACTGTTTTTGGCATATCAAATGTCACAGGGAGCTTGCTAGGCTCTACCGTTCGGGTAGGGTATCAATGACCTTGAATATGAGCAATTGAGGATGACTTTATTGAGACATATGTAAGATATAAAGACACAAAGCAATGTTTCAAAGTCAAATGGAAACAAACACCTTAGGCTCTGACTGCAAAACTTAGGTCAGTAAAGCAGGGGTGAAGTGGGTTCAAAGGATGGAGGAGGTAGGAGCTGATATTGGTTTTTTGGTTTTGGGCATAACATACATTTGAAGAAGTGTGAAAATTTCCCCATAAAATATGTATATCTTGTAAACCAAAGTACCTTAATAAAAATAATTAAAATTAGGCGATGGATTGATAGTATAACAGGTAGGACGCTTGACTTGCATCCCATGTGGTTCCCTGAGCACCGCCAGGAGTAATTTCTGAGTGCAAAGCCACAAGTAACCCCTGAGCACACCAGGTGTGGCACCACAAAAAAAAATTAAAATTAAATTACAAAAGGAAAACTTAAGTCAACTTTTTCTATAAGAAAATTTTATTAATTCATCTTATTTTATTACCTGTAAATCATATGGGCTGTCCTTTGCATGTAAGTTCCCCTTTTTGATCTTGCTGCCTTTATGGTCCTGTCTATATGTTTGGATTTTATCATTTTGAGTACAACGTGTCTTGTAGTTTTCCTAGTTGAGTCTTTTTCCCCCACTGGGACCCTTCAGACCTCTTGAATGTCGGTGCCTGCATTCCTCAATTACGGAAATTTATATTATTTTTTTAACCATTGTTACTTCATCACTTTTGCCTTCCTGTTCTTCAGGGATTCTGCTTATTCTTATTGTTCCTTTTGAACTAATTCTATAGTTCTCTGGTATTCTGTCGACTGCCTTTCAGACTATTTTCCACCTTCTGCTATTTCCTAGTGGTTCCTTCCTTCTCATCTTGGAGCTCCTTGATCTTTTACTCAGCTACTGTTATTCTGCTATTCAGAGTTTCTATTGAGATTTTTTAATACCACCTACCACACTCTTCATTTCTGTCCTTTCTGATCATAGCATTTTTTTTCATTTGGACTTATATTTGTTGTGCTTTGCTGACTCCCTGGGCCATTGCTCAAGCTCACTGGACATCCTCATTAAGAGCTGTTGCTATTGTTTCAGTGGTATTGTTTTCACTCATTGAACTAGGTGGACTTCTACATGTTTTCCCCCATTGGTTTTCTAGTACTTGTGCTATGCTAGGGGTGATTCTTCGTGGTTAGCCCCACTGGAGGATACTGAGGGATTAGGCTGGGGATTGCCCTTTTACTTCTCTACCTGTCTTCCCTGAATGACAGGAAGTGTAACTGTGAGCAGCGTGTAATTTCTTTGAGTAGATCTTCAGGAGCTATGGTGTGGGCCCTTAATATGGCATAGTTCATGTGTGGAGGGTGCTAGGACCTAGCCAGAAGAGAGGGGCTGTACTTTTTGAGAGTGATATCTGCCAGAGGTAAACCTCATCTGAGATGGCATATCAGCAAGCATTAGGTCAGAAACTGTCAATATGAGCCAACATTAACTATCTTAATGTTGCCTCTCCTAAATGGAAATAACAAAAGTGTAAAGATGACTTTTATTTCTAAATTATTCTTGTCTTTCCTAAAACAGTTACATCATATGAAAACATAAACTCAAAATATACTTGTCCCCCTACATTCATAGGAAAATTAAAAACAAATGCCAAAACAGATTCAACCTAACTGCCTATCAACAGAAGACTAAGTAAAGATCCTATGATGTATTCATGCAAATGGAGTACTACTCTGCATTTTGAAAGATGAAATCACAATGTTGATGACAGGAAGGATATATCTTGAGGTCATTATGGCAAATGAAAAAGATAAGGAAGTAAAAGACAATTATTGATGGCTTTACTCCTATGTGGAACACAATAACTGAACTAGCAAATGAACTGGCAGTAAGCTACAAAAACTAACCCTTAGACTCAATGAAAACTCTAGTGCTTGCCAGAGAGATGGGGGAAAGGTGTATAGAATGACACAGAGGTCTTCAGAATGATGGGATGTCACTGCAACTTTGGTAGTGTGAGTGGTAACAATTACATATATATAGAGGTGAAAA
This sequence comes from Sorex araneus, assembly GCF_027595985.1. NCBI lineage: Eukaryota > Metazoa > Chordata > Mammalia > Eulipotyphla > Soricidae > Sorex > Sorex araneus. Next base: position 99,933,765 of record NC_073313.1, on the reverse strand, counting down.
TCTGAAACCCTGAAATTCCATCACTGTATCACTGTCACTATCACTGTCATTCTGCTGCTTGATGATTGCTCAAGTGGGCACCAGTAATATCTCCATTCGTCCCTGTCACATGTTAGTGTAGCCCAATGGCGTCTGCTCGCTCCAGGAACATGAAGAGCACGTTACTGTTACTGTTTTTGGCATATCGAATACATCACGGGTAGCTTTCCAGGCTCTGCCATGTGGGCGGGATATCCTCAGTAGTTTGCCAGGCTCCCTGAGAAGTATGGAAAATGAGTAGGGAGTGTCTTATGATGTGTTGCGCAACCGCATTTGTGGCCATGTGGTCTAGGAATATGTTCACTCATGCGTGAGGCTCAGACCGAGTGGGTGGGAAGCGGCCTGGAGTGTGGTGGCAGTTGGGTTATGGTGGTCGGCTGTTGGAGCTGGGTCCCTTGGGGTGGGGAGGGCTCTCACCCACTCCCCTCTGGGGCGCCCCAAGTGAAAACAGCCTGGTGCAGAGTCCGATGGCATGGTTATGGGGGCCTCATTAAATTCCATAATATTATAAAATAGCCAATTAACTAATGTCATACACAAAATTTAACTCCAAATGTATTAAAGACTTCAATGGGATACCTGAACCTATAAAACATATAGAAGAAAAAGGAGGTGCTTATAACGTTTTGAGAAAAGCAACAGAGGGTGTAGAGGGTACTAATTTAATCACACATGTATAGTCAAAGGCATGTTGATTATTTGAGACTTTTATTAGATGTATCATGTAAAATACAGCTCCTTACCTAAGAGAACATGCAAAAGCTCCTATTACCTTAGTTGTACACTGCTATCATATTCAGTGGATCAGTATTCTGTGCAAACTCTTACTGACCAAAAAAATGTTCTTCATTTTCAGATAGTTTTGGTCTGATCACCTAGGAAATATTGTTTCTCCCCTCACATTAATTGCTATAAATCTCAAAATCCAGTAAGGTTTCTAAATTTATTTGAAGAAGAAACAACTTACACTTAATCACATCTGTTAGAGAATTCTTCACATCCTACAGAAACTTTCAAAGGAACTTTTGCTTGGTCTGCAAAAATGTTTAACTTGACTCCAAAAAATATGTTTTTATAGAAGGACACAAAGCAGGCCATTGTTCTCAATACCATCTGTCCCCTCTTATGGTACTGTTTCATGGGTGGACATCAGTTATCACACTAATTCTTACTACTCAGAATTATTTTTAGAGACCAAGAAATTTAAAAATACCATTCCCCTAGGGACGTTTTCCTAAAAATAATTTTTAAATTACCTCCAAAACTACCTACTATTTCAAAATTTAGTGATAAGCAAGCTACAATGAAGAACTCCCAGAGGAGATAACTGACTGCCTTTTCATATATACTCTTCAACCTGATACCCATCTTAAAAATGAAACCGTTGGCAAAGACAATAAAAAATGACTTTCTGGCTCTATAAAAATGTCATGGACAGGGGCTGGAGTGATTGCACAGTGGGTAGGGCGTTTGCCTTGCATGTGGCCGACCCGGGTTCAAATCCCAGCCAGGAGTAACCCCTGTGCATCGCTGGGTGTGACCCAAAAAGCCAAAAAAAAATGTCACGGACAACATAATCTATAGTCCTAATGCCCCAAAACCTAGTCCAAATTTGGTAGCCAGGGCAGTTATTAACAATCATGTTATTCCTGACTCCTTTATAACTAGTCAAGAATTTTTTGCTATAGCAAATTCTTTTTGGTATGCCTGTTCACTATGAGGCAAGTAAAATACATGGGGAAAAGTCACTTGTTTCCTGGACTAAATTTTTTTCTGACAATTACATATGGCTGATAATCCTATCTAGAATTTCAAATACTACTGCACATCATTGTCACATCAAAGGACTCTACTACTAAACTTGGAACATGATGAGCAGAACAGACTACAGACTCAAATCTCAAAACAAAATTCTGCATTATAAAACTCCTGGCATTAGTGAAAGACTAGATATTATTGAGCAAGATACTGACACTTTATTTGATCTGTTCTTGCCTATAATGGAAGAATTAAGAAGGAAATAATCAGAGCCTGACACTGAGGATCTGCCTAGTATTATCATGAGTAGTCTCACAGAGAATCAAATTCGAATTCTGTGGCCATGAATATTTAAGACAAAAAGTTATCAAATCATACCCCAAAGTCCATGACGTTCCTATATACATATATACAAAAGAAAGAGATAATAGAAAAACAATCCTGTTCACAATCGTGCCTCAGAAAATCAAGTACCTTGGAATAAGCTTAACTAAAAAGGTGAAGAACCTATACAAAGAAAACTACAAAACTATACTTCAAGCAATAAAAGAGGACACAGAAAATGGAGACACATCCCCCACTCATGGATCAGGAGGATTAACATTGACAAAATGACAATAATGCCCAAAGTATTATACAGATTCAATGCAATTCCTATAAGGATATACATGACATTGTTCAAAGAAATAGATTAAACACTCTCATTTATTGAAGGTGGGAATTCCAAGTGGTCCAGACTTTTTGGAAAACAATGAGCATCCTAAAAAAACCTAGAAATTGAGCTTCCATATGACCTAGCAATACCACTATGGGAATATACCCTGGGGGCCCAGAAACAGACAGCAGAAATGCAACCTGTACTTCAATGTTCATTGCAGCACTATTCACAATAGCCAGAATATGGAAGCAACCCAAGTGCCCGAGAACAGATAACTGGTTAAAGAAACTCTGGCAAATCTACACAATGGAATACTATGCAGCTATTAGGAAAAATAAAGTCATGAAATTGCTTATAAGTGACTGGATATGAAGAGTTAACATGCTGAGTGAAATGATTCAGAAAGAGAAGAACAGATATAGAATTATTGGACTCATATGTGGGATACAAAAAGCCTAGTATGAGACTAATACCCAAGGACAGTAGAAACAAGGGCCAGGAGGATTGGTCCACAGTTTGAAGCCTGCCTCAAATGCTGGATGGAGAAGGCAGTTGGGATAGAGAAGGGACCACTATGACAATGATGATTGGAAATGATAAATCTGGAGAAGAACTGTGCACTGAAAATAGATAAAGGAACAAACAATAACCTCTCAGAACCTGTATTGCAAACCATAATGCAAAAAAAGGAAAGAGAGAGAGAAAGAGAGTGAGGGAAAAAGATGAAAAGTGCCTGCCAGAGAGGCAGTATGATGGTGGTGGGGGTGGCAGGAGGGAAACTGAAGACACTGGTGGTGGAAAATGTACACTAGTAAAGGGGACAGGTGTTGGAACATTATATAACTGAAACCAAATCATGGACAGTTTTTTAATTCTATCTCAGTTATTCAATACATAATAATAATTATAAATTTATAAGATCTGTGTAATAAGTTCAGAATGCAGACCAAATAAGAACATTTTTGGACTGGAGCAATAGGACAGCGGGTAGGGCATTTGCCTTGTATGCGGCCAACCCGGGTTTGAATCCTCCATCTGGCAAGCTACCGAGAGTATCCTGACTGCACGGCAGAGCCTGGCAAGCTACCCATGGCATATTCGATATGCCAAAAACAGTAACAACAGTCTCACAGTAACAACATCCCGCTCGAGCAAATCAATGAACAATGGTATGACAGTGCTACAGTGCTACCCAATGTGGATGAGTTCCATCCACTTAGGAGCTCCATCTTTTCCCTTCCAAATGATGCTGGAATAATCTAGAGGGAGCTATAAGAACCTCAAATGCAGCTAAGAGGGCATTTTGTGTTTGTTTGAAGGTAGATTTCCTGGGGACCACTGACAAATATTTTTTTTCTGAAAGGGAGTCAGAGGCCAAATAAGCTTGGGAATCTCAGGATTCTAAGTTATGTTAATGACCAAAATTTCACCTTTTCTTGCTAATATAAGTGGCTGCAGCTTCTTAAATCATCTTTTTCTTTGGTATAATTTCACCTTTTTGGTTAAGGTTTATTTTGATATCCAATTATAGAATTAATCCCACTTCCTGACAACTTCCAAACTAGAGTAAAGCTCAATTTCCTTAAACCCTTCCCCAAATTACTAAGACAAGCCCAAATCCTGAGCACCCCAGATTCTTCATGGTGTGCAACATTATCAGACTTTTATTCCATGAGGAGCAACTTGTTGCATCATTGCCATTTTGGAAATAATGAAACTGAGACACTGAGAACTTAAATAACTTTCCAAAGACTATCAAGCAAGTTAGCACAGAAACCTACATAAGTACAAAAAACTTACTCTTTGTAGTATCACTTGCTTATTTGTCTATTTCACCTCACCAGGCACCCCAGGCAGTGGGGCTATCAGGATCTCCTGTGTGCATATGGCAACCAAGATTAAACTCATGGTCTAATGCTTTTCCTAGACAATTATTTTGTTGTTTTGAATCCACACCTGGTGGTGCTCAGGGCTTACACCAGGCTCTGTGCTCAAGAATCACTTCTGGCATTAGTCAGAGGCCCATAGCTGGTACCAGGGACCAAACCTGAGTCAGCCACATGCAGGACAAGTTCTTGATGCACTTGAAAGAAAGATATCTTTCCAGAATCCTAGATATTTTAAAAGTCACTGAGACATATTCCTGGTCCCCAACTGTTAGAGTTCTTAAAGGGAGATTCCATTAGGTACCAGCAATTCTGTCTCCTTTTTTTTTGTTTTGGGGCCACACCTGGTGATGCTCAGGGCTTACTCCTGGCTCCAAGCCCAGGGATCACTCCTGGGGTACCATAGAGCATGCCAGGGATCAAACCTGAATTAGCTGTGTGCAAAGCAAATGACCTACCTACTGTATTGTCTCTCTGGCCACAGATTTCTGAAAATTCTTATAAGAAAAACTCTATTTTCCAACAGGTTGCATCTTAAGTTTTAGTTAGGCCCTCTATGCTTATCCTCTGTCACTTCTGAGTTATCATTAATAATGCAGATCGTTGTTGATCTCAATAAAGTATGTGTATCTCTGTGTGTTTGTGTCTGTTATGGATATGTAGGTTGTGATATGTCTCCTCACTTTTCCTAGGGTATGCCTGTGGGCAGAGTCTCCTGCCCCTGCGCCTGGCTGTCTTCACCAGGGCCCCTCAGAGGGAGATGGGTTCAGTTTCTCTCCCCGCCCCGAGCAGAGCCCCAGCAGCCGAAGACCTCCAGAACTCAGCCACAGCCATGCTCACGGCCACTCTCCACATGCTCGGATAAGACTCATACATAAAGGAACTGGCAGAGGAACCCAGTTGTGCAGGACCCGAGGCTGAGATCTCCAAGACTGCTCAGATCAGGACTGGGCCTCCTCCACCCAGATCCTACATTTTCCAGTAGCTAGGCAGCCACAACCACAAACTGCCCTGGTGCTATGTAATCCCATCAATTGCCAAGATCCAGACACTATAAAACAAAGCTCCCAGAAGTGCGTGGCCACACTCGTGGCTGTGTGATCTCTTATTGTCTAGTTCCCCCTCTCGGAGTATTCAGCAAGCTACCGAGAATATCCTGCCCAGAGGGCAGAGCCAGGAAAGCTCCCCATGACATATTTGATATGCCAAAAACAGTAACAATGACGGGTCTCATTCCTCTGACCCTGAAATAGCCTCCAATGCAGCACCTTTGGAAAGGACGAGCAGAGAGGCTGCTAAAATCTCAGGGCTAGGATGAATGGAGACATTAATGGCACCCGCTCATGCAAACTGATGAACAATGGGATGATAGTGATAGTGATACAGTGATGCCCGTGGTTATTCAAATTACTCACCTATATCTTCAGAGCACAGTCAGCAGTCTTTCTTCAGATGGCCTCTAGGCTAAGGAACTCATAGATAGATTGAGCCAGTCTATTTAGCACAGCGACTGAAAGACAGAACAAAATGAGGAGGCAGTACAGTCAGTAATATTTCTAACTGTTTAGTGCTGATATCCCTAAATGGGCAACCAGCCACACAGTGAGGAGGAAATGGGTTCATCCAGCTGTTTATCCCCTTCCTACTCGCCTTGTGCTGGGCACTAGGGAATTCAGAAAGTATATAAAATATGGCTTCTGCCCTGGGGAGGAGCCTCCCAAACTAAGGCTGCCTCCTACCTCCACTTAGCTACTTTTCTGGTACTATGTGCTGAGCTACTAGAGAAAACACTCTGAGGGAGAGGGCTGTGTTGGCTGATATAGGCAAGAGTCATAGCTGTAAGAACCCTTGATGAAGTAATCATTTATTGATATAGGCAAATATGCTCCAAGATAATTATCCATCAAGACTCAATATGAGGCCAGAGAGATAGTACAATGGGCAGGGTGTTTGTCTTACCTGGTCTCACATACAGTCTTCCCATATGGTCCCTGGCTTCCCATTTGGTCTCCTGAGCACTGCCAGGAGTAATTCCTGCATGCAGAGCCAGGAGTAACCTCTGAACATTGCTGGGTGTGGCCCAAAAAAACCCAAAAATAAAAAACCTGAAAAGGTCAAGGGGTTATGAGGAGAGAGATAGAAAGGAAGATAAAGAAAAGAATTCCAGAATTTGGGGGGTGCAGGGTGCAGGAGAGTTTTAGGGATAGTGATCTAAAATCAGGGAACAGGGCAGTTTGCCTGAAGGTTGCCAGCTGCTTAAAGGTACTTACCTGGGTTATAATTTCACTTAGGGTGGCTTGGTAAGTAGATAGCAGGTGGTGGCTTCCATAAAGAGTAGAGCTGAAGCTTTCAGCGACCTCTGCTTTTGGGCATAACTGGATTACCTCCCTGGGCTAGCAGAAAACAGAGAAATATGGAGATGGGATCAAGGAGGAGGGTCTTGAGCTGGAAGAAGGATCAGCAGTGAACAAGCTATTTTAGTATTTTAGATACAATAGCTCCTTCCTGTGAACTAACTTGGGGCTGAGACAATGGCTACTTATGAACTTGCAAGACTAGATCCAGGCCTTCCCACAAAAGTACTGTGTCTTCACAGTGGGAAGAGGGCCATCCATGAACCATAAAACCACGGGTTAAGGTGGGGAGTGATCGGAGGGAAACTGGGGACACTAGTGCTGGGAAATGCACACCGGTGGAGGGGTGGGTGTTGGAATACTGTATGACTGAAACCTAATAATAAATAGCTTTGTAAGGGTCTCACAGTGATTCAATTTAAAAGATCTATTAAAAATAATAAAATGTTATTGCTCATGTATGAAACAACAAAAGCCAAAAAACCCTCCATAGGCTATAGATCCTTTCCTCATAAAACTCTAGCTTAGTATGATGCCTTTTTCATCAGTGGCCTTCATTAGATATCCAGAGGATATTTTCCAATCTCTGTGAATATATTTAAGAAAGAAATAGAATTATCAGAATCGGTCATGACATTATTGAGCTCTGATCCTTCAAGCTTTGATCTGGAAGATTTAAGTGGATGGCTGATTTGTTCTATCAGGATTTCCATTCTGTTTATTCATTATACAGATGAGCAAAAATTGTACAGTCCAGTTTCTGCTTATCTTCTTGGAAAACCCCAGATTCAACAAAGACACAATGCCTTTTCCTCTATCTCCAGAATTTTAGTTGGGACAGGTTGGCATTTCTCTTCTCTTCATTCTTCTGTTAAATAGATGATAATGAATAGAAAATACTGTCTCACTAATATCAAATGGAAACATCTCTTAAGCACTAACAAACTTAGAGTTCCTCTCTGGAGGGGAATTTCTCAAAGAAGATTTTAGTATGCTACTTACTGGTGTATATGTAAAAAAAGAGTGTTATGCATAGCAACAAAGGTCCTGATGGAACTGATCCATACAGCTGAAATGGAAGGACTTGGGAGGGAGAGGTCTTTGGGTTTTTGGGAGAGGGAGGTGGAAATACTGGTGATGGATGTACTGTTGTGACCATGTGTATGAGAAACATTACTAGTAGCATTATTAATCACAGAATCCAATATTTTTTTCAAAAAATAATTAAAATTTATCACTTCTCGGCCTTTTGGCTAAGATCAAGTGCAAAAAATAATTAAAATTTAAAAATAAAATTAGGATAAAATGTTCTTGGGGAAACCTGGTTTAACCAAAGTTAAAAATACAGTTTATTTCTACTTTGAGACATTCACAATTTCTAATATGCTAACATGCATTATGGCCTCTTAAAGATTGAGAGATTTCATGGCCAGGGAAAACAGGGGTTAGCAGGACTGGTCAATGGTTGGAACTAACCATTGTGTGCTAGTTGTGTGGAGCTGTGTGGAGCTGAGGGTAGGTAAGATAGAGAAGAAACCGCTATAACAGTAATAGCTATGAATGATCATGCTGGACAAGATCTAAAGTTTAAAAGTAGGTAAGAGATATTCTTGATAACCTTCCAATATCAAAATTGCAAATCACAATGCAGGAGGAGGAGGAGGAGGAGGAGGAAGAAGAAGAAGGAGGAGGAGGAGGAGGAGGATTAGGAGGAGGAGGAGGAGGAGGATTAGGAGGAGGAGGAGGATTAGGAGGAGGAGGAGGAGGAGGAGGAGGAGGAGGAGGAGGAGGAGGAGGAGGAGGAGGAGGAGGAGGAGGAGGAGGAGGAGGAGGAGGAGGAGGAGGAGGAGGAGGAGGAGGAGGAGGAGGAGGAGGAGGAGGAGGAGGAGGAGGAGGAGGAGGAGGAGGAGGAGGAGGAGGAGGAGGAGGAGGAGGAGGAGGAGGAGGAGGAGGAGGAGGAGAAGAAGAAGAAGAAGAAGAAGAAGAAGAAGAAGAAGAAGAAGAAGAAGAAGAAGAAGAAGAAGAAGAAGAAGAAGAAGAAGAAGAAGAAGAAGAAGAGGAGCAGGAGGAGCAGGAGGAGCAGGGAGAGGAGGAGGAGAAAGGGGGAGGAGCACCTGCCAGCAGGTAGGGCGTGGTGGGTGATGAGAAGAAAACAAGGTTTTTGTAACAAGGTTTGTAAGTTTCAAAAGAGAAAGAAGGTGTGGGACCGCGTGCAACTCAAACGTTCACTGTCCGAGAACTGCCTCCCAAGGCTGGACGATGGGTGAGGGACCAGGGGAACAGAGAAACAGGAAATGGACCCCAGACTGGTTGTTATAGGTTTATTTCTCTCTCCTGCTCAGTGTAGTCCGATCTCTCCCTTACGGCACAGTCGTAGTCATCATTTTGGTCATAGTCCCAATCATCAGAGTTCCATCATCCTAGTCTCCTCATGGACCTAGAAAGTCCTCTCCTTCCAGTTATTGTCATCATCCGGTTCTTGTTCTAGTCCCAAAGTCTCCAAAGTCTCAGTTCTCCTCCTCGTCTTCCATGTCTTGTCGTCGACCTTCAAGTCCTCAACATCTAGTCCTCAGCATCTAGTTCTGACTTTCATGTTCCCAACATCTAGTCTTCAACATCTTCAGCATCTCCTTCCCAGAGTCTAGTCTTCACTTACTCCTTCTCAGCATCTCCTCCCCAGAGTCCAGACCCCTCTTACCCCTTACAGCATAGTTATATAGAAATCATGAAGGATGGGGATACAAAGGTTGGGTTGAACATTATCATACCAATAAAGGGAGGTAAAGCCTCTCCTTCAGGAGATCAACTCAAGGACAAAATCTCATCTGAGGGTTCAGCTTTCCAGATTAGGAGATCTGCACAAGGGCGGGATTCCATACAGGGTGTATTGCTTCCTCCTTTCCTCAGCTAGTAATCCATTTAAACAGTTATAGTATATTTATTTTTTATAATATTTCTAGCAATGTCATTTTGTATGAACACAGTAAGAGATACATTATGCTTAAAGGTTGGCTCTTCCTGGGGACGTCTCACTACATATTCCAGACCACTTTCCTCAGGTCAGATTAGTCTTTCCTAACCTCAGCAGGGTTCTCATTCAGTTATTTCTTTTGGGGGTCATGACAGAGTTTGTCGATGACCATGCTCTTAACTTATAGTTAAGTATTATGGCGTTTGGCCTGGCCCATTTCGATGCCATGGTAGCTCACAGCTTGCCCTGGGTCTATCCAGTCCCTAATTGGGACCCTGCTTTTGGAATGCTAGGAACTGAGGCTTAAGTCAAGTAAATATGGATGCCCAGGATTAAATATGATTTTGGAGTCAATTAACTCCCATGTTACATAGCATAGCATCAACTGTCTTCCTGTGTCTATACAAAAAGGACATTGCTAAATGAAGCAAAATAGGATTATTAGTGCCTGATGGAATTGGGTGTGCCTTAATTGCACTGCTGTGGAAGTGGCTCAATAAACCTTATGCTCCCTGCAGGAGGAGCAAGGACAACCCAATGTTATCCAAAAAAGGTTGTTACAGGGCTGTTAATCTACCTTTTAGATGTGAGCAGAAGTGATATGTGCTGCATTCAGCCTGTGACAATGGCTGTGCTGGAGCATGAGTAATAATGCAGCTGTTAGTGTGGTTGCCCTGCATGCAGCTGACTCAGGTTTGGTCCCCAGCAACCACATGGTCCCTTGAGTCTGACAAGAGTGATCCCTGAGCTCAGAGTCAGGAGTAAACCCTGAGCACAGCTGGGTTAGGCAAAACAAGAAAAAGAAGGCCTGGCTCACTTTTATCATCTGTTGGCAGAATGTGGAGGAGCCAGAAAAAACTCTAGGGACATGCAGGTGGCAAGTCACATTGTGAATTATGCTTGGGTTCTTGGATAGTTTTGTCCTCAAAGTCCCCGAGCCCAGCCCACACTCTTTTCTAGCAGCAACGTAGATAAAAATAATGACTGTAAAAGGCGAAAGATTTATGTTATCTGAAGAGAAATGCTGAAAAGGAGAGAGAGAGAGAGAGAGAGAGAGAGAGAGAGAGAGAGAGAAGGAAAGTACCTGACATAGAGGCAGGCTTGGGGACGGAGGGGGGCGGGAGGGAAACTGGGGTCACTGGTGGTGGGAAACGTACACTGGTGGAGGGATGGGTGTTGGAATATAGTATGACTGAAACCTGATCATGAACAGCTTTGTGTATCTCACGATGACTCAATAAAAAAAGACTGGTAGTATCAAGTTACTGATATTTGGGTGCTATGTGTCAAAATATTTATACTAATACTGTCCTGATTTATACATTCAAAAATTATTTTTTCCATAAGGAAGTAAAAGACAATTTCTTAATGTTTAAATTCTTATGTAAAATATACTGAAATAAAACAAACTGTCTTAAAATCAACAAAACTGCTGTGGATGCGGCTTGGTGGCAGCACACTTGCCAGGAAAGAAGGATGGGAGGGATGAAATGCAACATAACTCCTGGGTCTCTAGAGATAGCTCAGTGATAGTGTCTGCCCTATAAACAAGAGATTGGTGAGGTCTGAGTTCAATCCCTGGCACCTGCACATATACTTAAGCATGATTAACTGCTGTTTGGGATCCCTGCAGACACAACAAAGTGTTTGATTTTTGGCACACCACAAGCAAGTATGCTTAACACCCAGTCATCACAAACAGCAAAGGAGAAAGGAGGGGGATATGTAAATAAGCAAAAACTGTAGTGCTGAATAAAATTCCAAAAGCAAAAAACCACTTACTCCTAGATTTAGTGAAAACTATGGTACTACCCAGAGGAAAGAGGTGGAGTGGTAGGAGGAATGGGTAAAGGAGTCTTGGTGGTGGTGTGGCACTGGGACTCTGTGATGGGACAGGTGACAACTGTACAAGTGTGACCTTAACTCCTTAAAATTCCATAATATTTGTGAACTGATAATTAGGCAAGAAAAAAACAGAATTATGCTGGGCTGAAGAGATAGTTCAGCAGGTAAGGTGCTTGCCTCGCATGTGGCTGATCCAGATTTGATCCCTGGCATCCCCTATGGTCCCCTGAGCACTGCAGGACTGATTTCTAAGTGCAGAGCCAGTCAGCATGGCAGGTGTGTCCTCCAAATGTAAACCAAACCAAACAGAATTGTGGGGAAAAGGCAGATAAATGCAGAGCCAGGACTAAGCCCTGAGCATGGCTGGGTGTGGCCTCCAAACAAAAACCAAACCAAAAAGGGCATTCCCTTTTTGGACAACAAAAAGAACTGCGAGCCATAGGCAGGGAACATAAATTACTTTCTTCTAGAATCTTTCCCGGGAAAATGATTGTAAGTAGGTAATACTAAGGAATATCTATGTAGTTAATACTGAGGACTATCTGTGAGGAATATAATGAGCACTAGCTTCAAAGACAGTCAGAAAAACAAGTTTGCTGACAAGAAAATTCTGGCTCAAAGTAATCCTTGGTTTGTGGTAATACGTGACTGGCCATTCCAAGCAGTTATCCAGAAAATTGAAATCATAGACACACCGTCTCAGGGCAGAAAAAATGCTTCTTGCATCCTGTCTAGCTTCCAGAGTGTGGAATACCCCACACTCTGCCCCACCTTACAAAAAGAGAGAATAATGAAACTCTCAGCTTTTTATTTATTTAGATTTTGGAACCACAAGTCTTACTCCTGGCTCTGTGCTCAGTGATCACTCTTGGTTGAAAATTCTTATTCACTTAAGGTTAATCAACTCCTGAGGTAGTTTTAGTAGGGTAGTATTGGTCAGTGGGGAGCATCTTTTTGCAAGGAGCAGAGGGGACTTTTCTTGACTATTTCAGGTCAAGATATTCTTCCTGGCATCATTTGTTATTTTTGCTTTTCTATGAGGCTCAGAGCCTACCTCAAATGTAGAACACTCTGTCCTCTATACGGACTATTGGGCTGTAAGCCCTCAAGAAATCAGTACTGGAACAATACCAGGCAGTACTTCCTAGAGGTCTTCAGGCCATCAGGGTTGATTTTACTTGCTGAATGAACCAGTGATATTAGGAGAGAAATATTTATTTATTTGTTTATTTATAATATTTTATTAGTGAATCACCATGAGGTACAATTACAGACTTACAAACTTTCGTGCTTGCGTTTCAGTCATACAATGATTGAGTATCCATCCCTCCACCAGTGCCTATTTTCCACCACCAATGGTCCCAGCATCCCTCCCACCACCCCCACCCTGTCCCCTCCATCCCACTCTGCCTCTGTGGCAGGGCATTCCTTTTTGTTCTCTCCTTCCTTTTGGGTGTTGTAGTTTGTTCTCTAGGAGAGAAAAATTTAGGAAGAATCATGATGCTGGATAGTTCCAGTGGCAGATAAAAATGCCTAGCATATTCTAGGTGCTGAGTTTGACCCATAGCACTGCATGTTCTTTCCCCCACTCCTATCAGAACCTCTAAGAGTAACTCTGGGGGCCTTAAGAACTACTGGGTGTGACCCCTATTAAAATGCACAGATATGCACACATGCACAATATGGATCTTAGAAGGAACCAAGGACTCTCATCAAGGCAGGCATCTAAAAGGAATTCCATGCATGTTGGGACCGGAAAACAAATGCCCCTATATCTGTCTCGTAGGAGGCAGATTAAAAAGGACAGCACCGGGACCAGAGAAATAGCACACCAGTCGCTTGCTGGTGTTTGACCAAACTAGGTTCAATCCCCTGACCTGCTTATGGTCATCTGAGCCCCACCAGGACTGAGTCCTGAGCACAGAGCCAGTAGTAAGTCCTGAGCAATGCCAGGAATAACCCCCAAACTAAGAAAAGAACAGTAACAGATGTTTCATGGAGTGAAGAAGGGGAAAGGCAACACATTTCCAAAAGGGCAGAAAACTCCAGCATTGGAAGAATGTGGCTGGCCATGTTGCATGGCTTCATGATCTACCTCATACTGCCTTGAGTGTAGGTGGAGGACAGGAAAGGGAAAATAATCACAATTAATAATTACTAGGTGGAAATATATTGAGCACCATTCAAACTACTTTATTAACAATGTGCTGAATTCACAAAATATCCTTGTCAGCAAGTTATTATCCCCATTTTATAGGTAAGGCAACTAAGGCACAGAGTACTTACATAGTTGAGAGTATAAAATCCAAGGCATGGTATCTAGATAATCTGCTTCTAAGACCTATGTTAACTCAGGAGGCATCCTACCTACAATAGTATGCTCATGTCTAGGGAAGCCCCCTCTCCAGCTCTCCACTTCCCAGTTCAGACCTTCTCTCCTCAGATCAAGTTCCCTACAAGTTCCCTACAAATTGGGAGCTTCATCTGTCATAGTTAAGCCCCGGTCCACTGTGGCTTTGGGGTACAGAGCAAGGAGGCTCTCCTAGGAATCAGAGGGTGTCCAGAAAAGTAAAGGAGGGAGGGTAGTGAAATTATATGTCTGAGGAGGAAGACAACAAACTAAATGGATAGTAGGATACAATCCTCCTCCCTGAGCAATTCAACTCTCCCTCAACCCCGGCCACAATCCACACACACTCATGCACATTCTTCTGTGCTCATTTATTCCAGCAGAAACACAGTGAAGAGAACCAGAGAAGAGAATGCTTGTCAGTGAAGTTCTTGGCAAATGTGCCCTCCAGTTCTGTTTTGGAAAGAAGTCCGAGCATTGGGGGACAGATGAACTACTCAACTGCTAGGGCTCTGAGAGAACCCCCATTGAGGGCAGATGCTAAGATATTCTGCAAGTCTGATATATTCTGTAAAAGAAATTACAGCAAACTTCTTGGACTCCCAATAAAGTCCTATACATCCATTCTGGAACCTTCCGATGGCAGACTTAATAGGTATAGCCAAAGGGAGACTGCTGATTTACTCTTGGCATTTCAAGACCTCCTCTATCTCAGTCAGTGGGCTACCTGAAGACTCAGGCTCAGGCTTTGACTCACCTGAATAAAAGTACATTCCTTAGGATTGAGGCCTCAATTCACAATAATAAGCTTTATAAACATAAAACAAAGCCCTCATACCTCATTTCTTTTCTTACAGTGCACAGACATGCTGTGTGTGTATTAGATCCTATCCACCTCACATCATCAGACACATCTGCAACTGCCAGTTACTTTTCTACTCTTACTCTTCTCCTGCACTTACAAGGCATATGATCTCATACATACTCAGATAACTCCATTTATTAATTTACAGAATGCAGGTGATCTTGCCTTGTGTATTTCTCATAGCCTTTGAGACTCTAATGAAAGGAACTTCCTAATGTTCTTGGAAAGTACAAAGAGTTCTGCATGTTGGTCTTACCCACAGGCTTTAAGTGGTTCATCGACCTGATTGTTCCCTTCAAGTCCTGAGCAAAGTATTTTTCACACGCATAGCAAATACCTAATAAAAGCAGTGCTTCATGACTTCCAGATATGACAAGGAAATATTTTGGCCCTGGAAATGATAGTCAAGTTTCTGTTACTGTGAGCTTCTTCACAGTCTACACCCTGGTACCAGGACATTCCCAGGTCTCCAACAGCAGCATTGGGTGAAAACAAGTGAAACCAGTTTTATTCATTTTTAGAGGGTCCAGAGTGAACAGGGGTGTGTTGGGCTCTACAGAGATTAGGTCAGGTATAGTCTCTCTACTTCCTGTCGTACTGTTTCATGCTTATCCATAGGAGATAAGATGATTACAACAATATATTGTAATAAAAGTTATGCATCTCTCACCGTATCTTACTATACATAATATTTTCAGACTATGTTGACCATGGCTAACTAGAATCAAGGAAAGTGAAAGCATAGAGAAGGGAGGACTACTGCAATGACATAGAAGTAGTGGGGGGCAATACCCGAAACCAACACTGTGGAGGAAGAGATGGAGGGCAGAGAGCCCAGTACATAGACCAGTGTTGACTCTATCCCCGCTCCTCCAATCAGGAGGAATGACTTAATATTTCACAGCTCCTAATCCATTTCATCTTCCCAGCAATCCCAGGAGTGAGGCAGGACAAGTGATATTGCATTTTGGTGATATGTGTGTGAGGGGAGGGACTGGAGCGATAGCACAGTGGGTAGGGCGTTTTGCCTTGCACGCGGCCGACCCAGATTCAACTCCTCTGTCCCTCTCAGAGAGCCTGGCAAGCTACCGAGAGTATCCCACCCACATGGCAGAGCCTGGCAAGCTACCTGTGGCATATTCGATATGCCAAAAGCAGTAACAACAAGTCTCACAATGAAGACGTTACTGGTGCCTGCTCCAGCAAATTGATGAACAATGGGACAATAGTGCTACAGTGGTACAGTGTGAAGGGAGGGAGCACACCTAGCAGTGCTCAGGGAACTATCAATTTGGTATTTGGTGGGACAGTATACTGATCCCACCAGGAGGGGCTGGGTTGGTGCCAGGGATTGAATCCAGGCCTCCCACAAGCAAATCCTACGCTCCTGCCTTTTGAGTGATCTCTTAAGCTGTGTTTTATTTATTTATTTAATAGACAATTCTAATTTAGGTTAATACAATACTGTTAAAGTTTATGCTATCGATTGATAAAATTAATGCACGGCCCCAGCACCAATGTGTAAATGACATACCACCACCAATCAGATCACTACATTTCATACCAGAGAAAACTAGGCCAAGAGAGTTTTGCTTTAACAGCCACAAACATTTATGACACCACCTGCATTATAACCCCAGCTAGAGTCAGACCTATCCCCGGTTTTTAATGTTAACTCCACAAATTACTGTTCATAAGAAATTAGAAAAGTTATTTCTCCTTTTCTGCCCTCAAATTTCTCAGCTAGGGACTGGGGAATAATAATAGCACTGACCTTGGAAGTGCCAGCATAATGATAATGCTTAGTAAGGCTTCCTTTCTCTCCACCCCCAAGCCCCTTCCCTCCATAACCACCACCACCACCACTGCCCCCCCACCCCCACTCACTGCCTCTTTCTGCAAAAGGAGTCCAGTGGGAGAAGTGGGAGGATCAGCTAAGAACAAAAGCTGAGAAACTGAGCTTTGGAACACTCTGGGCCAGCAGTGTTCCCCCATCACCTGGCGCCAGCCCCTCCTTCTCCCTCCCTCCTCCCAAGGACACTGAACTAAAGAGTACTCAGAGTAGACTGGTGCGCCCCACGCCATTTGTGTTCCTGGGCAGGCAGCCTGCAGAATCTTTAAATACAAATTAAAAAGAAAGAAATCAGCAAATCTTGATTGTCTGACCTTGGAAGCGAAGAGACAGACAGGTAACAGATGTAGAAGAAGGAGCCAGGAGGACTGAGGACTCCACAGCTTAGGGGTGAGGGAGAAGGTAGAGGCTAAAATAAAATGAAAGTGAAAAAAGAAGTGTTCATAAATACGAATGCCCACCATGTGGCTAAATCTCTTTCCCCACAGAAAGCCAGTTTAACAGCTTCGTGGCCCAGTAGGACCTGACACCCATCTCCGTCAATACCACCCAAAGCAAAGTCACTGTCAAGTCCTGAAACTGATCCTGTGGGAATCCCAGCAATCATGAGCTGCGTTCACATGCCACTGGGGTGGGGGATATGATAAGCAACTGCTCTTTCCAGTATTCCTTCTCCTTTAAACTACCATATAAACTTGTCAGTTACTTTCTCATCTATACCATTAGCCTGATTCTTAGAACACTGGCCTGCTTCTGTTTCTTCTGTCTTGGGTTCTCTAAAAATATATGATTCCTCAGCTACAAAATAGGCCATAACCAAACTGGAGACTTGAGATATTGCTGTCTGATTGCTTCCATTATCATGATACAAATCTCACAAATCGCTCTCCCTAAACAAGGCCCTTGGGAGCAAGGCTTTTCCCATTGCATCTCTTCATCTTTGGCAGCAGCTCCCCAGAGACTACTATCTGCAGAATTGTCCCTATTAAAGCTGAGCTAGGTTTGGCCAAACTAACCAGCCTTCAGCAAAACTCAAGGCAGAGGTAAGTACAAAATAGGCTTTTCCAAGGACTTCCCTGCTAAGGACCCTGCAACCCAGCTTGTAGGCTACATCTCTTAAACTAAACAACAACCCTACTTGGGGGTTTATTTAATTTGTCCCTGTGCAGAGAAGGACATACCCCTGAGCCAGCCAGTTGTCAGGAGTCTTGGCTCTCAAGTTCTTAAGCTATGGAACGAGCCCATTTCTCAGAGCAACCAGGAGCTCCAGCCAAATACAGTAATTCCCTCAGTCAAGAGGACAGGGAAAGTTTCTCTTTACCCTTAGTAAACAGAAAATCCAGTCCCCCCATATCTAGGGCTGCCATGTTGACAAATCTACTTATTGGGTTCCTTTGGCTAAGTTCTCAGTAAAAAGATGGTGGAACTGGGGATGTGAGGAACAAAAAGAATTCAGACCCCAATGAGAAATATTTAGGATATGGAGACCTTTTGCCTCCTCTAGCCTCTAACAAGGTGCCCTCATTTAATTTTCAATGTCCTCCAACAGGGGCACCTCCTCCAGGTGCACAAATTGGCATCCAGGGACAAATTCAAATGCCCAGGTGTTTGGTGTTGGGCTCTTAGTAGTTCCCACTTGCTGACACTTTTCTCTCAGGGAAGAAAGAAGATGAATCAGGAAAAAGGGAACTCAAATTTGCTGAGCAAGTACTGGTTGCCAGACACTGTCTTGGGCATTTTCTTATATCTTCTCCCATTTCTGCCCCCATGTTGGGGGGGGGGGATGGAGAAGGGGCAGTGGTTATAGCTCAGGTTCAAAGAATGGCATTAACTGGAATTCTGTTAGAAATTACACTAACATTAGTTTATATATGACTGTCCGGCTTTGTTTTCTTTTGTCTAATTTATTCCCTCTTTATGGTCTTTCTAATCCTTTCTTTTCATGAATCAAGACAACTATAGAAACACATTATGTTGATATCTATGTGCGCAGCATGTTAAATTCACCTACTGTATGGAATTTCATTATTTCCATATTTTGCATTTTACTTACCCATCCCCTTCTTAATGGACATTTAGGTTGTTTCCAATTACTACATTTCTTGAGGGAGATGTACTTTGAAGTAGAATTTTTATAACCTAGACTCAACATATGTACAAACTCAAATTCTGTATTTCCAGATTCCTTTCCAAAGTGACTATCTATTTACATAACTATTAGGAGTAGTAATTAGGAGTAGTATGTGAGGATCTGTTTCCCTACATCATTAGCAACTTTTGCTGTCACTGTCACTGTCATCCCGTTGCTCATCGAGCGGGCACCAGTAACGTTTCTCATTGTGAGACTTATTGTTACTGTTTTTGGCATATCAAATACGCCATGGGTAGCTTGCCAGGCTGTGCCGTGCGGGTGCGATACTCTCGGTAGCTTGCCGGGCTCTCCGAGAGGGGCGGAGGAATCAAACACGGGTAGGTCACATGAAAGGCGAATGCCCTACCGCTGTGCTATCGCTCCAGCCCTAGCAAATTTTGCTATAACTTAAAATTTGTAAATGTTTTGTCAGGCTTATGGGTATAAAGGAGTATATTTTTGATATTTTAATTTGCCTTTCCTTAATAATAATGGATTCCACGGGATTCTCCGGGACTAGATTCCATGGGATGTCAAAAAAACGTGTGGCCGCCCACCAACGAGATGGTCAGACTTCTTCATCAAAACCCTGAATGAACGATTTGAGGCTCTTCCTGATCCTGGAGCGAGCAGATATCATTGGGCTACACTAGCATGCACGAATCATGAAATCCCCGTTAATCGTCGATTTCTCGAGCGGGCTCAGTAACCTCTCCATTCGTCCTTTCCCTGAGATCTTAGAAGTCTTTCTCGACTCGGCCCTCTCAACGATGTCGCACTGGAGACTCTTTCAGGGTCAGGGGAATGAGATCCAGCTTGTTACTGGATTTAGCATATGAATACACCATGGGAAGCTTGCAAGGCTGTCCCATGTGGGCAGGAAACTCTCAGAAGCTTGCCAGTTTCTCCCAGAGGGAGAAGTAGGCTACATGATATCATCTGGGAGCTTGCTTTTTAGTCTCTGGGTGCTGACCGTTGATGGAATTACACACACCTGGGTTCCTCTGCCGATACCTTCATGCGTGAGGCCTGTCCGAACACTAGCATGCAACAGGGACAAATGGAGACGTTACTGGCGTCCGCTTGAGCAAACCGAAGATCAATGAGATGATAAGTAATAAGTGATAAATGATAATAATAATGAGGTTGAATGTCTCTTTAAATGATTATTATCTACTTATTATTTGAGAGTTCCTTCTTTAACTTGGTAATTCATACTTTGCTGTATTCTCTATAAAATTTCCCTTCTCTTTCTTGTTCTACATATTTTGGATTTTAATTTTTTTGTTTGTTTTTGGGTCATACTGGCAGTGCTCAGGGCTTACTCCTGATTCTGTACTTAGGGCCCTCTTCTGGCAGAGCTGAGTAGACCATATGTGGTATGGGGATGGAAACAAGGTCACCTTCATGCAAGACAAGCACCCTTCCTGCTCTACTATTCCTCTGGCCCAATTTTAATCTTTTATGCTCATATATAATAAACATAATTTCTCTGAATTTGTCCCACTTTGTCCAATTTGCCCATTGTATCCCCTGTAAAATAGAAATTGTTATTTTTAATGGTATTTAAGAAAATCCATCCACTTTTTCTTTAGGATTTGTATTCACATTTTATTTAAGAGAAACTTTCTACCTCTGTGCTGCAAAGATATTCTATATTTTAACAGCTGTGGAGTTTATCAGTTATGTTTAAGTCTTCAATACTTCCAGAGTGTATATGGCATGAGATAAACATTTGATATCTTTTCTAGGTAATAGGCCAGATTTTTATCACCAACTATATGATGCTAATTTTACATAGCTTTTATCTTTCCCAAGGCTCTTAGTTCTTCAACAGTAAGTCAAGATCCATTGGCTGAGTTCCCATAGCATTCCATATCCTTGGGGATGCAGTGTAGTGAAATTTATGATATAAGACCTGTCCTCAGAAACATGCAATCAGCCTCAGAGAATGAAATGTGGAAGTGAGGACTTGAGAGCATATACAAAACAAATGTCAATGAGTATAAATGAAGACCTTAGAGATGTGAAAAATCATATTGCGGGGGGGGGTAAAAAAAGGATTAAGCTTCCAATTTCCAGGTCAGGATGGCTAAAGATGTAACACTTAGCTTTCCAAAATTGACCTTCCAAGCATCTATATTGCACAGTACATGCCAATTACTCTCAGGAGGGCAGCCTGCATTTAATGTAGCCTAAGCCAGTGACTGATTTTATTCTTACTAATCTGTCTTAGTGGCTGGAGACTTGGGGAGCGAGGGGTTGGTGAGAGGGGAGAATGCTGAAAGTGGTGTGGGGGTAAGGTGGAGAGTAAAAAACACAAATCACCAAAACTAAGACATAAAAAGCTCAAGCTCCTAGTTCCTGAATCCTCTTAGGACCTTCTCACCATAGCAACCAGGCCTCTTCAGCCTGCAATCCAGTTCCTAGTGAAAGGTAAAGGCTGCCTGCTATGCCTGGGATAATTTCAATACTGAGCAAATTAATCTGCTTCTGGGAATATGTGGAAATTGAAGGAAGGAGTGGTAGAGAGAGGAAAGATAACAACTGAGGTGAGAAATAAGGCAGCATCTCTAAGGAACTTTCCTGAGGTGGGAATGATACACAATGCCCAATGCCATTTTCAATGAACTCTCAAAGCCTTGGTGACAGCCAGCCCTCCCTATTTTCTTCCTCATGCACAGCATACTAGCATCTGAAATTTTGGATTCCATCAGTGTGGGGGTTACCAGTGGTTCATTGCAACCCAAAGTAATTTTTTTTCCTTCTCTGGTAAAAAGCTGGAGGAAAAGACTGAAAGTAAAAATCAACAGCGTACCAACTTTTGCCTCACCAAGAAGGGAGCTAGTGAGAAGATACACAAAGTATATTCCTAATGGAGCTTCTCGGCAATTCAACAACTTTGACCTTCAACCATACCTAGTTAGGCCTGCTTGCCATAGATTCCATTTGGTTCTGTCAAGGGTATTGAGCTCCATTAATGATCAATCAACTATCAATGGTGGGCAGTTCTTTAAGCATATCATAGGCCATCTATCTCTTACTGATAACTTTTGCAACTATAATTTCTACGATACTGACGTGAGGACTGGGTGTAGGACTGGTGCATATTTGCAGACATACATAATGAGCTGTACATTGATTTAGAAAATCAGACCTTAAAACTAGTCTTCAGGCAGTCTACACAGTCCTCACTCCATAGCAGTGTGGATGAATTCTTAGATCCTTTCCTTAGGGCTTTTTACAACAGGAAAGTGGAAGAAGTCAAGCAGGGAGGAAGATCTTAGAAGAGGCCCTGGAAAATTTGCTCAGGATCATAGGTAGGGAAATGGTAGTGATTCAATTAGTTTTCTTAGTGAATATAGTTTCTTTTATTGCAAAGAGAACAGCTGGATAATTCCTCTTGTACCGGATACTGTTTGAGCACTCTCCCCTATTCCCTTAGTGAGTACCTGAATCTCAGATCATAAAAAAGTCATCCCCTCTTAAGTCTCATCCTTTTAGAGCTTATAAGAGAGTCATTAATTTCCAAGCCAGGTGGAGTCTTGCTTTTACTCACGTATTCACTCACCAAACAACCTCTGGTGAGAACTGCAATCAAATAATGTACAAGCACCACAAGTAAAATGGGTGACCTCCAGTTATTGCAATAAAAACAATTGGAACAAAGAAAAACAAATTTAAATTTAGAAATTATTTTAGAAAAGGTATCATATACACATTCCAGTTTAAACCTTATGATAGCAGTGAAAGATAGAAACAATTATTCCATTGCATTGCATTCCAGAGACAAAAATAACGAGACTAAAGAACATTATTTTACTTTCCCAAACTCACCTGGTACTAAATGGCAGTGCCTGCTACCAAAACCAGGTTTACTGTAATCCAGATACATCCTTGTATTTCTGTTAATTGTATGTTAGCATGAAAGTGGATTTTCCAGCCTGGTAGGTTCTTGAGAATTATATGAAAAATTTTGCATGGGGCTGGACAGATAATACAGTGGGTAGGGCGTTTGCCTTGCATGCGGCCAACTCAAGTTCGATTCCCAGCATCCCATGTGGTCCCCTGAGCACCGCCAGGGGTAACCCCTGTGCATCGCCAGGTGTGACCCAAAAAGAAAAAAAAAAAGAAAAAGAAAGAAAAAGTAAAATTTTTGCATGCAAAACTTGGAAGATTTAAAGGTAGCTTATTGTGTTGATATACTAGATAGGTCCAGGTCACTACCCAGATGTCCAGGCCTCTCCTTTCCCCATGAAGGACGTCACAAGTACTGTTCCTAATAACGCCTGGTCCCATAAAGGATTTCTCTGTCTGGACCTACAGTTCATTCATTTTCTGTGAATAATAGCCAGGTTCTCTCCTGTGCCACTCTATCCCATTTACATCTTCCTGATTCTTGGCTATAACCATATGTGCATGGGTGGATTCATATGCCCTGAATCCATCGCTGGGCCTCCCACCCGTATACCCGCATTTCCTGTCATCCTGTCCTGGCTTTCCTTGTATCTGTCCATGGCTACATATGTATTGGTGAGATACCTGTGCTCAGCATCTTAGCATCCAAGCCCTACCTGAACCTGAATTTTCCCAGGCATCCAAGCCCTGCCTTAACCTGGTGGCTATGTATTATTCCATCCTGTAGATGTACCATAGTTTCTTTAATGAGTCTTCTGTTCTCGGGCACTCAGGTTGTTTCCAGATTCTGAATATTGTGACTAGCGCTACAATGAACATAGACATGCAGAAGGCTTTTCTGCAGTGTGTTTTTGGCCCTCCAGGGTATATTCCCAGAAGGGTATTACTGGGTTGAGATTCCATAATCCCATTTTCTAGCTATTTGAGGAATGCCCGTTATTTTCCAAAAAGGCTGAACCAGTCGGCATTCCCATCAACAACGAAGGAGAATCCATTTCTTCCCACATCTGCTCCAGCACTAGTTGTTGTTTTTTATTAATGTGTGCCAATCACTGTGGTGTGAGATGATATTTCATTGTTGTTTTGATTTGCATCTCCCTGATGACTAGCAATATAGAGCATTTTTTTCATGTGCCTGTTTGGCCATTTGAATTTCTTCTTTAAGGAAGTTTCTGTTCATTTCATCTCTTCATCTTTTGATGAGGTTGCAAGTTTTTGTTTCTTGTTGCATGTTTTTTTCTTGTAAAGTTCTATCAGTGCCTTATGTATCTTGGATATTAACCCGTTATCAGAAAATGGGTAGGCAGTTTTCCCAATCTGTGGGCTGTCTGGATTCTGACCAGAATTTCTTTTGAGATGCAGAAGCTTCTTACTTTAATGTAGCCACATTTATTTATCTTTGCTTCCACTTGCTTAGTCAGTGGTATTTTATCTTTGAAGAATCTTTTAGCTTCAGCATCATGGAGTGTTCTGCCTAAGATTTCCTCCATATGCCTTTTGGATTCAGGTCTGATACTGAGGTCTTCAATTCATTTTGATCAGACTTTTGTGTCTGGAATTAGAAAGAGGTCTGAGTGGGGTTGGAGCAATGGTACAGCAGATAGGGCATTTGACTTACACGCGGCCGACCTGGGTTCGATTCCCAGCATCCCATGTAGTCCTCCGAACACTGCCAGGAGTAATTCCTGAGGCAAAGCCAGGAATAACCCCTCTAAATCGCCTAGTCTGACCTAAAAATAAAAAAGAAAAAGAAAGAGGTCTGAGTTCATTATTCTAAGCCTGTAGCTGCCCAGTTTCTCCAGTACCACTTGTTGAAGAGGCTTTCCTTGCTCCACTTCATATTTCTTGCTGCTTTATCAAAGATTAAATGATCATATATTTGAGGGTCAGTGTCAGGATATTCAACTCTGTTCCACTGATTTGCAGATCTGTCTTTAATCCAATACCGTGATGTTTTTAGTATTAATTTTTTAATTTTTTATTTTATAAAGTACTTCACAATATTTGATTACATTTAATATTCAAACACCAACTCTACCACCATAAACCTTCCCAAAACCATATTTCGGGTGATCACATCCCATACCTCAATCCCTGCAAAGCAGAACCAAAATAATATAATACTTTCCTCTAAGGTTGGTTGCCTCACCTTTGAATCCCATCAAATGTGGTACAGTACTCTTGGAATATGGGTAGGGTGTGTCCTGTGAATTGTTGCATGGCCACAAATGCAACCGTGCAGTCCAAGAAAAGATTCACTCATGGGTGAGGCTCGGTCTGAGTGTGTGGAGAGTGGCCATAAACATGGCGGTGGTTGAGTTCTGGATGTTTTCGGCTGTCAGGGCTGGGTCCCTTGGGATGGAGAGGACTCTCACCTGCCCCCCTCTGGGGTGCCCCAAGTGAAAAAACCTGGTGCAGGGTCCAGCGGCATGGGTATGGCGAGTGTCACGTTATGCTTCCTTCTGGGAGAGGACATGTGATCTGGATAGTGGACGATGACGAGATTATCTGGCGCCAGGGAGAGGCAGCTTATGGGCATGACTGCTGAATAGCCAGAAATGGGGGGGATATGGGCAGAGGATCTCTGTTCCCTGTCGCGTTGTACCCAGAGTTCTCAGTCACAAAGTCCCGCATAATTGGGTTTTCTGGGGGTTCACTTGTGGGCGAGGCTTGGCCTGAGCACGCTGAAAGCAGCCATGAGCAGGGCGGCAGTTCAGTTGTGGAGATTTTCAACTGCTGCGGCTGGGTTCCTTGGGAGAGGAGTGCTCTCACTTGCCCCTCTGGGCTGCCCTGAGTGAAACAGCCTAGCTGGGGTCCGGCGGCATAATACCATACTGCTTTAATTACTACAACTTTGTAGTACAGTTTGAAGTTGGGGAAGGTGATGCCACCCATCTTCTTTTTCCCCAAGGATTGCTTTGACTTTGTGGGGCTTATTGTTCCACATAAATTTCAGGAGTGTTTTATCTATTTCTTTGAAGATTGTCATGGGTATTATCATAGGGACTGCACTGAATCTGTATAATGTTTTGGGGAATACTGCCATTTGACACTGTTAATCCTACCAATATATGAGGAGGGGATGTGTCTCCATTTTCTCACAGTAATAAACTCTTATGTAGCTAGAAAGCCCCACAGGGGCAGCTTTGGAAAAACCCTATAAAAGCCAAGTTGAACAAAGGAAGTGTGTGAATATGCTGCCTGAGCCCAAGTGCTGCTTTTGTCCACATATTGTGGACACGTGCACTTGGTGCCTGAGCACATGTTGCTGACATCTCCCTTCTTGAGATGTGTACTTTGATATATTCATATGTAATGCTATAATGTATGCAGGGTGCATATGCTGCCATATCCCATGTGCTGCTTGTGTCTACACACTATTGTGGTGCCCAAGCATGTGTCACCTGCATCTCCCTCTCTTGAGAGGTGTACTTTCATATCTAATGCTAGGGTGTATGAGAGTGCACATATGCTGCCTAAACCTATGTTTATGTCCATGTGACCAAGCACATGTGGTGCCCAAGAACAATTTTGGCCCACATATTCCTTCTTGAGATGTGTACTGGGGCTCTCTCTGCCTTTCGAGAAGCCTGTGTGTTCTCTCTTTCCTCTATACTCTCTCTCCTTTCTCTCTCCCTCTTCTCTCTCTATCTCTCTCTCTACTTCCCCTTCCTCAAAGCCTCTAAATAAAATCTGTTTGGATGCTCAACTAATCCTGAAAATCTTTTCTGTGAGGAAGCAAGGAACTGAAAGACCTGGGTACCTGGGTACGTCCTAGGACTGGCTATTTCATCAGTCCTGGCTTTCCAACTGGTTCTGGGGTGACAGACATGAATCTGGAGAGGAAAAAGTGGCCCTCTCTCTTCTCAGCTTCACAGAAGCCACCTGAAGAGGGCCCACTGATTTGTACTTACAGGTTTTAATTTCCAAAATGCCCCATGTATTGGGGCTTCCTATGAAGTTAAGAACCTTTTGCTATCTGTACCTATATGTTCATTGCAGCACTGTTTAAAATAGCCAAAATCTGGAAACAACCCAAGTGCCCTAGAAGAGATGACTGGTTAAAGATACTTTGGTATATCTACTGTAATGGAATACTATGTAGCTGTTAGGAGAGATGAAGTCAGGAAATTTGCTTATAAATGGATAGACATGGAGAGTATCATGCTAAGTGAAATGAGTCAGAAAGTGAGGGACAGACATAGAAGGACTGCACTCATTTGTGGAGTATAGAATAACATCACATAAAGCTGACACCCAAGGACAGTAGATACAAGGGCCAGGAGGACTGCCCCATAGCTGGAAGACTGCTTCATGAGCGGAGGGGAGAAGGCAGATGGAACAGAGAAGGGATCACTAAGAAAAATGATGGCTGGAGGAATCAGTTGGGATGGGAGATGTGTGCCGAAAGTAGATAATGGACCAAACATGATGACCTCTCAGTGTCTGTGTTTCAAGCCATGATGCCCAAAAGTAGATAGAGCATAGGGGGAATATTATCTGCCATAGAGAGGGGAAGGGTGGGAAAAGGGGAGTATACTAGGGATATTGGTGGTGGGGAATGTGCACTGGTGAAGGGATGGGTGTTTGATCACTGTGTGATTGTAACCCAAACAAGAAAGCTTGTAACTATCTCACAGTGATTCAATAAAATTTTTAAAAAAGGGGAAAAAGAATATTTTGCTAAAGTGTCATCAAGGAGAAGAGCTTTGAACTTTTAGTAGTCTACTTTCATATTCTTATTACAGCTTTTGTTTCGGTTGGAGCTTCTCCCCTCAGAAGTTCGGTTTTTGGGATGCTGCCAGCCTTCACTTCTGGCTTCAGACAAAGTAACATCTTTAATCCACATTATCAGGAACTCCCTTCTCTGTCATATTTAACTGTTTGATGGTCTGTCTCACTTATACTGATAAAACTTTTACAGTTTACAAACAGGAAACACTTTTATTATTTTCACTGTAAACATAAGAGCAAAACCTATCTTATAGATAAAGACACCAAGGCTAAATACACATTGCTTAAAGTCACACAGCCAAGAGGAAGCAGATCTCAAACTAAACTACACCTTTGTTTTGGGGGGACATTTTTGGCTTTGCTTGTTTTGTTTTGGGGCCACACATAACAGAGATGGGGCTACTCCTGAGAGCATGTTTAGAGGTCACTCCCTGCAGTGCTTTGAAAATCCCACACTGGTCCTGGGATCAAATCCACATCTCTAGGACTGAGGCATACCTTCAGTCTGTTCATCTCCCCTTCCAAATATAACTCATTTTTGATTCTAAAATTCCAGTACACTGGAAAATAGGTCTTTTTGGCAACTGAATAGTTGAAAACATAATTTTCCCAACCTATGGTCTGTCTTTGTATCTTTATCACTATTTCTTATGATGTGCAGAAGCATCTTAGTTTAATGAAATCCCGTTTATCTTTACTTCCACTTGCTTGGTGAGTGGGGTTTCATCTTTTAAGATGCCTTTAACGCCAATATTATGGATGGTTCTACCCACAGTTTTACTCCTTGTACCTTACATGTCTGATATGGAGGTCTTTAATATATTTTGATATGACTTTTATATCTGCCATTAGAATGAGTCTGAGTTAATTTAATTTTTTTGCATGTAAATTCCCAGTTTTCCCAGCACCGCTGGCTGAAGAGGTTTTTCTTGCTCCACTTTATATTTCTTGCTACTTCATCAAAGGCTAGGTGACCATATATTTGAGGGTCAGTGTCAGGATATTCAACTCTGTTCCATTGATCTACAGGTCTGTACTAATTCCAATACCATGCTGTTTTAATTACTGCTGATTTGTAGTACAATTTGAAGTTGAGGAAGGTGATACCTCCTATCTTCTTTTTTCCCAAAGACTGCTTTAGCTATTCTTGGGGGTTTATTGTTCCATATGAATTTCAGGAGTGTTTTATCTATTTTGGTGAAAAATATGATTATCCTTAGAGACTGGCACACATCAAAAAGAATAAGAGCAATCAGTGCTGGTGTAGATGCGGGGAAACGGGGATTCTTCTTCATTGTTGGTGGGAATTCCAACTAGTCCAGCCTTTTTGAAAAACAACATGGGGATTCCTCACAAAGCTAGAAATTGAGCTTCCAGAGAACCCAGCAATACCACTTCTGGGAAAATACCCCTGGGGCCCAAAAACACACAGCAGAAATGCCATCTGCACTTCCATGTTTATTGCAGCACTATTCACAATAGCCAGAATCTGAAAACAACCCAAGTGCTTGAGAACAGACGACTGTTTAAAGAGACAACGGTACATCTACAAAATGGAATACTATGCACCTTTTAGGAAAATGAAGTCATGAAATTCGCTTATGAATAGATGGAAACGGAAAGTACCATACTTAGTGAAATGAGTAAGAAGGAAAGACAGACATAAAATTATTGCACTCATTTGTGGGATGTAAATAAAACCATATGAGACTAATATCCAAGGACAGTAGAAACAAAGGTCAGGAGGAATTGTGCATAGTGTCCTCATTCTTGTTTCTATGAATCTTTTCATTACTTCTTTGATGTCCTCTCTGATCCACTGCTTGTTCAGAAATAAGCTATATAATTCCGAAGTGTTTGAGATCTTTCTCCATTTCTGTTTGTGATTAATTTCCACTTTCAGTGCATCATGGTGTGAGGTGATAGTTGATATGATTTCTATGCTCTTGACTTTGTGGTGGTATGTTTTGTGTCCCAGCATGTGATCTATTTTGGAGAATGCCCCATGGCTTTGGAGAAGAATGTACATATATATATATATATATATATATATATATATATATATATATATATATATTGAATCACCATGTGGAAAGTTACAAAGCATTCAGGCTTAAGTCTCAGTTATAAAATGGTCGAACACCCATCCCCTCACCAGTGCACATATTCCACCACCAAGAACCCAAGTATACCACCCCTCCCACCCCCACACCCCTGCCTGCGTAGCTGATAATTTTCACTTTACTTTCTCTATACTTTGATTACATTCAATATTTCCACAAAAAAAACTCATTATTATTATTTGGAGTTCCCCCCCCCCAAAATCAGACCTGCTGAAAAGGAAGCATTTGATAATTTGTTTCCTATTGCTGAGAATGAAGAGATAGGTCATGCAGCCATAGTGGCCATGCGGTTTTCGATTTCTGTATTTTAGTATTTTAGTAACTAAATCCAGGGAAATCTCTGCCAGAAATTGCATCATTGCAAGCTTGTACCTCTCTTTAGTGGTTCTTATAAGATGGCGGTCGCCACGCCTTTCCCCCCAGAAAGGAAAAGCGGAGAGAGAAAAACCTTTCCCCTCCTGGGGCGGCATGGGGCCGTGGCTTAGTTCAAAGTCTAGAGACATTTCTGCAAGAAGCTGCTGGTACCATAAGTAGTTTAGCTGGCCTCCGGGATCATGGTCATCCAGCAATGGAGAGGCCACACACGTGTGGCCACACAGTTCACATCTCAGCGGAGAGCGAAGAATGTATATTTGGCCTTTTGGGACTACACACACACACACACACACACACACACACACACACACATTAATCCACTCTCTTCCATTACTTCCTTCAAAGAAATTATTTCCTCCTGTACAAAGAAAATTTCAATGAAAGTAAAGTGAAATTTACCAGTTACACATGTGGGGTGGGGGGCTGGGGAGGTGGGAGGAAGGGGGGAGGTATATTGTGATTCTTGGTGGTGGAATATGTGCACTGGTGAAGGGATGGGTGTTTGAGCATTGTATAACTGAGACTTTAACCTGAAAGCTTTGTAACTTTCCACATGGTGAATTAATAAAAGAATTTAAAAAAAAAGAAAATTTCAAAATACTCCTTCAAGAAATAAAAGGGGACATGCAGAAATGAAAACATGCGCTGCTCATGGGCTGGGAGAATTAACACTGTCAAAATGGCAATACTCTCCAAAGCATTATACAGATTAAATGTGATCTCTATATGACATTTTTCAAAGAAATTTATCAAACACTCTTGAAACTCATATGGAACAATAAGACCCCAAGAAAGCTAAAGCAAATCTTGAGGGGGAAAAATGGGAGGTGCCACCTTCCATAACCTCAAACTATACTACAAAGCAGTAATAATTAAAACAGCATGGTACTGGAATAAAGACGGATCTGCAAACTAATGAAATACGGTTGAATATCCTTACATGTTCAAATATATGATAATCTAATTTTGATAAGGGAGCAGGAAATATAATGTGGAGCAAGGAAATCCTCTTTATCAAATGGTACTCGTAAAACTGGACAGCTACCTGTAAAAACATGGGCTCAGACCTCAACTTAACAGGATACACAAAAGTCAGATCAAAATGGCTTCAAGACCTCAATATCAGACAAGAATCCATAAGGTACATTGAAGAAAAGGTTGGCAAAACCCTCCATGATAGTGAAGCTAAAGTTATCTTCAAAGATGAAATGCAACTGACTAAGCAAGTATAAGCAAAGATAAACAAGTGGGACTATCTTAAACTAAGAAATTTCTGCACTTCAAAAGAAACAGTGACCAACTGATACAAAGCCAACAAAATGGGAAAGGATATTCACCTAATACCCTTCTGATAAGGGATTCATATCAAAGACATACAAGGCACTGGCTGAACTCTACAAGAAAAAAACACATCCAATTCCACAAGAAAATGGGGCAATGAAATGAACAGAAACTTTATCAAAGAAGAAATTCAAATGGCCAAAAGGCACATGAAAAAATGCTCTTCATCACAAATCATCAGGGAGATACATATCAAAACAAGAATGAGATATCATCTCACACCACAGAGACTGGCACACATCCAAAAGAACAAAAGCAACCAGAGTTGGTACAGATGTGGGGAGAAAGGGACTCTCCTATACTGTTGGTGGGAATGCCAACTGGTCCAGCCTTCTTGAAAAACAATATGGACATTTCTCAAAATACTAGAAATTTAGGTCCTATTTGACCCAGTAATACTATTTCTGGGAATATTCCCTGGCAGTCCAAAAACATATAGCAGAAACACCATCTGAAGTCCTATGTTCACTGCAGCACTATACACCATAGGCAGAATCTGGAAACAACCTGAGTGCCCAAGAACAGGCAAATGGATAAAGAAACTATGGCACATCTACACAATGGAATACTATGCAGCTGTCAGGAGAAATGAAGTCATGACATTTGCCTATAAATGTACAGACATGGAGAGTAGCATGCAGAGTGAAATGAGTCAGAATGAAAGGGACAGCTATAGAATAACTGCATTTATTTGTGGTATATAAAAATGTTTATTAGAAGACTAATATCCATGGCTAGGGAAAACAGGGGTTAGGAGAACTGTTCAGTGGTTGGAACTAACCACAAGTTTGTGGGGGGGGGGGTTGAGGGTAGGTAAGATAGAGAAGAGACCAGTATGACAATAATAGCTATGAATGATCATGTTGGACAAAATATGAGGGTTAAAAAGTAGGTAAGGGATATTATTGATAACCTTCCAGTATCAATATTGCAAACTACTATGCCCAAAAGGAGAGAGAGAGAGAGAAAGAGAGAGAGAGAGGAAGAGAGAGAGATAAAAGGCACCTGATAAAAGAACAAAAGCAACCGCTGTTGGAGAGGATGTGGGGAGAAAGGGACCCTTCTTCACTGCTGGTGGGAATGCCGACTGGTTCAGCCCTTCTGGAAAACAATTTGGACGACTCTCAAAAAATTAGATATTGAATTCCCATTTGACCCAGCAATACCACTGCTGGGAATATATCCCAGAGAGGCAAAAAAGTACAATCGAAACAACATCTGCACATGTATGTTCATCGCAGCACTGTTTACAATAGCCAGAATCTGGAAAAAACCCGAATGCCCCAGAACGGATGACTGGTTGAGGAAACTTTGGTACATCTATACAATGGAATACTATGCAGCTGTTAGAAAAAAGGAGGTCAAGAATTTTGTAGTCAAGTGGATGGGCATGAAAAGTTTCATGCTGAGTGAAATGAGTCAGAAAGAGAGAGACAGACATAGAAAGATTGCACTCATCTATGGTATATAGAATAACAGAGTGGGAGACTAACACCCAAGAACTGTAGAAATAAGTACCAGGAGGTTGACTCCATGGCTTCGAGGCTGGCCTCACGTTCCGGGGAAAGGTCAACTCAGAGAAGCGATCACCAACTACATTGTAGTCGAAGGCCATGTGGGGGAAGGGAGTTGCGGGCTGAATGAGGGCTAGAGACTGAGCACAGCGGCCACTCAACACCTTTATTGCAAACCACAACAGCTAATTAGAGAGAGAAAACAGAAGGGAATGCCTTGCCACAGTGGCAGGGTGGGGTGGGGGGGAGATGGGATTGGGGAGGGTGGGAGGGACACTGGGTTTACGGGTGGTGGAGAATGGGCACTGGTGAAGGGATGGGTTCCCAAACTTTGTATGAGGGAAGTATAAGCACAAAAGTGTATAAATCTGTAACTGTACCCTCACGGTGATTCTCTAATTAAAAATAAATAAATTTAAAAAAAAGGCACCTGATATAGAGGCAGGCTGGGGATGGGGGTGGGAGATGATGGAAAGGAACCTGGGGACACTGGTGCTCAGACATGTACACTGGTGGAGAGATGAGTGTTGGAATACAGTATAACTGAAATCCAATCATCAACAGCCTTGCAATGGTCTATCTCACAGTGATTCAATTAAAAAGTTAAAAAAAAGAAAGTATTTTCTTGCTGAGCTTTAGTCTAGTTGATCTATCAAGAGGTGCCAAAGTGGCAATATCACTCCTGGTAATATACCCTACTATCCCAGAAACATAATGCAGTGAAGCTGTCTGCACTCCTATGCTCAGTGAAGCACTGAGTCCGAATCCAGAAATAATTTAAGTGCCTGAAAACAGATGAGGGGATAAAGAAAATGTGGTACATCTAGAAAATAAAATATTACCAGTTGTTTGGATAAATAAAGTCATGAAATTTGCTTATACATAGATGGACATGAAGAGCATCATACTGAGTGAAATGAATCAGAGGAAGAAGGATATAGAATGATTTCACCCATTTGTGGGATATATAAAAACATAGTATGTGAATAATACCCAAAGACAATAAAAACAAGGTCCAGGATCAATGGTCCATGGTAGAAAGCATGCCATAATAAAGAGGAAGGAGGAGTACAGTTAGGAGAGAGAAAGGAGCACTGTGACAACGAGAGTTTGAAATGATCACTCTGGACACAAACTGAGTGCTAAAGAGGTAAAGTGATATGCATGATATGCACAATACCCTTTCATCAACAATGTTGCAAACCTCAGTGTCTAAGAGAGAGAGTCTGAAGTAGAGGCAAACTGGTGGTAGGGAGGGAAACGGGGAACATTGGTGACAGAGGTGGGAAATGTGCACTGGTGAAAGGATCTGTGTTGGAACACTGTATGATTAAATCTCAGTCACAAACAACTTTGTAACTGCGTATTTCACAGTGATTCAAGAAAATAATTTTTAAAAGCACTGGAAAACATGCTTTGTATCAACTGATCACAACTTTCAATTCAGACTAGGAGAATGAAGGACCCTGAGCTAAATTCCAAATTACCAACTGTAAAGAACAAGTTGACATCATATAGTTGCTGTTAGAAGTGGAATTTTGTCACCTTGTAAAAAATCTTTTGAGAGCTTCTCCTCAAATTTGCTAATTAAGACTCCAGTTTGCTATCCCCCAAATTAGGAGGGTGATGTGCTTGTGCACTGATGCAGCACAAGCTGGCTAGAGCTTCTGGTTAGGGTTCCTTTACCCCGGTACCTACATGAAAGCCAGGAATGCATGTTAGTCCTTCCTTCCATCTGTCTTTTCTCTCCTGAAAGTCCTTAATCGCTTTTAAAGTCCAATGAATAAATAAAACAGCAGCCACCCCAAGAGATTACAACACTGCTCTCTGAAGTAAGCCTTGGTCAGTTAAAAAAAAGGATCATTACTTAAAGGGGCAAAAGTCAGCAGATTCAGGGATTTGCCCCAGACTAAGGCAGCTTACTTCGTAAGTAATAAAGAGGCTTGGGAAAGGATGGGAGTGTTTGATAGGAGATTTTTTTGTAGGGCCAAAAAGAAAACTCAAAGGGACAGGGCTAATGCCTGGCCCTCACAAAGTAATAAATTCAATCCCTGTTACAATATGACCTGCCAAACACAGCCTGGCATAAATTTTGTAGCTCAAAGTTTAAATAAGGTGGCTCTAGCTACCCCCAGAAACCACTGGGAACAAGCAGTAGCACACTGAAACTCAAGTGTTTGGTTCACATAGCTGGGCTGAGTATCATGAGTAGCCCCATGTCTCTGAGCACTGCTTGTGAAACTGGAAAATACGTTAAAATATTTTTAAATTAAACATTAAAAATAATCACCCTTGACCCCATATTTTAAACAGAGAAAGAACAGGAAAGAAATCAAGAGGGGAGAAGACAAGAAAGAGAAATAATGGGCAAAGAGGGACAGGGCTTCAGTTATACTGGCAATGAGAGTGTTGTAGCTCCATATCCCAAAAAACACACAGCAACACTGAAAACATGAGATCTAGGCCTGCCAAGGTGGCAAGGGTGGGAGTAGGGAAACAAGCTGGGTGGAGAGGGGAATGGAGTATAGGGACATTAGAGGGGAGAAGTTGACACTGGTGATGGGATTGGTATTGAAACATTATATACCTAAAAATCAATTATTAATAACTGTATAAATCATGGTTCTTTAATTTGAAAAATTATTGAAACTTTAAAAAATAAATAGAAAGTCCTGTGCAACCTTCCTCCTCTCCTTGCACAGTCACCCCACTTCCCATTCTTCCATAAAAAGATGCAGTACTTCCTTGTCTCTCCCACTGCCAGGGGACTCTCATCTGAAAACGTTTCC
The DNA here is from genome assembly GCF_027595985.1 of Sorex araneus. Classification (NCBI taxonomy): domain Eukaryota; kingdom Metazoa; phylum Chordata; class Mammalia; order Eulipotyphla; family Soricidae; genus Sorex; species Sorex araneus. Next base: position 99,898,262 of record NC_073313.1, on the reverse strand, counting down.
TGGCCTTCCTTCACTGAATTATTCATCCCACAGTTTGGGCAGGACAGAACCACTCATCAAAAGCTCTTGGTGGGAGTGGCCTATCACCCCAGCAAACCACCCCCATCAAGCTGGTAAAGTAAGGGAGGGAAAGGGAGAATGGCAGAGCTGGAAGCTTCCCAGGGGGACCATAAGAGGGAGTGCCTGAGACCCAGGGGCACAGAGGGCTGACAGAGGCTCATCAGAGAAGGAGGACCATGGTGCCTGAGTGGGGTGTGGTTGGCATCTTGCTCAGAAGCTTTGGATAAACACCCAAGTCATGATCCTGACACGCTCCACATCTTTAGAATCTTCCAGACCTGGGCAGTCAAAGGAAACCCAGCCATGGGTTGGGGAGAGCTCTCTGCTGACCCTTGGGCTGTGAGAAGTCATCAGGCCTGGGTACCTGCAGGGCAGAAATGTGGGGAAGAGAGCTCAAGCTCCTCTCTGCTTCCGGCTCACCAGTAGCCAGCTGCATGAGCTCGCTGAACACCCCTCCTGGCTCCTCTGCACGTGGGACTCCCTGGAACAGGGAGCCAACATGGATGGGGTCCCCTAATGAGATCTGGAGCCAGCCTGCCTACTTTTGTGTCTCCCAAGATAGGAAAGTGGAAAACCCATTTTGCCTCAGTCTTTGCCTCTGGAATACGGTCCTGGGCATGGCTGAATGGTGCAGGGTCCGTCTTGTGAGCACGAGGCTGAGAGTTGGTTCCCTAGCACTGCACCACGTGCCCAAGCACGCTGCATCCCCAGATGCCATCCCCTATGCCATCACCTGTGCCCTGCAGCCAAGTAGGAGCAACCTTTAGTCACAACAACCACAGTGACAAAAGGACAGAGCAGGGACAAAAAAATAAGGACACCGACAGGGACATCCTCTGCACTCAGCTCCACAGAAGGCTGACAGGATCTCTGCAGTGAGGAGCATGCAGCCTTCAGAAATTTTCCGTAAGCTGCCGTGAGTGCCCCTCACCATGGAACCTGATTTCTCGGAAGATGGCTCTGTTGTTGCACAGCAAACTTTCTGGTCTGTCACATGCCCCAGTGTTCCGTTCCCTGAGACCTGGCTTTTAATTCAAGAGGGAACATGACATTCTGTCAATAAGCACCTGGGCTTTGCAGACTGTCTGAGTCACCCCTGAATAGATGATACACAGAGCACATGATTTTCTGATAAATTGCGGTTTGCCATGCTGGAAAATCAGAACCTTGGACATGTTGCCATGGAAACAAAGCTCCAGGCTTTAGAGGCCTCCTGCCCAGACCCACTTCCGTGGCTGGGAGAGAGAGCAGCAAGGCCAGTGCCTTCTCCTCCTCCAACCTCCAGGTACCAGCCCCCGTGCTGGAAATGTGACCTTCCCAGGCCTCTTAGCACAAAAGTGCCTGCCTTGCTCTCAATTCAGGAATGACCTAGGCTTCTTCCGAGACACTAGAACCTATGAAGAAGGGGCCCAGACACTTTTTTGCTGCCTTTCAAGCCATTAAGGGTGTGGCCAGTCTCCCTGCCCCCAGAGCAGTAATGTTTGCCTCCATGGGAGATTGCCACACTCCATGCTGACCCCAGGTTCTCATCTATGTATATTCATTCATGAATTCATTCAAAAGTATATAGCTGCCCCATATCCTGTGCCTAGCCCTACCCTATGTGCTGTGGATTACTTGGCAATGAGACAACATCCAGGCCTGGATCTGTGTAGCTTACTATCTCATGGGAGAGGCATTTACGAAGGACCATACCCAGTGTATCGTTACTATTGTGTTCAACAGAAGCAAATACAAAGCAGGATTTGTGGGCTCCTGTTAAATGGTGAACGAGGTCAGGGAAGAATGTGGAGGACATGGTTGGTCCTGATACCATGGAAAAGCAGGCCAAGAAGACAGTGGAGATGCAAATACACAGTGGACTGCTCCTGTCCATGGACCAGGGTGATTACAAATGCTTCTACTTCAGTGGTATCATGCTCTATATTCTGGTTGACTCGGATTCTCCTTGTCAGACAAGCTCTGACTGAGAGTTTGAGTTTTAAGTGCTGATCCATCAGACAATGTGCATCAGAGTTCACTAGAAATGTTGATAAAATATAGCTGCCTGATCATGCGTCCTTCTCCTCCCCAGAGTTTTATTCAGCAGGTTACGGTGGGCCTTGGACTTTATGAGTGTTGTTTTTATCTTTGGAGCTACCATATTCCTTTTCTCGGAGTCTCCTTAAAGTGTACTTGACAGTTTTGTGCTCTGAAAAGCTCCTCAATTTTGGCAAAGCTCAATGACTGGTTTTCATAGATTTTTAGAGATATGCTTTTTTTTTGAAAAGAGATAAGTTACTAAAAGTCACCCTGAACCCACACAGAAAGTGTTTTCTACTTATCAAACTTGCTTTCTCACTCATCTAAAAAGAGGTTAGCCAAATAGATCTCCCTCCAATACCCAGGATGCACTCTCTCCTCTTTCTTTTAGGGACAGGTATCAGATGAAAAACAATCTAGAGTCAAAACCACAAGAAATGGTGTAGAGAATATGGAGTGACAGGAATCCTTGCACTACATTAGTGGCAATGGCAATTGTTTCAGCCTTTATGTTAAACCTTGTGGATAATCCTCAAAAATTTTAATGGAGAAACTTGCTATTGTTCAGTATTGAGTACCTAAAATATTTTTTAAATATTAGATGAAAGTGATGCTAATATTCATCATAGCATTATCCATGATTCCATGAGTTTAGAAGTAACCTTAGTGCCCATCAGCAAACAACTGCATATACGGTTTCACATATTTGAAGAATATGCACTGTAGCACTGTCGTCCCATTGTTCATGGATTTTTCGAGCGGGCACCAGTAACGACTCCATTGTGAGATTTGTTGTTACTGTTTTTAGCATATCGAATATGCCACGGGTAGCTTGCCAGGCTCTACCATGTGGGCAGGATATTCTCAGTAGCTTGCCAGGCTCTCCAAGAGGGATGGAGGAATCAAACCCGGGTTGGCCACATGCAAGGCAAACACCCTACCTGCTGTGCTATCACTCCAGTCCTTGAAGAATATAAAGAAACAAAACACCGTTGCAGAAAATATATTTTAAAAAAGCACCACTGGAACAGACCCCAGAACAATATATAGGGAATACCCCTAATTACCACCAAGAATGATCCAACAGCTGCCAAAAAAAAATTATTCTCCTCTCAGGTCTCGGTATTCCAGGGGTTACTTCAGCTTTAACGTCTATATTCTGATATATGGGAAAACAGCAGTGTTTTCTCAATTGGTGATTGCCATTTGGCTGGAAATAGAGACTGATTATGGACATAACCTATTTTATCAGAAAGATGATAACAGGTCATTGTGATTAATATTTGTCTTATGTGAACCAAAATAAATATTTTCTCTATATACATGTACATATGTGTGAATAGCAGATGGGTTTACATATACATATAAATAAAATTTATATATGATGCTAAGGTATATATGAAGAATCTGCATAAAACCATAAATATAGTAATTTTTATTGCTTTTTTGGGTCAAACCCAATGATGCACAGGGGTTACTCCTGGCTCTGCACTCAGGAATTACTCCTGGCAGTGCTCAGGGGACCATATGGGGTACTGGGGATTGAACTCGGGTTGGTCGCGTGCAAGGCAAATGCCCTACCCGCTCTGCCATCACTCTAGCCCCAAATATGGCAATTTATTATTAGATTGTCACTGTTAATGACACTCAAACATTCACTTCTTCCTATATGCTATTTCTGTTGTCATGCTAGTTTGACTGAATTATATTTTCCTTTTTAGCAATAGCACAGTGGTTGGGCGTTCGCCTTTCACGCAGCCAACCCAAGTTTGATTCCTCCACCCCTCTCAGAGAGCCCAGCAAGCTACCGAGAGTATCGAACCCACACAGCAGAGCCTGGCATGCTACCCATGTGTATTGAATATGCCAAAAACAGTAACAATAAGTCCCTCAATGAGAGACATTACTGGTGTCTGCTCGAACAAATCGATGAGCAACGAGATGACAGTGAATTAACAGGTATAGTTTAGATACAGTTCCAGAAAACCATCTAGTTGAATATATTAAAAAGGAGCTTGATTTTAATATAAACATGCTTATTTCTTGTTAATATTGTGAAAATATAAAACTAATAGTGGTAAGGGGCTGGAGTGATAGTACAGTGGGTAAGGTAGATAGTACACTTTGTATGCAAGTGACCTGGGTTCAATCCCATATGGTCTCCCGAGCACTGCCAGGAGTAATTCCTGAGTGCAGAGCCAGGAATAACCCCTAAGCATTGCTCGGGTGTGACCAAAAAGACAAACAACAACAAAAAAAGAAAAGTTAAAAATAATAATATTGATAATAATAATAATTAGTAAGGAGAATACAGAGCTGTTGTAAAAAACTGTGTACAGTGAAATCCAGGACTGACATACTTAAAAAATTCTGTATTCTGTACAACAAACTACTAAGGAATATTAAAGCAGGTGAAGAGCTGGACAAAAATAAAACACAAAGAATTTGCTGTTATGATCTCTATGAAATTCACTTTGTACAGGTTTTGAATAAGAACACCAACACTTTGGAAGTTAGACATCATGTTATCTCAATACAAATAGGGAAAAATATTTCTACTCCTAAAATTTGTATTTTAAAACTGAAAAATTACTATTCTGTTTGTATTTACAGATACTGATTTAAAAAGATAAATACATGAAACATAATATAATGCAACAAAATATGTTTTATATATTTTTAAAATAAACAAAAATAAACAAAGCAAAGGAAAAAACTTAACACTCTGACAACAGACGGTGATTACCACGGAGGAAAGGATGTGTGTAAAAGATAAAGAGATTATTTAGTGGCAGTGTTGAATAGTAAATAAAATTTAGCAGTGTTGTTCGGAAAATGGCGGTGGTGGCATCATCCACGTGGCGAGAGCCACCCCCTAAGACTTCCACCCAGAGGTAGGAACTTTGCAATGTTGTGGCTCATAGGCGATCATGGGAAGGGGGCGGTACCAGCATGCCCTCAGCCCAGATAAGATCCGGAGCTGCTGCTCTTGAAACAGACCCTCTGCTCCCAAAGACTATTATCCAAGAGGTCTTTTAACCTATTTTGGCACCCAGAGTGGCTTCTTACAGAAATGAATCACTGGGAACTGAACTAAAATATCAGAAATCCAATGAAAAGAAATTATTAAATGATGCCTTTTCAGCAAGCATGATTGTTGGGGGAAAATTCCAAACAATAATAGCGAGTTCTCTATTGAAATATTGAATGTATTCAAAGTATAGAGAATAAAATGAAGATCATTAGCTTCTTAGGTGGTGGCCGGGTGAGAGGGGGGTATATTGGGGTTCTTGGTGGTGGAACATGTGCACTGGTGAAGGGATAGAGGTTCAATGACTGAGACTTGAACCTGAAAGCTTTGTATGTTTTTTTCACGGTGATTCAATATAATAAAATAAAATTTAAATAAATAAATAAATAAAATTTAGCAGTGTGCATGGTTTGATGTATACAACTGCCAAGGTGAAATAATGTACAACTGAAACCTATTTAGTGTTGCAAGCCAATATTACCTCAATTGAAATAAATAATTTAAAGTGTTAAAAACTATGAGATCTTATACACATATACACACATATTCATATATATTTACAATATGATGGAATACTGAGCTGTAAAAAATGTGAAATCCTAACTTTTGCAATGACATGAATTGACCTAAAGAATATTACCTAAGTGAAATAAACCAGATGAAAAAAAGACAAAGACTACGATTTGACTCATAGATAAAGAAACAAAACTAATGAAAACACAATACAAAATAAAAACAAACTTTTAGACTCTAAGAACAAAATATTGGCTACCTGAAGGAAATGAGGAAGGGGACAGAAGAAGTTAACTGTATAAGAAAGTATGGTAGAGAGCTGGAGTGAGCACCGCCAGGAGTAATTCCTAAGTGCAGAGCCAGGATTAACCCCTGTGCATAGCCGGGTGTGACCCCCCCCCCAAAAAATAAGAAAGTATGGTAGATAGATTTTTGGTGCTGAACATATACCAATGTTGATATATAATGCTGTATCACTGTAACTTATATAATGTTATAAACCACCATCACTTCAATACATTTTGTACTGAAAAAAAAGGAGCCATGATAATAAGATAGCAGTTCCCCACAGCAAATCCAAAATGCTGGAGATAGAAGTGCCAAGGCTTCTCTGACTTAGATGAAGAGCAGTTTATAAGTATCAGTTGCTGGAGTCACCGAGTAAGAGAAAAATCACCACAGCAACCAGCCTCCAAAGACCTCTAGCACCTGTTCCTTTCTTTCTACAAAGGTTTCCCCAACAGGAATATTTCTTATTTTTCTTTTCAGTAAAATGTTATTTCCCCTCATTCGTGCTTAACATGCCGGTAGCAGTTTCATTTCTCAGCTCTCTAGACCTCTGTCTCTCCCAAATCTTTTCTCCAGTGTCTTCCAATCATTTCTTTTTTCTCCACTATTGTCAGTTCCCATAATTTCCTCTACCCCAACACCCAGGAATATTCCTAAGCATCTTTCTTCTCCCAGGAACCATCTCCAGGAGATTGCTAAATCAGAATGTTTTATCTGCTGCAGTTCAAACAGCATAGTAAGTGTTGGTCTTTGTTCCTTGTGATGGTTAGATGGTATCACTGCCAAGGTAACACATCTTCTATTCTGATTCCTCAGCTAGGGGACATGGTGTAGTGTAAAACCTCTCAGTGAGTACAAAGAGGATTAAGATTCAAGCCTAAGGAAAAAAATAATAATTTACTGAGAGCTAACTCTGTACCTGGCCCAATGCTAGAGCTATATGTCTAAACTTAACATTTAATCTTCATATTCATCTTCACAACATCCCTTGTGACAGGTCTTAACATTACCTCACATAACAGATAGGGAAAATAGTGCCTTAGATAAATTAAGCCTCTATTTTTAGGAAGTCCTAAAACTCGTTTTGGGGTACAGGGGACACTTGTGAAATACCCGTTGGTGCTCAAGGCTTACTCCTGCACTCAGGTATCACTCCCAGTATACTTAGAGTGCAGAGTCTGAACCCTAGTCAGACATATGCAAGGGAACACCGTACCCACTGTACCATTGCTCCAGCCCCACAACTCTTAAGTTATTGATAGTGTAAATATTTAAATACAGGTAGGCTAGCACAAGAGCCTACCCATTATAGACCTTCAGAAGAGGTTTTTTTGTCAATTAGAAAAGTTTTAGGGGAAAGGATCCTGTTTTGAGCCAGTGAATGAGAATGGAGTCCATGATGTAGGATACATTGAGATTGTCCTTTTAGCCTTGCTGCAGGGAATTTAGTTTACCTCAAAGCAATGTCCTTTCTGTATGGACAGAGGAAGACAGTTAATATTATGCTTTGTAACTTGGGAGCTGATTGACTCCAATAATATTTACTCCTGGGCATCTGCTTTCTCGACTCAGTTGCCCTTAGTTCCTAGCACCCCAAAAGCAAGGTCCCGACAAGGGACGGAATGGACCAAGGGCAAGCTGTGAGCTACACTAGCATCAAAATAGGCCAGGACAAAGTGCCACAATACTCAACTATAAGTTGAGAACACGGTCATAGACAAATGCTGTCATGATCCAAAAGTAATGTTCAACCTACCTTTGTGTCACCACCCTATGTAATTGCTATATAAACTAAGACTGTTAGAGGAGAAGGGGCAGAGGCAAGACAGAAGCAGAGGTAAGACAAGGAGAAGAGACAGAAGCAGAGACAGAGACAGGTCGGAAGAGACAAGAGGAGAGACTGCAGAGACAGAGACAGAGAGACAGATAGAAGAGAGCACAGTGGCATACACAGAAGCAGAGCACAAGGAGGAGCCATACCGATCCGGTCCATACACAGCGGCTTGAGAGCACCAAAGGCAAGCGGCGAGAGAGAGCCCGCCAACAACACAACACACATCACCCCCTCCCGTGCACTTTTGTATTTTTTACACATGATAAGCCTTTAATAAGCATTATTTGGAGGGAGTCTGGGAAATTAAAAGGTTCTTTCTGCTTAAGTCCATGGGAACAACAGAGCAGAAAAATGACTAAGAGGAGTTATGGAGATTTTCTCTGAGCTCTTTTTAAACATTTAGAGCACACACCCATTCCATCTTTTATTCAATTAACATACATTTAGCAAGTATTTGTGAACTAAGCTCTGCTCATCTCATCCATTGGCATCTGTATTGCTGTGGAACAACTAAAGCGTGTCAGTAGAACTTTTTTGAAGCCCAGCCCTCCACTTGCCATCTCTGTGCCTATTTCTGGGGATTCTAACAACACTTGTGAGTTAACAAAAACTATGAAATATTTATAGAACAAAAACTTGTGAGTTAACAAAAAATATAGAAATATTTAATATGCCTGATGAGAGTAATCAAATTTGTAGAGACACAATCAATTCTTTATGGAAAGTTCCACCAAAACAGAGTATACATTGAATTATCCCAGAAATAGGCTGGACCTGATGGTTCAGGGCCCTTAACAATTCCCTGAGGCATGTAGAATCTCAAAATCAACCAAAATGTACTCAAAACATGTAGCTATTTCATTCCTGAAGCAAGTACCTTCACTTTCAGATGACTTAATTCTTGTGGTTGAAGAAGAGAACCAGCCTGCTAGAGAACACAACATCAGATTCTGAGGCCAATCTTCCATGCTGATGAGGTATTTGGATACAAAGAAGACTCTGCTGAGGTGACATTATTTTTATCATTATCATTTTTATAGTAGGACAGTGAGTGCTCAGGGTTGCAAGGGAGGTTGGTTCCCCAGAACCAGAACTAAAGAAATTATCCCTTTTTGGAGGTCTGGAGGAGATAGTCTAAGAAAATTCACCAATTTGTTTCTTCTCTTCTCTCATTTCTTTCTTTAGCTGTTTTTGTAAGTACAGTGAATTACTGAGTAAAAAGTGAGGAAAGCAACTTATGTGTGCATAATTTAGGTGACTTGCGGTTTAATATAAAGGGACTCCCTTGGCCCTACTGCTGATCCCTTACTGCATAGTGGCAAGTCAGAAAGGCCAGAATTTCTATGCCTGTAACTCTACTTGGAAGAGGTCATAGCTACCTGGTACAGTGCTACCCAGTTGGTGTGGGAGCACTGCTTGTGGAGAGGGGCACAAGGGAAGTATCAAGTCCAACAAAGCAGAGGACTGACTTGGGCTTTTGGTGAATACAGAAATGTAATTGGAAGCAACTGGCTTAGGATCCAAAGTTTATGAGATCTAATCCAAGCTCTGTACAGAATAACTGGATCTCCCTGTGCATGTTTTTTCACCATTTCTTTCTTTTTAATTTTCATTTTTCATTTAAAAAATTTTTAAATAAAAAAATTTTATTTTATCATTTGTGGAATATAAAAATATAATATGAGACTAATACCCAAAGACAGTAGAAACAAGGGCAAGGAGGATTAGTCTATGGATGGAAGCCTGCCTCAAGTGATGGGGGAGAAGGCAATTAGGATAGAGAAGGGACGACTATGACAAAAATAATTGGAAATGATCACTGAATAGAAACGGTGCAGTCAAAGTAGGTAAAGGAACAAACATGATAACCTCTCAGTGTCTGTGTTGCAGACCATAGTGCCCAGAAGGTGAGGGAGAGAGAAAGCAGAAGGGAGGGAGGGACGGAGGGAGGGAGAGGGAGAGAGAGAGGAGAGAGATAGAGATAGAGAGGACCACAGAGTCATAGAGGCAGGCTGGGGGAGGGGGGTGGCGGCAGGGAATCTGGGGTCATTAGTGATGGGAAATGGTCACTGGTGGAGGGGTGGGTGTTGGATCATTGTATGACTGAAACCTGATCATGAACAGCTTTGTAACTGTGTATCTCATGATGCTTTTGCACCATTTCTGTCCTTTCTTTGGCCCTCACAAATAGGACTGGTTCTGCTAATATCCTGCTCTAGCTAATATTTTATAATTTGGTAGGTTTTGCATGAGATTTTAGGGGTGTATTCTTGGTCTTCTTCATATAACCCATGCAGGAATCTCCCACGAAAGTTAAGTTTTTCCCTCATTCCTCACCAAAGCAATAAGTTTCACGCAACAATTAGAAACCACTGGCACTTCTAGATCACCAATGAGGTAGCAGGTTCAGGCAAGCCTCAGCACAAAGACATTAGAGGGAACTTGGGGGTCAATTGCATTTCCCTTCTATCTCAGGTCAGACACAGAGAAGGTTGAAGAGGATGAACACCAGGGAGGCAGGGAGCAGTGGACCCAAGCAGAACTGAATAAAACCCCTTAGGAAAAAAATTATTCATTGTGTTTATTTCATCCGTGAGTTGTCAAGTGGCTGAAAGGATCTTTATAAAGATTATGACAACTTTACCAGTAAGTAAAACTAAGCTATTTTTGGTTTGGGGCCATACCAGGTTATGCTCAGGACTTACTCCTGACTCTGCATTCAGGGATCACTCCTGGCAGGGCTTAGAGGACCATATAGGATACAGTGGATTGAACCCAGGTATGCACATGCAAGACAAGTACACATATTAGTATCTTTCTGTTCTCCACGAGAAAAAAATTTATTTGGAAGGATACACATGATTGTGACTGGCTGTCCACTGACTCTTAATGCTTTAAAGACCTAATAAGTTCTTACTTGATTAAGCTGCCAAAGAATAGGTCTGCTTAGCAATGTCTCCTGATTTTAGACCAATTTTACTGATTTGGGGAGGAAAAGGTCAATTCAATCGTCAAAGTCTAAGGCTTAGAAGATGGGAAAATTGAAATTTCTCCCTACAAAAGTTTCCAGGGATTGAGGCACTAGCGAGCTAGCACAGTGGGTAGAGTGTTTGTCTTGCACATGGCTGACCTGGGTTTTATCTCCAGCATCTTATATAGTGAGAGTCAGGAGTTATTCCTGAGCATCACCAGGTGTAGTCCAAAACACAAAACAAAAAAATCTCCCTCCTTTTGATCACTCTCTACATAACTCTGAAGTTAGGGAGAGGTGCATGGCAAAATCAAGTCCCATGGATGCCAAGAATACAGTTTAGTGGTTGAATGCCTGTCTTGCATGTGTGAGGCTCTAGATTTTATCCCCAGCACCTCAATAATAATGTTTTATTCCTTTAAAATTATCAAAGGTGCCATAGCCATATTATAGTGAGCAAGGTGCTTGCTTTGCATGCGCCAACTTGGGTTCCAGCCCGGGCATCCCATATGGTCCCCCAACCATTGCTGGGAGTGATCCCTGAGTTAGAGTCAAAGGTATGCCCTGAGAACTCCTGAATGTGATCCTCCTCTGTAGGATAACATAGCCTCAGATAGTTTAGGTTTATTGGCTTACTCCCATCACAGTGCTCTCATTCCTCTGTGCTTATTTGTAGCTTCTTTCTTAGTGTTCTGTTGACTTGTAAATATTGTTTTTCTCTTCTCCTTGAGTCCTTTGCATAGTTTATTCAGAGCAATGTCCTTTTTGTACGGACACAGGAAGACTTAGAAAGTGCTATGCTTTTGTAACCTTATGTCATTTGACTCTACATGATATTTTCCTCCTGGGCATCTATTCTCTCAACCTACGCCTCAGGTGCCCTTACTTCCTAGCACCCCCAAAATCAGGGTCCCGACGAGGGACGAGATGGACCCAGGGCAAGCGGTAAGTTGTGTGCTACCCTGGCATCGAGATGGGCCTGGCCAAAGTGCCTAATGCTTAACTATAAGTTAAGAGGTTGATCATGGACAAATGTTGTCATGATCCAAACAGTGATAACTAGATTTGGACCCTGCTAGGGTGAGGAATGATTAATCTGGCCTGAGTGCTGTAGTTGAGTCTGGCAAGATGTTGCCAGGAGAGCTGCCTTGCAAGCCTCAATGTATCTCTTGCTATATCCATACAAAAATAACTAGAAATAACTAGGATTAAGATGTTAATGAGTCTTTGGACTAAGGAAAGGAGAAAAACACCTTAAGAGTCAGGAAGGGCTTTGGAATGCCCAGCCCTCAGGAAGGGCTTCTTATGATGATTTTAATACCTGGCTGTGTGTAGCCTAGGGGCAAGGGGAGAGAGAAAGAGGGAGGAGAGAGACAGGAGAGGCCAGATCCACAGATCCAGAGAGAGATCCAGAGCCGGGAGAGAAGCAGAGCTAGAGAACAAAATAAACTGATCGAAATAAACTGATCAAGCAACTAGTTTGGCCTTCTTCCGTCACCTGCCCTTGACCGACAGCCACACACAGTGGTTCCAGAGCACCAAACACGCGCGGTGAGACAGAGCCTCCTGGAGAGCCCTAAAGTGCACACACCCCTTGGCGTGCCTTAGTTTTTTACACTCCTCCTCAAAAATTTTTTAAAATAGAGCCCAGGGATGGCTGAGTGATAATAAAACACTTGACTATGTAAGTGTGAGTCCATGATTTGGATCCCTGCTACTACTTACATGCTCTAAATATAGATCTGACACTTCTAATGTTTGAGACCCCCAGCAACCACAAGTCATTTCAGATCTTCAATACAATCAGATGTGCATAAGCACTACAGCTAAATTGTGCAACTCCTGGATAGTACTCCAATTGAAAGATGTGTGGGCATCATAGCCGGGGCTGTGTGTGACTCCAGGCATCACAACAGTGAAGAATGGAAGTAGTACAGATCATCTTTTAATAAAAATAGAAATACCATATGTTCTACAGTATCATTCAGTCATTTCTCTAAACAATGTAGAAACAATAAACTGAAAAGATATTCACATCTCTACCCTCATAACAGCATTATTCATAATAACCCAAACACAATCTAAATGTCCATCAGCAAATGACTAGTTAAAGCAGCTGTGGTATATGTACTCAATGGAACACTACTCTGCCATTACAAAAAAAATGAAATCATGCCACTTGGGACAAAATGGACAAGCCTTGAGATGATTATGCTAATAAATAAATGATGAAGTGAGAGAGTAATATCAGGTGGCTTCACTCATCTACAAAATATAAATAAGTCAAACAAACAAGCTGGCAAAAAATAATAATGCTGGGCCAGAGAGACAGTATGGCAGAGAGGGTGCTTGCTTTGCATGCAGCTATACCAGGTTTGATCCCCAGAATTCTCTGAGCCCTCTCAGAAGTGATTTCTGAGCATAAAACCAAGAGTAAGGGACCACACTTTGAGCACAGCCATGTATGGCCCCCAAATAAAAAAAAGGTAATTCTAACTACTAAGTTCAGTGGAAACTATAGTGGTTATCAAAGGTAAAAGTGTATGAGCAGAAAGACCAGAGGTCTTTTTGGTCATGGAGGAATGGCACTGAAACCTTGATAATCAATGTCAGATAAAAAGATAAACATTGAAAGGGAAAAATTAAGTTCCATGATATAGTTTCTCATTCTTCTAATGAAGAAGTTACCCTGATTCTCACTGGTATCTGTTGACTTCAGTTTATCTCTGAAAGATGGTGGAGAACAGTGAAGCCAGACACTGAACAGGGAATTGGACATGAGACAGACATCTAAAATTGCTGGAAGCTAAGGACAAGAAGAAGCCTCATGCGACTACCTCCCTCTGTCAAGGAACTGTGTAAACTCCTTTGCTTGGGGATTCTACTTTAAGGGATGTTCGTGGGCTCTCCGGGCAGCTTTCTCTTGCTGCCCACATTTGGTGCTCGGGAGCCGCTTCCCCACCTGGGATGGCTGTTGACCTGGACGGATGAAGGAAGAATGAGGGCTAAGCTGGTTGCTGCTTAGTTGCCATTTATTCAATCTCTCGTCTCTCCCAGCTCTCTCCAACCCTCTCTCTAACTTGCTCTACAACTCTCTCTGTGACTCCTTTCCAATCTCCCCAGCCACTCTTACTCTCACTCTTAGACTTCTCTCTACCTCGCAACCTTCTCCTCTAATTCTGTTTCTTCTTCTCTCCGTCTTTCTTTTCCCCATCTCTGTCTCTGTCTCTTCCTCAATCTTTCTTGAACTCTCTGTCTCACTCAATCTACTCCTCCTCTGTCTCTGTGTCTCACTTCCGTCTAACTCCTCCAATCTACTTGTCCCTCTGTAACCCTGCAATTCTTTCTTCCTTCTGCTCTCTCTCTCTCTCTCTCTCCCCCCCCCGCAACTGCTCTTTTTCTTCTCTTTCCATGCCTCCCCAACCATGCCTCCCCATGGGAAGCACAATCAAAATGTTTTTCCAGTCTTTCGGACCACCTAAAGCCCATAAGGGTAAAACAGCCCTTAAGGTGTGATTCTCCTCTCCGACCTGCAACTTGATTAACATCTTTAATTCTCCTTCCTAATATTTAGCATTCTGTATAGACACAGTAATAGACACTTTTAGGCTTGTAGGGCGACTCTCTTGGGGAAATTTCACCACAGACCCAGACTAGAGTGCTCAGGCCAGATTAATTATTCCTAACCCCAGCAGGGTCCAAATCTAGTTATTACTTTTTGGATCATGACAGAATTTGTCCATGACCAAGCTCTTAACTTATAGTTAAGCATTGTGGCACTTCGGCCAGGACCATTTCGATGCCAGGGTAGCTAGCTCACCATTTGCCCTGGGTCCATCCAGTCCGTCATCGGGACCCTGCTTTTAGGGATCTAGGAAGTAAGGGCAACTGAGGCTTAAGTCGAGAGAGCAGATGTCCAGGAAATAATATTATCTGGAGTCAATCAACTTCCTAGCCACAGGCTTGTCTTTTTAACTATCTTCCTGTATCCATACAAAAAAAGCAATTGCTCTGAAGTAACTAACCATGCAAAAGATAGTAAGAAGAGAAAGACAATATTTACAAGTCAGAGTCTGATCAGGAGACAAAGGTATTGACAGGTTGAGGAAGCAATCAACAAACACAAGCTCCCAGCAGTGAGGGAGGAAGAGCAAACCAATGTTATCCTACAGCCTCATATTATCTCTGACTCAGTCTATCTTATTGTTTAGCTTGAGTTTCACCAACTTGTAAACATAATATACATATGTTTAGTGGAAGTGTAAGCAAAATGACAGGAGAGCTGCAGGAAATGAAACAGAGAACATGGAGGTAAACAGTATTGGAGGGCTCTTCACTTTCCTGTCTGTAAATTGGATGTAGGGATGACCAATAATAACATCAGAATGAAACTATGAGTTTAAGTAAACTGAGGGGCCAGGGAGATGAATCAAAAAACTGTAAGCATAAGCCTTGCATGCAAGAACCCCAAATCTCAATATGTAATCCCTGAATAGCACCAGGAGCTACTTCCAAGCACTTCCAAGCCAGCAGTACCCTCCAAGCATCACTGGGTGTGACTCCTCTCCATGAAAGACACGGAAATGTGCCTAACAACTGTTATGAACTCTACCAACTTGGAATAAAAATCATCATTACTCCTGAGAATGTGGAAGCACTTGAATGCCAGGAACTTCTCACAGGAGCTAGAACTCAGTTCTCGTCTCCACAAGAAAGACTAGAAAATAGCTTCTGCTTTCTTTTGTTTGTTTGTTTGTTTGTGGACGACACCAATGGTGCTCAGGGCTTACTTCTGGCTCTGTGCTAAGGAACTAGAGGTACTTAGGGGAACCATATACAGTGCCAGGGATCAAATTGGATTTGGCTGCATGCAAGGCAAACACCTTAATATCTGTACTATCTGTCCAGCCCATAGGCGCATCCACTTGGTGTATGGGTATGAGGAATATATTTTGTTGTCATTAGAGTCTATGGTGCACTCATTCTACACTAGGATTCAATCAATGCAATTAACAGGAATTAAGGCTTCACAGCTACTGGACTTCTTAGTACTTAGAATTTCTCTAAGATTTGGTCTTTGCTCTAAGACATACCTCTTTAGTTTTTTCTGGGAATCTTCTGCTTCTGGCTACTTGATGTTGACTGGAATCTTTGCAGACTTTTTCCCAGATTCTGAGCCATTAAAATATATATCTCCAATGAGCAGAGATGTAGTTCCATAGCTGGAGCACATAATTTTCCTGCAGGAGCCCTGGGTGGTTCAATCCCTGGTACCAAACAGTCCTGATCGATACTGGGTATGGGTCTCAAACACACACACACACACACACACACACACACACACACACACACACACAAAGCTAATTAACAAACAGAAGAACTACTTTGAATTCTCTCCCTCTATTAGCTCAGACTAGCTGAACTCCCCCTCTTCCCCCACCCCCACCACTGCCGCCACACTTCCAGTTTTGTCCTGGGGCTTCTGTGAAATGAAAAACAGGCTCATCCTTACTCAGTAATCCTTCTAATTTGCCCTTTCTGCTGCATTCTACCATTTCACAGAGCTGGTTCTATACAGGGAAAATAATTTGCTCTCTCAAGTGCCTTTGCTTAAGGTGATACAAACTGAGCAGAAGTCCCTGGCTCTGTGCCAACTGCTTGCCTGAAAATGTCAAGACCTCAGCAACCTATTTGCCGCTCCTGAAACTGGACCGTAATTGAGGCTAGTTTACTGGGTTTGCAGTTGTGAAACAGCACCTGCCTTTGACTCAGCAGTAGGTGCATGCTGTGGGAAGTAAGGGGATTATGGACCACATGGGAATTAATGCATGGCAGAAAGGCTATATGAAGGTTACAGAAAGAAAGTTACAATGGACAGAAAAGAGAAGTCAGAGTTCTTAAGGTAACTCCTGGTGTCTGACGATGATGTTGCTGACAGTGCAAGAGTGGGTGGCAGCAAAAGCTGGGGCATATGGCATGCTGAGGTTGGAATGTTATGTCTTCTGATTAGCACCTCTGGTGATTCTTTTGGATTATCTGTCATTGATTGGGATCTGTTACCTCAGGCTATATGCAGCATAACTTCAAGATACAATTGAACTTCCCCTGTACAAAGAGAGGTGGTTCAATTTGTCAGTTTACCTAAGGATTCCAATTATTCAGTGTAAGTGACTGTAGCTAAAGAGGCTTCATTAATACAGTATGTGTAGCAGCTACTGCCACAAATCACAAAACAAGATTCACCTGTATTCAAGATGAAAAAGATCCTGGATTGCACCCAACTTCATTGTCACAGTCGCACTATTAGATAATAATTGTCATGGGCATCCTCTTCAGACTATCGAGGAGAATTCTGTGTGTCTATTTGTAAGCACACACATGTATGTCAGAGTGAAGAGTCAGATAGTAAATACTTGGCAGAGAGCAAAAATTAAGATACTGAATATCATATCAGATGTTAGGCTTCTAATTCTTGCCATATAACATTTGCTTATTTAAGTATATGGCTGGCATTATCAATACTAATTCAGATATCTACAGAATCCTCTTAGCTTCCTTAATTTGGTGTCCAATAGCCTATTGCATCAAACAGGCAGGAAGACAAACAATCAGGGAGGGAAAAATAAAGAGACTATTAGAAAACACCCCAGCAAGAGTACGGAAAGAACTATTAATTCCTCTCTCTTAGTGAGAAAGGCACTTAGTCACAATCAGAGACAATTCTGCATGTACCGCCATAGACAAACTTGGGTCTCAGACACGTGTGTTGTTTAAGGGTTGCATTTCTGAAGATAAGCTTCTCAAGAGGGTCTAACACATGATGTGACCTGTGTGATGTGACTATCAGACAGACTTTGTGATGTATGGAAAAGCACCTTATTCCTGCTGCAGAAAATAGTCTCTCCTCTATGGCATGTAACAAATGTCCTACTCAAATGCTATGAGAAAACACTCAGGCCCCAGAACGCTGCCTTGAACCTTTTTTGTTATTTTTATTACCCTATTTTTATATTCCGATTAGAATGTAAGCCACATAAAGGCATTATTTAGTCTGCCTTATCTGTTAGATCTCCACACCTAGAATATCTGGCATATAAATTATACTGAATGCATGCATGAATTAGTGGAACTGTGATCATCTATTCCACATTAACTATTTGTTCTTCTTTCCAAGTTCTGTTCCTATTATGTTATACAAGGGCATCATACCTTACATGGCATGGATCATTATAACACCATAAATAAATGAAATAGAAAAGTTTTTCAATTTTTATACCTACAAATCAGCATCTGTCTACACACCAGTCGTCAGACTGGTGGTTAATAACCACAGCTATAGACTTGTGGTTTTCAACCCTTTTATGCTTGAGGACTGGCACTGATCCATAGACTAGTGATCAAAAACTACTGAAATAAGATATCCATGAGTATGATCAGAAACAAAAACTAATTTTCTTTTGAGGAGAGTGCGACAAGATCCTATCATTCCTGAAAAATAATATTTTAGCATTATGAGAGCTAAGAAAATGTAAAGTCAATGTAAACTTGGACAATGTAATTAAACTACATCCTTTACCTAGTGAACTGCTCTTAGATGACAGATGGGATGGATAATGATTCAGAGTCTAGCCAGGGATAAATGGTGCATACCTGGATACTAGTCAATATATCTTCCCTGGCTGGAGCCCCACCCTTCTTCTGTCCAAGGGATACTGAACAGAGCCCAACAACTCAGACAGGACCATTGCTCACTGTTACTATGCTGGTGCTGATACAAAATTTGTCTTTGAGGACCTGGAGAAAACTATTTTTACTGCATATTTTATTGAATCACCATGAGATACAGTTACAAAGCTTTCATGTTTGAGTTTCCGTCATATAATGATCGAATATCCATCCCTCCACCAGTGCACATATTCTACCACCAATGTCCCTAGTATCCCCCCACATCCCAACCCTGCCCCTGTCTCTATGGCAGACAATTTCCCCCATACTCTCTCTCTACTTTGGGGCCTTATGGTTAGCAATACAGAAACTGAGAGGCTATCACATTTGGTCCTTTATCTACTTTCAGCATACATCTCCCATTCCGAACTATCTCTCCAGCCATCATTGACTCCCTTCTCTATTCCAGCTGACTTATTATGAGGGTGCAAAAAAGCACAGTAGAAATGACATCTGCACCTGTATGTTCATTGCAGCACTGTTCACAATAGCCAGAATCTGGAAACAACCCGAGTGCTCGAGAACAGACAACTGGTTAAAGAAACTTTGGTACATCTACACAATAGAATACTATGCAGCTGTTAGGAAAGAGAAAAATTATTAACCTTGTCATAGTCCTCCTACAAGCTCAGGTTTCCCCCTTTCCATTCCCTCTGATGATGCACTGACTGGGAGGTGGGGGGCAGGGGTGACATACATACTTGGTTGTGGTGCCAACACATTTGGTGCTTGCTAAAGGTGTCAGGGTTGCACCCCTTTAGTTGAAGAGCTGGTGCATAGCAGGCTTGTGATGTGATTAAAAATTGTTTGTGGTGCCAAGTATCACAGAGATGATGGTTCCTTGGCACAGACAAAGAGCAGCCAGTATCACACTTTGCACATGTAGTGACACTGGCATTCAAAATCATGGGCTCACTTTGCAAGGCAAGTACTTTAGCCAATGAGCTGTCTTGCATATGCCAGAATCTCGGACTTTGTCTGCAAAATTCATTGCTGAAATAGTCCATAAAAAGAAGGTTGTCTATTCTTTGTAACATCAGATTTAAACCAGTCAGTCCCCAAAAGACTTAAGAGAGCACTGAACATGTCTAAAGCATCTGCCATTTTACTCTTCTTTCTTCCAGTTATGTCAAAGTCTCTGAACCTACCACCACCACTTTCTTCAGTCAGAACACTGTCTCCCTGAGCTTTAAAGCCAAAAGGGCTTCTACCCAGAAAAGCAGTGCTCCACTGTTACCAGACGGGGAGCCCCCAATTTCAAGAAAACTGACATATCCTTGGAGGCTGAAAATAAGCCTGAAAATGAAAACTCACACACAGCAAAAGATGCAGCCTTGCCCCTTAGAGACCCAACTGAAACATCCTGATCCATATCAGCAGATTTTTAAGAGTTATCTGTCTGTCTTCTATTTAATCCCCATTTCCTTACCCCACTGCATCTGCAAATCAGCTCTGAAAATTTATTCAGCTTGAGGGAGGGGGGCGGGAAACCTGCCTTTTAATATACTCCACTTTCTGCTTCAATAATTAGTATTTTAAATAAAAGGAAACTGGATACAGGAGGGTATGCCAAGTGAATCTAAAATTTTTCCCCTAAAACATATAGCTAGTTCCCAGACCAGTGTTGAAGCCAATCACAAAACTGGAAAAGAGTACAGTACAGTTTGGAACAAAAGAAAGTTAAAGAAAGGAAGAGAATAAGGTTATGGAGTAAAGCTAGGTACATCTTCCCAGACCGGAAATCACTAAGGTCCTCTTCTTCTGTTGCCCCAGTAATACTCAAATGGGTGTTTCCCATGCTGGTGGTCAACTCCTAGGAATAGTTTCCACAATTCATTGCCTTCCTTTACTCCCTTCTATTCCCATAGGCTTTATTAGCACCACCCTAGAAATATCAGACCCTTGTCTCATCCCTAATCAACATTTGGTCACTGCTATAGGATCACATAGAAAAAGTTCTATTCAGAGATATATTACAGGGGATAAGACGCTTGTTTTGTATATAGCCAACCCAGATTCTAGTCCTGGTACCACATATAGTACCCTAATATCGCCAGGAGTTAAGTCTGAGGATAGAGATAAGATTAGTACTGTCAAGGTGTGGCCTAAACACCCCAGAAAGAGATATTTCCTCCTAGCAAGCTCTCTCTACATGGGGATATCATGGGGTACACAAGAGGTGAGACTGGGACAATGGATCAGTCTCTAGTGACCTATGCTCTGAATTAGCCAAGAATTCCAATGACTGAGTGTGAGGTCACTGGAGGAATAAAAGCCACTTCCTCCTTTCTCCTTACTACTACTATTACCTCATACCAGCCCATTTCCATATGATAAACTTATCATTTCGATGTGACAAAGAGATGCAGAGGCGCAGTACTTAGAGAGATGTTTCTGGGTACTCAGAACACATCTCTTAACAAATACACACTGATATGCCATAGTGTGAGGGGAGCCATTGGGCTTTTGGTGGATTTTGTATCTTCACACTTAGGCAATTCAAATTAAAGTCTGGTAGAAGGCAAGTAAATGGGCTATTGTAATGAAGTGATAGTGTTCTGAGGGAGAATGGCAGAGTCCCCATGGGTATACAATGGAGGATCTCCTAAGCCAGACTAAAGGTAGGCAAGGGTGGCAAATGGGAACAGTTCAAAAAGTCTCCCTTGAAAACAACCTGAGTGCCCGAGAACAGATGACTGGTTAAAGAAACTTTAGTAGATCTACACAGTATTAGGAAAGATAAGTCATGAAATTTGTTTATAAGTGGATGGACATGGAGAGTATCATGCTAAGTGAAATGAGTCAGAAAGAGAGGAACACAGAATGACTGCTGCACTCATTTGTTTAATATAAAGTAACAATATGAGAATAACACCCAAGGCAATAGGGGCAAGGGCCAGGAAGATTACTCCACAGTTGGAATCCTGCCTCATGAGCTGGAGGAGAAGGCAGCTGGAATAGAGAAGTGATCACTAAGTCAATGAAGGTTGGCAGAATCGCTTGGGATGGGAGATGTGTGCTGAAAGTAGATAAAGTACCAAACATAATGGCTGCTCAGTATCTGTATTGCAAATCAAAATGCCCCAAAACTGAGAGACAGTAAGAGGGAAATTGTCTACCACTGAGGCAGGGGGAGGGGTAGATGGCCATTGGTGATGGAAAATGTACTCTGGTGAAGGGATGGATGTTCGATCATTGTATGACTGAAACTCAAACATGAAAGCTTTGAAACTGTATCTCATGATGATTCAATAAAAAAACACAAAGGGCTGGAGCAATAGCACAGCGGGTAGGGCGTTTACCTTGCATGCAGCTGACCCGGGTTCGATTCCCAGCATCACATATGGTCCAACAAGCACCACAAGGAGTAATTCTTGAGTGCAGAGCCAGGAGTAACCCCTGTACATCGCTGGGTGTGACTCCCTGCCCCCCAAAAAAGAAATTACCCCTTAAAAAACCATAAAAAGTCTCCCTTGGAAAGTGATAACAAAACAGTCCAAAGCATAAGTAGGAGCAGAAGGAAGAGCACCTCAGTAGAGGGAACACATGTGAAACTGCCTGGAGGCCGGCAGGCCAAGTGACTCTAACTGTGGGACAAGCAGCCTGGCTACATCATACCATACCTCTAAATTCAGTTTAAGAGTAGGAAGGAACACTCAAGGCAGGGAAAATGACCTAGTCAGTTCAGTTCGGGCTGAGAGAGAGTTCAACAGAGCGGGTGTATGAACCACATCCTAAATACCTACTTAGCGGGTAGTTCTGCCCTGAGAAGAGCCTGGTCCCTAACCATGGATTAGAGACTATTATGCTCACAAGAAATAAGGAGAGAGTAAGCAGAGGGAAAAGGCTATAAAACATGTCTTTAGGGTAATACATATTTTGTAATTAGTGACCATGTAAGAGTTGTCTGAGGCTTGGAATGTTCATAGTCCAATTCCAATCTTCCCCATAAATGTTGCAGTGTGTATTCTTTTTTTGATTTTTTTTTATTTTTGGGTCACATCAAGTGATGCTCAGGGGTTACTCCTGGCTCTGCACTCAGTAATTACTCCTTGCGGTGCTTGGGGGACCATATGGGATGCTGGGAATCGAACCTAGGTTGGCAGCGTGAAAGGCAAATACCCTACCTGCTGCGCTATCACTCCAGCCCCCAGTGTGTATTCTTTAAAAGTAACTTTCCCTTTCAGCTGTTCAGTGGTTTTTGAAGTTCTATTCTTCAATATGGCATAGTGAAAAAAGGAGACTAGCAAAAACCCAGTCCAGCAGTGTCTTATTGTTAATCCAGGTATCCAACTGGGTACCTTAAAAGAGCTTGTAGTTCCCATCAACACCCTCTGGCCAGGCAAAGGACTGTGTAACTCTGGAACAAACCCCAAGTGTCATTGACCCTCCACACAGGACACATCAGAAACACAACAGAGTTACTATTAGAACTTCCATTGAAGAAGCAACCTTTGGCATCTCCTTACCACAATTCAGGAGAGTGAGAAAATGAAGACAAGAGAGGTGAGTCCCCCAACTGAGACTGGGGGAGGACTCTGGAGAGAGGAGGCTGCCTCCAGAAACAAACTTCAGTGGAAAGATAAGGAGTTGAAAGGAATGGAGACAGAGGAGAAAGGACAGGAGACACGGGAAGGGAGAGAGAACAAATAGAGAGGGAGGCTGAGAGGGAGGGGTCAGATGAAGGAAAGCTTCAGGAAGAAAGAAAAAGAGAGAGGGAAAATAAAAAGACGGGGCACTGCTCGGTGTACTGCAGGGACAGTGTGGGGTAGGGTCCAATAGGGGGAGTGGGACTGCCAATGGGCCTGGACACTGAAAGCTAATACATAGGGACAAGGGAGGGAAGCAGCCCATCCTTTTTGTCTTCCTCGTTCATTCAGGGTTTTTGGTGACTAGGAAGGACTTGGTCCCCTGGCCTCCTCTGGAGCTTGCAAAGGCTGCTCTGTTCCTGTGTGCCAGGTGTGCCTGCCCTGCCACAAACAGCTGTCCCTTCCCTAGTCCATCTGGGAACAGTGTGGGTAAAGGGGGCACCTGAGACTTAGAGTAGGTAGACCAAGCTCACTGCCTGCCCTCAGCCTTTTCCATCCCCAATCCCAGACCAGAAAGAAGCTGCCAGCTTGAGACTATCCCGTAGCTCTGCCTAAACCTTGTCAGATCTTCCCCGCTCTGATCAAAATCCTTTAGATTTCAGAGTTCAACCTCAGCTTGGTTACAGGCTAAAAGGGAAGCCAAGGGGGAGGGGGGTGCAGGGCAGCCTGCAAGTGACAGATAGGTAGAAACTGGACCGGGTGCTTGGGCCCACCATGTCAAGCTGCAGGGGCTTCAGCCCAAGCTCCTGCTGCACACCGTACACAGACAGATATGCTCTGAACCCCACTTCAACTGCAAGGGACTGTGCCTTTAAATTGCTGCTTTCAGAGGGTGCATCTGGGGGGAGGTGGAAGGGAGGGAAACATCTTCCTACCAGTCTCCCTCCTCCCTCCCTTCCAAGACTCTCTAGGGTTTGGCGAGTGATTGCTGCCCAAAGAGAATCTTTTTTTAGCTCCTGCAAGCAAGTCGAAGCCCCCCAGAGTCCAAGGCAAGCCCACACAGGAGCCGGAGCTGAACAAGAGGCGAACAGGAGCCAGAGCCCGTAGGGCTATCTATGTCGTATCATTTTCAGGAGAAGAGTTCTGGCCCCGAACGGGTGACACGGGGCAGGAAGAGAAGCAGGAGAGGAGAGAGCACACAACTCCTCACCCAGCCCTCTGCCTCACTGAGAGCAGCCCCAGTTGAAGGCAGACTCCATCCGCGGGGCATCTCACCCCGGATATCTCCTCACCTTGACAGCCAGACTGAGAAAGGGCGCCAGGGTCCCTACGGAATGACAACTCTCCTTTCTGCCACCCTCGCCTTTCTTCTCCTCTGGACTCTGCCAGGGCAGGTCCTCCTCAGGTGAGCAGACTTGGGGTGCGGTGGTGGTGCATGCAGACACTAGCAGGGGCAGCAATGGGGGTGCTGGCATTGTTTCCCTCTAAGGTTGCAAAAAAGCCTATGAAGAGTTCCCTACTTACCTAGGGGGTAAGACACACCCTACCCCCAACTGGAGCCCTGGGGCCTTTCCAAAGTGAGAGGAAGGGGAATTTTCTACATGGGTGGGAGCTGTGTGGCATCTCGGGAGCTGCATCCCTGAAAGGAGTCTACTGTGTGCCCTGCCATTCAACTTAATCTTCATACCCACTGGAGCACACCCCACGCAGATGCCTAAAACTCACACCTGACACCTATATGTCACACACCTACCCCAGCGACTGCAAGAGACAGAGGTTTTCCCCCAAACCACATGCGATCAGGGTGGGTTTAAGGAACTTTGGCTCTCTGCTACTGACCTGCTTGACACAGCTGCTTGTCTCTCCTGGAGGGGCACTGAGTGACAGTCATTTGCTCAACTTGGGGGGCAAGACATGTCTTGAGGTCCCTAGAAATTTCCCTTCCACCATTCCTAGTTTCTCATGAGATCAGAATCCAGCTAGATGGACAGGGCGAGCTGAGAAGGAATGATGATAATGGCTTGGGATGAACTGATAGTAAGAGTGACTCCCAACACAGGCAGTTTGGGCGAGTGTAAATCTCTTTACTCCTCCTAATACAAGGAGCACACCAGGAGTACTTCTTCTAAGAGGCCTAAAGAGTGAATCACAGTCCAAACTGAACTGGCAGCTGAGCTACCTAATGAAAGGAAGGGTGCAGGCTGAAGGGAGTCCTCCATCTGAGACTGGGGGAGGACTATGGAGAGAGGAGGCTGCCTCCAGAAACAAACTTCAGTGGAAGCATTCCCACTGGTGTTTGGAGGACAGCATGGCCACAAGACCAAGCTCCTTCACTGTACACGTGGAAACAGAGACCCCGAAGGCAGGAAGGAGACCCCTGCCCAAGGTCATTCAGATACAACATCCGAGTTCTCCATCCACCTCCACTCAGTATCTGAACTTGGGGATGAGACCGTCAACTCTGGAAACTTCTGGGCCATATTTTGGGTGTGTTTGCTGCAATGAAAGGGGAAATCAGGGGTTACATACTCTTCTCTCAGTGCCACAGAGAAGGGGGCCCTATATGAGGGTGGATTTTGCAGGGCTTGAAACCCAAGATGTCTGAGTCCATAGCCTGTCCCAGAGTCCTGCAGAAAATATGACCTGAGAGTGGGCTTGGGGATTGTGGCAAAGATGAGGCTATACCATGGACAGAGCCACAGTGCCTCCCAGTAGAGGCAGATGGCAGGTGGCCAACAGCACCATGTAGCAAGGGCAGTCTGTGGGAAATCGCTCTTCCACTTGCTCCAGACCCTCAAGTTTGAACAGACTGCTTAGGCCACATGATCCGGCAACCACTGCTAAGGGCCAGTGTAGCCTCTGGTGCCAGGGCAAGGGCTTCCTCCTGCTGAAACATTAAGAGGGCAGGACTCTCGCACGTAGGATGAGGCTGCCACTGACTTTGTTCCACTTTTTCTCCCTGGCATCCCACCCAGAACAACTTGCATCACCCAGTTTTGCACTTGCAGGGTAGCTCCCAAGCAGGGCTTAGGAGGCCCAGGGAACACACCCGGCAATACTCAGGCCAATGCTTGGGCCTGGCAATACTGAGGGAAAACAGGGTAGTCTCAGAGATGTTTGAGTCACCACTTAGTGGTATGGTACTGGGACACAGGAGTCAGGAGCCACACTTCGTGGTACTGGGGTGCCATGAAGTGCTAGGGTTTGAATGATGGTTTTAGCACATTCCAAGCATGTACCCCTCATCACTGCAGTCCCTTTCACCCACCAGCCCTGAAACACGCGATTTTCAAGTCGGCAACTCTTTGTTAAAATCTTGGTGTTTCATTTACTAGATCTCAGTCTCCTCATTTGTATAATGGGGTTAGCTGAGCAAGTTGTGTGAAACCAAGTTAGCTAAGGTAAGGAAAGTATTGCACACAATGCCTTAGTTGTCTATTGTTTTGTTGGCTGATGGCTGGTGGAGGGATCTACTGGAAAAGAGAGGTTAGCTAGGAAAACTGACCAAAATGTTTTGCATGTGGTAGCACTGGGTGCATGTGAGAGCCCTGACAATGCAGATTATGCAATTTTTGACCTTCTTACTAGCAAGAACTACCCACAAACAGTCAGGAGTAACCTATGAGAACCACTGGGTGTGGACCAAAACAAAACAACAAAAAGTAGGGCTTCACTCATTGAGAATTCGACCAGAATGGTATCAGCTATTACCTCCCAGTACGACAGTACAGAAAGAGGGCAGTAAAGAAGCTAGCTCAAGCATCTTGCATGGTGGCAATGGCAGGTTGGAACTAGAGACACAAGACCCAACCAGGAGTTCGGCTTGAATTTGTCTTTTTATTTTTATTGAATCACTGTGAGATAGTTACAAGCTTTCATGTTTGGGTTACAATCTCACAATGATCAAACACCCATCCTTCCACCAGTGCACATTCCCCACCACCAATATCCCGGGTATAGACCCCCTTTCCCACCCTTCCCCTGCCTCTATGGCAGACAATATTCCCTATACCCTCTCTCTACTTTTGGGCATCATGGCTTGCAACACAGACACTGAGAGGTCATCATGTTTGGTCCATTATCTACTTTCGGCAAGCATCTCCCATCCCAACTGGTTCCTCCAGTCATCATTTTCTTAGTGACCCCTTCTCTTTTCTATCTGCCTTCTCCCCTCGGCTCATGAAGCAGTCTTCCAGCTATGGGGCAATCTCCTGCCCCTTGTCTCTACTGTCCTTGGGTGTCAGCCTCATGTGATGTTATTGAATTTAAGTATTAAGCCTCACCTCTGTCCAGCTCTTAGTCCCTTGTGCGTCTGCTGACTGATAAGCAAATAAACAGACTTGGAGAATGGACTTCTTTACTCTTAGAGGAAACCTCGTCAGGGGTTGCTGGTCTTTATATACTCTGCCCTTTTCTCAAAGTCCAAATATTAGGGGCAAAAGGATTCAAGTTGAACTTCTCGTCATGGCCATCATACTGGGAGGCTTTACATGTTCCTATAGCCCAGTTTCCTCCACCCTTTTTGCCAAAGTAAGTTCATCAGCCTTCAGCTGCCATGGCTCTGAACAGAGGACCAGCTCCAGACATTTCTTCCTGCTGCCACAGTTGCCAGAAGCCAAGTATCTTTTTTCAGAAGCTGGCTCATAGATCCTTAGCTGACAAGCATGGAAGCTACACAACTAAAACCAATCCTCAGGATGACAAGCTGTCCTTGAGCCCTTTCCATACTTCGGGAGGCCAGAATGGCAAAACCAGTGAGTTGCGACTTTTCCTTGCATGCTTTCAAAGCACCTTCAGAAGGAGAACACTGACTGGAGTCCCAGCTTTGGGTTGGAGTGCTGACTGTATTACTTTGCTAGCTCTGAAACTTTTGGGAGCCACTTCAGTAGAAACCACTCTTCTACAAAAATGGAAATAATGGCCCACCTCCTGAGAATTGTGAAGGTAAAAACACTTTGCTAGGACTAACTGCTGGGCTGCCATGTTGCCTTATGGTTGTTTTTGTTCTCCTCATTTTGCAAACAGGCACCCAGAGACCCATCTTTTTCTGTCCTCCTGTCTGATGGAAAATGTAACCAGAAGTGTGGGGGGAAGGGAAGGAGAGGTTCTATGATAAATGCAGAAGGCAACTGGCCTCAGATTTCTTCATCTCTCCTCTTCAGGGTGGCCTTGGCAAAAGAGGAAGTCAAATCTGGGACCACAGGTTCCCAGTCCATGTCCCCCTCTGATTTCCTAGATAAGCTTATGGGGCGAACATCTGGATATGATGCCAGGATTCGACCCAATTTTAAAGGTAAGAAACATGCATCCTAAAAAAGATATCCCCCTGGGGGGCTGGAATGATAGCACAGTGGGTAAGGCGTTTGCCTTGCACGCAGGCGACCCGGGTTCGATTCCCAGCATCCCATATGGTCCTCTGGCACCGCCAGGAGTAATTCCTGAGTGCAGAGCCAGGAGTGACCCCTGTGCACCTCCGGGTGTGACCCAAAAAGCAAAAAAAAAAAAAGATATCCCCCTCCCCATTCCTTCAGAGGATACACTACTGAGTCAGTTCCCATCATTTGCCCAAAGAAAAGGAGACTGGAGGAATAGGATAGTCTCACAACTAAGAAAATGTCTCCCCTTCCTATTGCTCATGGATCAGTGTAACTCGTCCTGTCCTCTCCCAGCAATGTCCTGGCCTCAAGCTCAGGGAGAAATCCTAGAACCTACTCCTATGTAGAATGCCCTGCCAAGAAGGCTGTGCTTTGGTACTCTTAGGTCCACCTGTGAACGTGACCTGCAACATCTTCATCAATAGTTTCGGCTCTGTCACCGAGACTACCATGGTAAGATGGCTCCTTATTTCCTATTTCCCTTCTAGCATGAATGGGAGAAGCTCACTGGCAAGCCTTGTATCCCTCTGCAGTTCTCTGTCAGTTTTGTGGTCATGGCTAAAACCATGGGATGTCTTAAGTTGGTCATTGGGGTGAATGGGTGCAGAACACAGGCTTTGGAATCAGTAAAGCCTGCGTTTCCATCCACATCAAATAGTTGAGTAAAGTGCATCAGGTTACTTAAATCTCTGCTTCAAGTTGCCTCATCTACAAAACAGGGGTCATCGTAATGACTCCCTTCTCACTGGGTTGGTGTGAGATTGAAAGATTCATTATGGTGAAAATTTTAAGTAAGATAATTCATGGAAAGAAGACACTTAACAGAGAGACTGGCACACAATAGGTGCTTAGTAAGTACCCATTGCCATATCCTCCCCAAAGTAGACTCCTTTTCCACTAGAAAATGCCTAATGCCTCTGAAAAGTGCTCCAGGTATTTCCATAGCACTCCTGCTTTGTAGGTTTGCCATGTCCCTTTCTGGGCATTGTCTCTCAAAGGCTTATCTTTATAACCCCCCCAGGACTACCGGGTCAACGTCTTCTTGCGTCAGCAGTGGAATGACCCCCGCTTGGCCTACCAGGAATATCCTGATGACTCACTAGACCTTGATCCTTCTATGCTGGACTCTATCTGGAAGCCAGACTTGTTCTTTGCTAATGAGAAAGGGGCCAACTTCCATGAGGTGACCACAGACAACAAGTTACTGCGCATATTTAAGAACGGGAATGTGCTCTACAGCATCAGGTGCACCTGCTGGTTAGCCAGAAGGATCTGGGTCCGGGAAGCCCGATGGAGGTTGAAGGGTGGGAAGAGGGTCTCCTGTGCTGTGGTGGATCCTTTAAGCCAATATTACTTCTTTCTTACTGTCCGTGTTAGGCTGACCCTCATTTTGTCTTGCCCAATGGACCTCAAGAACTTCCCCATGGACATCCAGACATGCACAATGCAGCTGGAGAGTTGTAAGTGTTATTAAAGTCACTGAGTAAGGCGTGGGACACAAGCCAGTGACCCCTACCTACAGGATATTCCAACCAATAGAGGGGAGGGACTTCTCTAAGCATGCACAGTCAGAAGCCTAGATGTCAAGACTTGTTAATACCCCAACCCACTATGTTGTCCCGTCCCTACACTATTTGCTACCTGGTTGTTCCACAGGGCTAGAGAATGGGAAAATACCAGCATTACATACAAATGTGCCTACACTGATTGGTGTGGGTTTGAAGGATAATTTAAGGGACACCTCCTCTACCCAAAGATGTTTCTTCTCACAGTGGCTGAAGTTGTTGTCTCTTTACTCCCTCTGAGTTAAGACAAATGCCTGCAAATGTGCTAGAGTTGGCATGGAGGGTTTACTCTTCAAATCCCTATTCCTCATGAGTGCAGATGACTTTTGTAAGGAAGATGATGACAACATTTGTAGATAAAGGACTGTTCGGGATAGGTCAGTCATAGGCTACAATATAGCATGGGTACAACCTACAGAGACTGCTCATTTTGATAAGGCCAAACCATCAGTTCTGTCAGGCATTCCCAAACTGATTCGGCCTACTGCACCCTTTTCAGAAAAAAATATCACTCAGTGTCCAGCCACTTTCTTTAAGTGAACAGAGTGCCGCCTAATTGCTCTTGAAGTTACTAACACCACCTGGATTAGTACAGTACCCCTCAGGGTGGTGACATAACCCACTGACATGCCTTTTTTTTACCACCTCCTGAGTGAGGTAAGACTTTGAGACCAGGAGACATCCACGTAGTTCTCAGAGAAAAGGACTTGTCAAGCTTTACCCAGCATTCAGTAAATGATGGATATGATGTGTCCTGTGTGGTCAGCTCTTTAGAATCCATATACCACTTTCATAACCCAGGCCCTGACTAGATTCCCGTTACCTTTCACAACTCTGAAAAGTAGGTGAAACATTCTGCAAAAGGGAAAGAGACCTGCCCAAAGTCACATAGATACTCTTGGTTAACATCTGTGAGCTTCATTGTTTCCGCTCCCATTTTTAATCATTGTGTGATTATGGTCATGTATGCGGTAGAAGCCTTTATGAACTGCTGGCAATCTGAGAGCAACTTGGTAAATTTAGAAATTAGCTCTCAATTTGTCCCAGTTGAGGGGCCCTATCAGAAGCTGTTGTGTGCACATTGTTCCAGACATTACATAAACAGCTTTCTCCTCTCTGGAAGGAGGTGACAGGAGCCCTGGCATTGAGGCTAGCTCAGTTCAAAACATGTGGCCAGTACACATGCTTTACTCCTCTGGGATTGAGACATGGCAGGAGGATCGCAGAATGGTTTCTTGACATCTTTCCAACCATTCTGCCCTGCTTTCTAGGTCTACCTATGAATCTCTATTAAGACCTTTTTAAAGCTTAGGAGCTAGACAATAGAGGAGTCTGGAATCTTTCTGATTATCCTAACCCATTTAGGATAGGCCCTGGAGAGAATTAACCAAGTGCCTCTTCAGAAAGGTTTCCCTTCTAAAATGAGCACGAAGTTCCTAAAACCCAAGCCTAATACCTCACCTTTTTTCCCCTGCCAGTTCCAACTCTCATTCTACCCTCACCCAATGCCCACACTCGGTAGCTCTCTGTTATCTTTGTGCCTTTCAGTTGGTTACACCATGAACGACCTTGTTTTTGAGTGGCTAGAAGATGCTCCTGCTGTCCAGGTGGCTGAGGGCCTCACTCTGCCCCAGTTTATCTTGCGAGAGGAGAAAGATCTAGACTACTGTACCAAGCACTACAATACAGGTAAAACCCCAAGATTTTTAATGGCTCTAGCCAAAGGAGGGTCTCTGGATGACAGGAATGTGGGCAAGGCATCCAGAATCTGCTGAAGGTCCAATCTGTGTTAGACATGGTTCCATGTGCTTCAGATGCCATATCTCACTATGCTAGGGATGACACCAGCCATTTATTTCGGAAAACTGAGGTCCTGTGAAGTTAAATCAATTTTCCAGTCACACACTAGAAAATGGCTGATTTAGAATTCAAGTATAAATCTGCCTAAATGCACAGCCTAAACTCTAGTCCCTATTACAAGCCGTGAAGCAAGCAGAAATGTGCCAATGCATGGCAAGACCTTTCCTAAGAAATCTACATCTAGAAGGGAAATCTACATCTGAGAGTTGTCGATGGTTGCACTGGGCCAGGAGGGAGCACATCAGGGCACTGGTTAGCTTACCCCTCATACCACTGCCACCACTGCCCTACTCCTACTTCCATGACTGGCTTGTTTTCCCAGATGTGAAAATATGGGCCTCCCTAAAGGGCAGAGAGGCTACTTTTTCAGACTGAGCACCTGAAATCTGCCACATCCCTAAAAGCGGCTGTTTCCTCTCCCCTGACAATTTGGCTGTAAAGAGGTATGATTCTGACAGGAGGAGGGAGACTGATTTCCTTCCACAGTGTGCTTATATGCTATGGGTGCCATCCAATGAATATATGTGCTCACACATATGGGTTAATGTGGGATGAGGAATAGACCACTGGATTTAGAAAATGCCAGTGAGTAGGGAAATTGTTCTAACCTATTTGGGAGAAAAAAGCTGGCAATTGTATATAGGTCAGTGGTTTTCAAACTTTGGTATACATTATATTCCCCTTGGGAGTCTATTAAAATATTGATTCCTGAGCTCCAACTCTCAGAGGTTTGGGTTGTATGTACTTGGAATAATACCCCAAAATCTTCGTTTAAACAAAATGATCATTCTTATACAGATGCTTCAGAAGACATATTTTGAGGAACTTTAGTCTCGAGGATATATTTTCCCTACTAGGAATTTCACTTTTTGGAAGGGAAATTATAAGGAACTATTTCAAAATAATATTGACTTTATATCCCATGAGACCACACGGTTCACCATTTATACCAGCAACCACTTGGAAGTATTCTGAATATACAACAATAGGGTAGAAAATAACAAAACTAAATGGTACATCTGCTTGATGGAATATTAGTCAGACATTTACAAGAATGCTTACGAAATGTTTATATCAACATGGGGAATTATAAATGGGAAAGGCTGAGATTCAAAGTTGTGGTAAGAAAGAAACAAAACCAACTGTGTTTAAAAATTCTGGACAGAAACAGCACTACATGTTTCTAAAGTAGTATGATAGAACAAGAATTTGGGATTTCTAAATCTACCATTTACTATCTCTTCAAGCTTCTTTATCCGTATGAGCAAAATGAGAAATAATTATATCTTCCCCCAAAAGCTACTATGAAACTTAAATAAGATAAATCACATAAAGTAAGCAGCATTTAAAAGAAACTGGTAAGTCTGAGTTTATGAATATTACACACTTGTTTGGTATTTTTCACTGTACTAAGCAAGCATATATTTTTAACTTACCACAAAGTCACTATTACCTTCTGGAAAAAAAAGGAATGAAGGAAAGAAAACATAAAAATAGAGGCCAAAGAGATAATACAGTGAGTAAGACACTGGCCTTGCACACCACTGACCCAGATTTGATCCCCAGTATCCCATATAGTCTGCCAAGAAGCACCAGAAGTGACCCCTAAGTGAAGAGCAAGGAGTAAGCCCTGAGCAGCCCCAGGCATGGCTCAAAAAAAAAAAACAATAAAAAATGGATACCTAACAAAGACATACCAAGAAGACCAGGGTGGGGTGAGGTGAGATGGATCCAGGGAACAGTAGGAGATCACAGCATCATACAGCATATTGAATCATACAGCATACTGAAGCCATCAGCCATTGCTAAAATAACTAGCCTGAAAAAAACAAATAGGCTTAGTAAGTGCAAATCTATACCTGAATATTGTAACAATACACACATCCTGATTTTTACTTTGGTTATCCTAACCCTCAGAGCTTCAGGGAAAAGCTCTGAGTTGGTGTTTTCTTTGCATTGGGGAATAGAAAACAGGGTAATGTAAAAATGGCTGGCTTAAGAGGCAGAACATTGGTACGTGTATCTAGGGCCAATACAATTGTTTGGCGGTTGGAGTGTGGGAATAGAATGGTGCTTCCTGATTCTCTATGAAAACGCAGTGCTCTCACTGTCCACAAAACTGGTCTCTGTTGGATATTGTTTACAGATGTTTGCTATCCAGCAATTCTCACTTGCTTAAGACACAGGGAGTATTTATTTCAGTGAATTGTTGTTTCAGAGGGCTTCAAGGGTAACAGTAAGCTCAAGCAAGGCTGCTAAGATTTGAGTCAGTCTAAGTTCATTGCTTTGTTAACAATGATAATAATAGTACCAGCTACCTATGTGCTCAACACCTCAAACGCATGATCTCATTCAATTCCTACAATAGCGCATTGATGGAGTCCATATTATTATTCTGTTCTTCAGGCAAGAAAAGTGAAGCTCAAAAAGTTTGGGCTTTTTCCCTCAGGACAGAGTAAGTGGAAAGTTCAGGATTCAAACCCAGGCAGTCAGGATCTTGAGTCCTCTTAATCCACTTGTGCTGTCCTGTGAAAGAATTCATACTGGAAACCCAAGTATTGGGAACAAGAGATCAAGTCTTTGAAGGTTTGCTGACAGCTTCCTCAGAACCTATGTCGGTTATTCCTTGGGGCCTATTAATTAACCTAACACTATTTTTGTAATTGATTTTTCACTGATTGACAGTATACATGGGAGCTTTTCAATCTTTGTTTATTTGTTTTGTGTTTGGTTTTGTTCTGGTATGAGGAATTGAACCCAGAGTCTCACAAAGCAAGGTGAGTGCTCTACCACGTAGTCACACCCCAGGCTTTGGAGTCATTTTGAAATACTTATTCACTGGCCCAGCTGAGGTGCCCAAAAGCTGACCCAGAGAGGTGGGACTGAAGCCTCTCAAATGGAATGGCAAACTGTGGACCCAGAGTTTGATACTTCCTCTCTTTCTTTGTAGGAAAATTTACCTGCATTGAGGTAAAGTTTCATCTGGAACGTCAGATGGGCTACTATCTGATTCAGATGTATATTCCCAGTCTACTCATCGTCATCTTGTCCTGGGTCTCCTTCTGGATCAACATGGATGCTGCACCCGCCCGTGTTGGCCTAGGCATCACCACAGTTCTCACCATGACAACTCAAAGCTCTGGTTCTCGGGCCTCTTTGCCTAAGGTGAAGAGATGTAGAAGGGAATTTATTTTCCATAGTGTTTCCTATTTCCCATTCATATTCTGCTCCTCCCCTTCTCACTGTTTTTCTTTGATTTAGGTAGAAAGATCAATTGAGCAAGAATAGGTTGTTTGTATTCTCTTCCCCCAATAGACTGCTAATAACACTGTAATAATGCAGAACCTAGGGCATGGATCCTATTTGGCCAAGGAAGGAAAAACGAAAATGCCTGACTAATTTGACTTTCATTACGAAATACTAGCAAGTCCAAGATCAAAAAGTCCATTGAAAAGTAGAAAATAGAAAAGTAGAAAAAGTAAGAAAAGTAGAAATGCCCGTTAGCAAGTAAAAAATCCCTCTCCATCATGGTACATCTAGGGAAAAATAAGCCCAGAGAGTGGATGACCTCATCTATATCATGCCCTATAGACATAATCAAAGAATTACAGCGGTTTTTAAACTATGTCAGAAGTCAGATACTAACACATAGAGCTCTAGAGTCACTGTTCACTCTTTTGCGGTGAGAAAATTTTGAGGTAACAAATAATAGAGTCAATGCAATCCAGTGATTGCCTGGAGCCTGACAGTAGTTAGATTATGCAGAGATTTGTGCTGATGAGACTGGGGCCAGATTCTCTGAGGGTCCCTCCTGGCCAGCAGGTAGGACCCTTTGTGGGGCTGAGGAGGGGACGCAGCCAAATGAACAGACGCAGAGACAGAAAGCAACAAGAAAGAGGAGAGAGAGAGTGAGAGAGAGAGGAGAGAGAGAGGGAGAGAGAGGGAGAGAGAGAGAGGGAGAGAGAGAAGGAGAGAGAGGAGATAGAAGGAGAGAGAGGAGAGAGAAGGAGAGAGAGAGAGGGAGAGACAGGGAGAGAGAGAGAACTTTATTCACTGGCAGCTACAGCATTTATACTTGCTTGCTGGGAGGCAGGCAATGGTATGGTATGTGTGCCCGGACCCCGTACAAGCAGTAGTTAATCACAGATTGTGACATGTTCATCTATCGTGACAGGCACGGGTATCGGCTAGTGGAATGGTAAGGTCAGTAACGGCAACCTTGTTACAGAAATTTTAATTAGGCCCCTGTTTGAGAAGTGCCAGGCTCTGCCTTACTTGAAGATAAGAGCCAGGATTGAAATATGGCTTCCTACAATTCTCCCTGCCCCATACCTTCATGTAGGAAACCAGAGGTCACCTCAGAGTTCTGATAGCAAGGTTCTAAGAGAATAGGGGGTCAAACACATTCACTCCCTAAAACATTTATTGGGCATGTAGTATGTACTAGGTACTATATTGGGCCATGGAGAAAAATGGAAATCAGAAGCAGCACATTTCCTTATAGATAATACAGTGAATATTTGTCTCTTGCTCTGATTTGATAGGAATTAGACTCTCTATAAATGATCTCCCAGATCTTACTACTAAGATGTTTACTGGAGACTTAAACAGAGGTTAACATGGGGATTCATAGTGAATTTACAAATTTGGTATATGGAAGAGCACAGGACTTAAGGATAGTATTAGGCAGATTTTGGTTCTTAAATCCCAGTCGTGGCATTTACTAATGGAGACTATAGGTACTTGGAGATACTTAGAGTAAATTCCTGGCCGATAACCTGGGACTAAGAACACTGCTTTTCTCATATTGTAAGAGCAGAAGATAAAAAAAAAGATAATATATTGACACAGAAAAGGATTTGGTGCTTAATGGTTACTTAAAAAGTATTAGCTATTTCTATAGTAATTAAGAGCCATGATAAATAAAATATATTTCTATTATTTTAGGGATTCTGGGAAACCCTTGAGGTAATGCAAAGTCCTATAGGTATATATACAGTGACATAGTTCAGAATAGACTCAGGTGTGCCAGGGGAAGCTGACATAGATATTGCCTATAACTGTGTTCCCTAAACAAGGATACTGAAGAGCCTCTGAAAAACCAACTGGGTTTAAGCGAAAGGTATAGGACCGGGCAGAGAGTTATTATGGCCATGTAGTAATATTGTTCTGTATGAGGAAAAGAGATAAAAGTAGTTCAGACCTAAGAATCCTGTTCCAGTTAACTGACAGTGCCACACAGTGGGGTTCTTCTTGAGGCTAGAGCAATAGTACATCAGGTATGGTGCTTCCCTTGCATGCTGCTGACTCAGGTTCAATCCCACATACCACATATGGTCCCAGACTCCCTACCAGGAGAGAACCCTGAGTCTAGAGCCAACATTAAGCCCTAGCACCATCGGGTAGGACCCAAACACCAAAAATAAAAGGGAGAATTTTCTCTAACTCACAAGGTGGTACATACTGTCTTTATACTTGTC
Organism: Sorex araneus; assembly: GCF_027595985.1. Classification (NCBI taxonomy): domain Eukaryota; kingdom Metazoa; phylum Chordata; class Mammalia; order Eulipotyphla; family Soricidae; genus Sorex; species Sorex araneus. Next base: position 99,861,009 of record NC_073313.1, on the reverse strand, counting down.
AAAAACACTTCCTTTTCCACCACTCCACTGTGAGTCAGCATAATCCATCTGCTCTGAGGAATTACTTGCATATTTGGAGAAAAATGGACTTTGTTGGAGGATTGGAGTATTGTAGTATATTGTGCCATTATACTACATTAGCTTTTGGTGGCTTAGCTAACCATAAACAAAATACATAGACAGCCAACTGAACTGAAGACCCTCAGTGGTTAGCCCCACAGAGAAAGCAACTGACTCAGGGAACTTATAATGACTCTTGAAATCATGAACCATATATTTGATAGGGGGCCCAGGGAAAAAGGTAGGACCAGGTCAGGGGCTTCTAAAAACCACACCAATCCCATCTACCAATATAACTATAGATAAGGTCAAGATGAGAGAAGCAGAGACTCACATTGTAAGGGTGTGAGCTTGGGGTGGTCCATTTTATGTTCTCAGGATATCATTTCCTTTTTGCCTTTATGAGGGACCTCAGGAGCAGTGATTACTGTCTCTTTGCCAGGCTCTTAATCCACACCGCTATAAGTGGACTAGTGTGGAACAAAAGGAAAAAAATAGAAATTTCTACCAGAGATGATCAGGAAAAAACTAAAATTGCAGCAGAGAGAGAGGAGTCAGTTCTCTCATGATCCCATAACTAAATGACAGAGCTCTTGGAGTGGGAGAGGCAATGAAGGCAAAGAGAATAAGTAGAAAAACCACAGGAGCCAAATATATATTTAGACCATTTATCCATTTATTCAGTCAAAAAATATTTGCTGGAGTTAGTAGGGAAATAATTCAAGTAGTATAACCCTATTAAATTCTCAGCACTGCAGTTTAGTGGCCTCCAAACATTGCTAGGAAGGAGCACTAAACGACTCGGCAGAGAATAACTTGGGTTAGTCCCTAGAAAAATATTTGGTATGCCCCAGGAGTTCATATACACCTGGGAGATAGAACAGTGAACAAAATACACACTGAGGACAGGACAGTGAACACAACATGATTGAAAGTACTGCCACCAAAGAGGCACAAATTATTGAAGGTAATGACCAGGTATGCTTAATGAATGACAAGATTTAAGTAATCTGAACACATATATCAGGGACAACCAACTTGGATAATTAGGAAAGGCATCCCAGATGAGGTTGTATCTAAAGTGAATGTTTAAGTGAAAGTATCAAAGTAAAGGAGACAGAGGCAGATTGTGTCCTTGAGAAACTACCAAAATAGTCACCATTATAAAGTCAGATACTGCAAAGGGTGGGCTAAAGCTAAGAAAAGTAGGCAGGATCTAGATGAAATGCTACGTGGAACAGTAACTGTATCATAAGGACAACAGAGCTACTTGGAGGTTTTAACTAATGGAATCATAAGATTAGATTTACATTTGGAGGGTCACACCTGGCAGTACTCCGGGAACCATGTGGTGCCAAAGACTGAACCAGGGTTGGCTGCATGCCAGGCAAGTTTCTTAACCATTGTACTATCTCTGTGGCCCTAGATTTACATTTAAAATACAAAACATTAGAGGCTGGAATGGCAGTACAGTGGTAGGGCACCTGTCTTGTATTCAGCTAACCTGGGTTCTATAGCCAGCACCCCATATGTTTCCCCAAGCCCACCAGGAATGATGCGAAGTGCAGAACCATGAGTAAGCAGCCCTAGCCAAGTTTAAGCCCTGAGCACTGCCTGCTATGGCCCCCCAAAAACAAAACAAATGAAAAACAATGACTCCTGTTTGGTCATAAGTGTAGATGCAAGAGACCATTGAGGAAGTAGCTGCAGTCCTTCAGATGACCTGAGATAGTTAGTGGATGAATTCCAGAGACACTTATGGTCCGTTACTGACATTTGTCATTAACAAAATCTTCCTTGTCTCTTTGTCATCCTTTTCTTTTGATGATTCCAAGACCTTCATGGACCTCCCTTGCCACTCCCTCACTATAATTTCTTAATTGAAATATTTATTATATTATTTTATATGCCTGGTGGTGCTATGGGGTCATGCAGTGTGATAACTTGAACTCAGAGCCTCACACATGCTAGGTATGTATTCTACTTGGGCCATGGCCCATCATTATTAATTTACGTAGTAACTAAACTACTTGACATTCCTATAGGCACAGTGAGACTGGGAGATAATTAAGTAGAACATTCTCTTAGAAGTTCGGGAAATGGAAAGACAAGGATGCTTAATCAGGGTTTTCTGGAAACATACCACTATTCCACCTCTGTGGAATTGTCCGAGAAGTTATAAGACAGCTTCTTAACCTTAGCATTGCTTCTATTTAGGACCATATAATTCTTTGGAGTGTGACGATGCGTGTGCACATGTGTGTATGTGTCAGTGATTAGCAGCATCCCACAAGATTCCAGTAGCTTCTACCACCAACCAAAATTATGAAACTAAACATTCCTGGTTAAGAACTGTTGAAGTGCTTGGGGCTGGAGCGATAGCACAGCAGGTAGGGCATTTGCCTTGCACGCGGCCGACCCGAGTTCGAATCCCAGCATCCCATATGGTCCCCTGAGCACCACCAGGGGTAATTCCTGAGTGCAGAGCCAGGAGTAACCCCTGTGCATTGCCAGGTGTGACCCAAAAAGAAAAAAAAAGAAAAAAAAGAACTGTTGAAGTGGAAGTTTTTCAGTGAAACCTAAAATTGACATCAACTTCACTTCCCAATTAGAGCAGAAGGCAATGAACTAATTTGCCTACCATGAATCCTACTGCTGCTGAGGAGCCACAGAGGGTGAGCTGAGTAGCTTAAAACTATGTAGTGAGCAAATCTGGTTGTCAGGTAACTTCATAAACCTGAGTTCTGTCTTACTTCCTAGTCTCACTCAGCTTTTAACACTGCTCCAAGAGATGTGTTCAAGATCCATAAAGGGAAATGGGAGAACAGTACTTGAAGGTCGCTATGGCAGGCAGTAAGAGCAGAATGTA